>NW_018744041.1:1088202-1530702 GCF_001683475.1 Chenopodium quinoa | reverse complement strand
AGAGGAAAAAAATAGGGGAAAATAAGATGGGGAAGTGGACCCCAAAATGCAAACCAATCAAATGCTGTCAACAATGGTTGTATGTGATGGGCCACCACATACAACCATTGTATGTGTAGACTTTTCCCGTAAGACCCTGTTCTTTTAAGTTGATGTGGTATGCTTTGTTGCTGACACATGCTCTGTACTGCTCTATCCAGAAAAGAACAGGATTCACTTACGTATATATGATGTAGTGAAGTAAATACAACATGTGTTAGTTGATTGAAAAAAATCTAGGGAGTAAAATCTAAGCTTTATAGTGTATGTAGTAGCTAGGAATAATAAGTATGATGAATGCATTATTCTCTCTAATCAAATTGGATATGAAAAGTCCATGCAGTAAAACAATCAAGACATTATTGTGATGATTTGAATTTGATTGGCCCAGATTACTCGCTAAGTCCACATCTTACTGGTTGCCGCGCGTCTAAGTTACGTGATCAACCTTCCTTTTTTTTCTCTTTTCTTTTCGGCTATCACTTCCTTAGCCTTATGATTATTGCAGTTTCTTCCATAATGGAACTCTTCAGATTTCACTTGTTTTAGTTTGATAGGACTAATTAATGGTTTCTGTCGTCTCTACATGAGATACGTATTGACTTGCTAATTATGATGAATTATGTCGATATAGTTTGCCTTTTATACTATTCATATTATTCGGTTTTTAATAGAGTGATTAGTTCATACGGAGTACATTTTTGTGTGGTGAAATGTCCATGCAAATTTATTTATGTACATAATATTTCTAACATGAAGTACATAATAACATTGATATGAAAGTGATATAATACTTGTATTGCTTGATGAGATTCTATCATACAAGTATATACTCACAATATATATATATGCACTTGAAGTTTGCCAAATGTTTTAGGAAAGTGTTTTGGTGGGCCTTTACATATAGTATGGTTGAAAATGAGATGTGATTGGAGGCAATGAGTGATTTTCTACTAATGAAAATGTAGTATATGGGATTGGAAATAATGAATTCTTAATTATAAATTTTAAAATAGAGAAGAATGCATGTGAGTATTGTGAGAATTTTTTTAAAAAATAAAAATTTAGATGTGATCAAAGACAATAATGGTCCTATACCTAACATAAAAAAGGATAATGTTAATAGGAAAATCAAAACGAAAGGAATGTATTATGAAGTAAGCGGTGAGAGAAAACCTTTTTCCATGTTATTTCTCAAAAATTAAACGAAATTTCTTCTAATTTTGTATTACAATTATAACGTTTTGATTTTACACTCTTTGTAATATACTAATATATTTAAAACAACAATTATTTGTTCATCTTGAATTGTATATTTTTTTTTATCAAATATGGATTTAATGATTTTAATATAAAATATGATTAAAAAAAATATGAATGAAAAGAAGAAAAGGGACTTTTAAGAGATATCCTAAAAAGAAATGAACTTTAGAGTATATATATTGACCTCTTGAACGACATCCCTAATAAAAATCCATCCTCTTTTCGAATAAATACTTGGTCTTTATAAAGTCAAATAAAGAAATCAAAGTACTCCATACTATTCTTTTCCCCTACACTGATTGATTACTCTTCTTACCCCAAATATTCTTTTAATTTATTTATAAACAATCCTTAACCCTCCAAAAAAAGAAAAAAGTGACAATTTTATTTATTTATTATAATATATTATAAAATAAAAAAATAGAAGTGGTCGCCAATATGGATCTATCTCACGTCCTCATAAAAAGCTCGAAATCACAACTCACAAACTTCCAAAGTAAGAGAATTAACCCAGATTTTTCAGCACCTATCTTGTTTTATTAAAATTAGATATTCTCTCTCTTGAAATTAAAATTGAAAGAGAAGCAATCTAATAAATCTAAAGAAAGCCTTTTTATTAATTACGAATCCAAAATAAATGGGTACAAGTAGATGGTGTACAATCTGTACATGTACATTTACTAATTCGATATTAGTTTGTTGTGTTGTATAATTCGAATTAGTCGGCGTGCTGATGGAAAAACAACAAGCTACCAACAAAAGTTGCAGAATTTCATCAACTAGTGATTTTTCAAGAAATTTAAACAGCTTTTGGTACTGTGGTTGGATTATTATTATTATTGTTATTGTTATTAGTATTAATATTATTATTATTTTGTTGTTATAAGATATGACTATGGTTCCTGCTCCTAAACTATCCAAACCACATCTTGTTTTTTATGGTGGCTGTGGTGCTGGTGCCGATGTCATGACTCGATTCGCCGATGGCTGCAGTGCTCCTGCTGGCTATGTTGGTTATGATAGCGTCATCGACGGCAACACTCGTACTAATACTGTTACTGGTAATACCGACATTATTGCTAATAGCAAGCTAGATATTGATAACGTAGGGATTGGTTATCCTAATAATAATAATTACGACTCCTACCATAATATTATTTTTCGTATGGCTGAGGAAGACCACTCTAGAACTTCTAACAGTACTAGTGTTAACGATGATGGTGATCATCAGCAGGCAGCTGCTGCTGCTGCCGCTGCCGCCGCCTCTTCTACTTCCATGAAGGGGCGGGACGATACCCCTACCCCTCCCCCACCTCCACACCATCATCAAAGGGGTATCGTTGACAGCAGCAGCAGCTGGCTGCAGTTAGGTCTAGGTAGGACGACCCATGTGGATACTCCTCCGCTTCCACAACAACATCCAGCGATGTCATCGTCGTTACACATGGGAGGAAGCGCGGGTGGGTTGATGCTGGAGCTCAGCCTAGGAGGAGGAGGTGGAAGCAGTGGCGGAATACCATTAATGATACCGGGGTTAGAGCAAAGAATAATCCCTCAAAAATCATGTGATCATCATTTTATTACAACTAGTAATAATTTGTTTACTAGTGGAGGTGTTATTGGATCACCAACTACTTACATCTCTCATCAACAACATCATCCTATGATTCCTCTAATAGCCTCTATTCCACAACCTCAACAGCTCCTATCTCATCATCAACAACAACATCAGACGGGTTGGGGTTTTGCTAATCAGAGAGCGGCTTTGTCAGCAGCCGCAGGGTGTTCATCATCTCTATCTCCATCTTCATCTTCGTCCATGCCACCTGCACAAATTGGTGCGGGTTCGGGTTCAGGTTCGTTTTTAACCCGCCCATTTACACCTTCCGGGTCATCCGTAGTTGCCGTAGATTCCGAATTCAGAGTATTACATCCTCCTCCTAGGAGACCTCATACTGGCATTTGGTTTGCTCTTCAAGCTTCTCTCCATCAGTAAGCTTTGTTACCTACCTCGATTTTTATTTTTATTTATTTGTAATAATATTCTACAATATAAACTAATGGGTATAATTTGTTGCTTAATTTGGTTCGTACCCAGATCAAAAGAACCGTTTTTACCTCAAGTATCCAAGAGTTTTCTCCGAATCAAGTAATTTTCTTTTTAACTTTTTCTCTTGGTTGTAAAAACAAATGATGATTAATTAAGGTTTAATTGAAGTTAATTGATTGTTTGTTTGATTAGGGATGAGAGGATGACTGTTCGATTAGTGATGAAGTATGTGGCTAACAAGCTTGGATTGGATAGCGAATCAGAGGTAAATCAATTAAATCATATATGTTTAATTTCTTCTACGTACTATTACAATGATAATGATTTAATCAAAACCTAGTTCGTTCACATACTTTGATCACTTAGTTCATCATTAGTCAATTAGTACTAAATCATCTTTGGGGCTTTTTGGGTGTTGTCAATGCAAATGGTGTTAGAAACATCGATCAAACACTACTACATAAGGAATGATAAGTGATATAGGGAAAATCAAGAACTAATTAATTAGTTCCACGGGATATATAAATCGAAGTGTATTGTTTTTTTAGGCGTAGAGAAAACCACAAAGAATAAAGACGTATCAGTAGATAAAATTTGATCTTAAATAAATGTTGGTTATTATTAGCTCCTTATACTTAAGTAGATTAAGATAGCTGATATTCATTGAGTTATGATACATGATAGAGAATTAAGGAGTCCGATAGTGCCACAACTTTAGTTTAGGTGGTGAGTAGATTTCTAGGTTGCAATCTCCTTTTTGTTTTATTAGGGGGGGCTAAGTTAAGCTACGTATCAATTACTGTGTATCTAATCTAGGAAATGCGCTCCTCGAGTTTGTATTGCTTCTAAGCTTTCATGCATGCTTTGGGCAGTAATTAATTAATTAATGTGTTAGTGTATTTAGTCATTTATGTTGATTAATTAAGCACTCGTTGTAATTAAGAGTAGAAAATGGAGATATATAGGTTAGAGAACTACCTATCACCATCTTAATTTGCTTCCTACCTCAAAACAAATAAAATTATTATTTGATTCACATATATGTTTAAAGTAATTTTCTCAAATATATATATATGCCTTCTTCAAGGGGATATTACTATATATATATGTCTATGCCCTTCACCTTACACTCATTTATTTCACTAGAAAGCAACATCTCGATTAAGTTCTTATCAATTTATTTTACAAAATTTTCCAAAATAACAATTCACCAAAATTAAAATGAGAGGAGTTGGTGAGGATTTTTTATTGTTTTCAATGCACATAATCAACATGTAAAGTGAAGAAGCTAAAAAAAAAATTGGAAAGTGGAAAACATAGTGAGAAGAAATTCAGTCATTATTGACAAGCTTAGGCAAAAGAACTGAAAATAAAAAATTGCAAACACGAATAGTGAAAGTGAGTAAATCCTAATTAAAAAATAAACTCCATCAATGTGTGTTCATATGCCATGATTTTAGGAAATTAATTAAAAGACAATGCTAATTGAGCTATTTATTTCAAATATAATTGTACAATCTTATAATAAGTTACAAGTATTATACAAATTATAAAAAAGACAATAACATAATCTATATTTTGATGTATTAAAATTCTAGCTCAAGTTAGTCTACTCACCACGTTTCAGTCTCTTTTATACTACCTCTGCTCCAAGTTACTTGCAACTTTAGGGTATTATTTGTGAGATATAAAATATTCCAAAGTTGGGAGAAATTTGGACCGGAGGTAGTATAACGAATCTCATCACATAGCGTAGGATTTGAAAGCTAGAGCTTAACAGTTGAGATCTGAGATATGTAATCCTACATACATGTTTTCCTACCCCAATACTTGTATTTTCTACTTACTTAATAAAGCCTTGAAACTAAATACGAAGTATCTATAAAAACCCATACTAATGTTAAAACCATTAAAACACAAGAACAAAAACAAGTCTCATTCCCAAAAGTAAAACGTAAAAATAATCACTCCTTTCAGAAGACATATATAACACAATTTTTTTTTTTCAAATTAACTAATGGAAACACTAATTAAACTTATATCCTAACCATTCTTCTTTAGTCATATCTTCTACTCCTTCTGTTCCTAAATTACATTCCTATTTCTATCATTTATTCCTCACATAATAGAGGAAAACAGGAATGTAATTTAGGGACGGATGGAGTAGCTAGGAGAATTCATGCTAATTTTTTTTTTTTTTTTTTTTTTTTTTTTTTTGGAATAAAACATTCATTATTATGTATAAATTTAAGGTACAATAATAGTAATAATCAATTATCATGCGATACTAATAATAAGGTGCATCACATAATACATTGTCCAAGGAACATTATCTAATTCTACTACTACGTATGTTCATATTCATGCAATATTCTTAAAATTTCCTACCATCCTAGTAATGATTAATAGAGAATAATACCAAACTTCTAATTTTAATTAGCAATTAGTTATTAGTAATTACTATATATACTTACTACTTTAATCATAATGAGATGATTAGAGATCATATCCTCGCACACCATCTATTCGGCTATACCTTCCATGTCTGAAACTATATTTGCTGTGTTAATTAATTTACATGCAACTAACATAGGATTGACTTGTTCAAGCTAGCCGGCAAGTATTATTTATATATGTGCATGTAGTAACAAACTCTAGTAAGCCTAGATTAGAATTATTTCTTTTAATTCTCCAAAAAATAAACATTATATTAACATACCAACGATATTACAATGGTGCAAATAAGTAGTATCTATAGTAGGAAATACTTCATCTTAAAAAAAAAAAAAAAAAAAAAAAAAAAGAAAAGAAAAAGTACTACGTAATATATACTTATAGAATTTCATATAAAAAAAAAATATATTCTTCGTATAAAGAAAATATTATAATAAACATATCTATACTCCGTAGTAATTAGTTGATTTATCAATGTATTGTGTCTTTCTAGCACGTCAAAAAAACGAAAAGATAGATTATCAAGCAATCAATTGATCAAGTAGAGAAACAACTACAAACCCGTACAAAAGTCAAAGAATTAAAATAACACAATTGGTCTTCATGTACTCATTTTTCCCTTGCAGATCAAACCTATTTCTAGGATTAAAAGAAGATTAGTGGTGAAACAATTACATTATAATTTATACGACAATTAAAATAAACAAGGCAACAAACTACTACAACGACGGCAGAAGTTCTTCAACGTTTAATATATGAATAGATGCATAATCTTATAGATTCTTGCGTTTGATTATGTCATGTTTTGATACTTTCATACAAACAAGATTATTACGAAAACCTTCGTTATAATTAAAATTATGTTATATATATATAATACTCCATATAATATTTATTCCTTACCAAACAACTATAATTATATATAAATAATAATTAAAGTGTTTCGTTGTCTTGACTTAGCTTAAGAAGAGGAATGCATGAAAATACTCCAAACATTCCTTTTTATTCTTCTCCCCTTGCTAGCTACCTAATATTTTTATAATCATCAAGTCAACCCTTAATTATATACGTCGTCTTACGTGAAATTATAATCCAAAGGATAATATTGTAGCAATCATTCATTTACATTTATGATCAGAAAAATATTCTTACGTACCAATCAAGAATCTGAAATCTATCTTGTTTAAGCTCACTTAATTATATATAAGTTGTGATCGTTTGGTTGTCTTGTCGTCTTCATCAAGGATGTGATCAACTCATCCCACGTAAAATTAATCATGTAACTTCAAATTTTCTAATCTAATAGAATGTGTGACAATATCAATATTCTTTCTTCTAATCATAATATCACCAAATTATAGTATAGGTATTCTTATTATATTGAACTAGCTTAATTGCCAGTAATATAGAAAATCATAATATCACCAAATTATAGTAAGGTTTTTATTTTTTATATAGAAAATCATTTGTTAATCCTTAAGCTAGTCTACCAACTGGACATGCAAGCCAATTAGCCAAACATTACTTCTCTTGTCATACTCTTGTACATACATACCCTTTAGATAGCCTCTAAGGATATGTTGGGACGTTGGGTGTCCTCGCCCTAACTATACAACTGTATGATGTACCGTTGACAAGGCAAAAGCCGACCTTGATAGTTGATAGACTCTTAGCCATGAATAATATAGCGTAAGTAAAACTATCTCTTTTATTTTTAGGTTTTGGAGATTTGGAGTAGTAACCAAGAGTGTTGTATTGTAAATAAGGTGCAATACTAGTCGTCATTATATCACTTAAGGTCGAATTTCAAAATATCAATCAAAATCCCAGAGTCTGCTTATAGTAATTTCACAATGAGTTCTTGCAACTCAAGTAAATTCATTTTTTGCGTAAAAGAAAATAGAAAGATTGTGTATCAACACAAGATATAATTTCACGGCCAAAACTCTCTAGTCACCCAATTCCCAAAATCTGATATGGCATGCAACTTATAGTACCAATCATTATATTCTCTTTTAATTTTTTTATTTTTTATTTTTTACAAATTGAAAAATACTCTTACTTGATTTTACCGCAATTCACGGTCTCTAATCATATACCCACTCATCCCAACCTAATTCATGCATATTGATACCTAGAAATTTATCTTTTGAAATAAGTACCTTGCTTTTTTTTTTTTTTTCCCAAAAGTAAAACAATGAAATAAAATAAAATAGTAGCTCATTATATATAATAAAGAAAAATGAAATTATGGTGCATAATTTCTAGAATGGCATGATGATTTTTGTTCATATTCCGCACGCAAACGTGTTGTACTTATATGCATATATCATATCAATCATCATGATGATTACCCCCTTATAAATTACTATATGAATAAAAAATAATAATAATTTGATCGAGAAGCACTGAGATATATCATCATCAAAACATGAAAAAGAGTCTTGTAAACAATAATGGTAGGATGCCACGGGAAAGCAAAAAAAAAAATATAAAGATAATATTATAATTATAAGAAAAGTGAGCATGTTTGATATATCTAGCCTTAACCCTAATTATATCACTTTTCCTACTTAATTACATAGTAGTAGCTTACTATATTATAATATAATATATTTCTTTTTATGGGTGCATTGACTTTTTTTTTTTTAATGAGATGTGTGAATAAAAGTGCATTTATAGAAGAATCAATCATATATTTATGGCATTATCTAATGTTTTGGGATTAGTTCGTTGACACTCAAAATTAAACAAGAAATGAAGACATTAGGAGAAAAAAGAAAAAAAAAAAGGGATTTAGTTGATGATATTTATAATAATTAGTAATAGTTGTGGAACTATTACATCCATCATAAAAAATCATCAACACCATTAATATTATTTAATTATTTACGAGTAGTATGGAAATGCATAGGCACCTTAAAAAAAAAAAAGTACACGTGGAGGCTTTTACGTGAAGCAGCCCATTTGCATGCCTTTCTATTGTAAAGTTTATGTATGTAGCAAGATCTTCTTCGTCATGCTTTCGATTATTTACACTCATCAATCATAATTCATTCATCCAATTATTTCTTTAATTTCTCTGTAGCATACGCACTTAGTCCGTACATTACTAGATGCCTTAGATTGTTTTATCTATGGTTGGCCCCTCCATATATCATCTCTAGGATCTCTTATTCTAGCTCTTCCGTCCCACAAATTTTGCCTTAGATGGTTAGATAATGAGGAGTTATAAGGTTTCACTAAATAAATTTTGATTATGAGGTATTTGGTGTTGTGGTTTACTTGATTTATTCCCGTTTAATAAAAGAAAAAAAAATCGTAGTATAAATAATAGGGTGAAGCTAATTGTCAAATAAGGTCAAAATATTTGTTTTATTTTTTCTTTTTATAGAGTTCGATTGTTAGTGGAATTCTAAATCTAAATGAATTGTTTCTATCAATGTAACCAACACACACCTTCTTGAACCAAAGGGAAGGAAAAAGAAGGGAAAAAAAAAAGAAAAAAAGAAAGAATGCATAATGCTCTTTGATGTTTTATCTTTTAAGTAGATCATCAATTATTTTAATTTAGGTTGATAAGTAATTTATTAGATGTTGAATATTCAATCTAAATGATATATAAAGTATTAGGGCTTCATTAGTTTAATTTGTTGGAAAGATGGATTGACTCTTATGATATACTAAGTATTTTCTTTGTCACTTTATTATTATAGTTTTTGACTTTTACACTCTTAATAACATCTGGTAACATTGACAATAATATTTTTGAAACACTAATATCTAATCAAATAAAAAACTTTAAGTTTTTGGAAATATATAATGACATTAATTGATATATACAAGTATAAAAATTTATATTCATAAAATTATTTCAAAATTATTTCAAGTAGTTACATACATTGGTATATAAATAGTATGGAGTACAAGCGTAAAAGCCAATACGAAACAATCATAAAAGAAAAAGAGGAAGATCAAAAAAAAAAAAAAAAAAAAAAAGCAAGAGCTTCATCCCTTATCTACTTAAGTAAGCATTACATAAAATTAACAATCTTATTTAAGGGGTAGTTAGTTCTACGAAGTAGTACATTGTTAAGTTGTTAACGAGCATGGAAATAAGTTGGTTTACGTAAGATGACCTATTAAATGTACATTGATGACGTTGCTTAATTGTATAGAAAAGATAAAAAAATGTAAGGTAGATGGGAGAAATTAAGTGAGATAAAGGATGAAAAGACAAGTTGGTATAATATGTGGAATTAGATTGACCCTTGGCAAAGTTCTAGGGTTTCTCATGAATGATAACTACAACGTGAATACGACGTGCATGGAATTTTTCCATTAAAAAAATTGTATGACAATGAAAGATGAATAGTGTATACCATGAAAGTTAGGTTTTATTATGTATGTATTTTTAGACGTTAGAAAAGGTTGAAGAAATTTACAAGAAAAAGTGTTACAAAATCTTTTGCCGATTCCTCGCCGTGCTTTGTGGATCCTATTATCTACTTTTATACATACTCCATTCAGAATTTCAATTCTTAAAATTAGACTTTTTTTGGGAGAAAACTTCAATAATATAGTACGAGTATCATATAGTATTTGGATAAATTTGTCTTTGTCTATTATTGTTAATTTATCATTTTATTATATATAAATGGAAAAATCTACAGTAGGAAATAATACAAAGTCCTCCTTATTTGATAAAAGAAATTAAATAAAAATAAAATCTCTTGAGACAGTGAAAAAAGAAGTCCTATTAAATTATGAGTATGACGTTTTAGACTAGGAAATTAATTTTAAATTAGTTTTGAGTGAACTTTAACCTATTGTTTATTATCTTTGTGTATCAAGGAGTGATTTTTTAAGGAACAAAAAATAGTAAAGAAATTTATGTTTAAAATGATACACTGAAAGAGTGAAAGAGGATAACTTTATCAGTAAAACAATTCGATACACATAGTATCATTAAATTATTTTAGAGAAACTTTATATCCGCCCTACTACATACATTGTACGCCTGTCTTTTTTTACGAGTATGTGTAAAGGGATAGAGAAAGCAATAGTGTATATATGCACATAATGTATGTGTGAGTTATAAAAATGAAAAGTCATAAGAGATGATGATTTTGGCTTACGAGCAAAGTATGGGTGGGACATGTAATGATTTAAACTCGGGCAAACTTTTGATCGTGGGATGGCGGGCAGATTAATACTCCACTAATTTTAGTCTATAGTTTTGTGATAATATTATTAGTGATTACCCTAATTATTCAATCGTATCTTTTAATTAAGCGGCTGACCGCTGACCGTAGTGCTTTGCCTCGTTTTGTCGGGAGAAATTTAGACTTTTTTTTTTGGAGGATCATCAACTATTATAACTTTAGGAGATCACTTCTTTTTTATGATGATTTTGACGTCGACAAAAAAAAAGTATTTTTAGCTAGAATATTTTAGCATGAATGACGTAAGCTTGTCACAATGGTGATCTCATTACTATGCAGTAATTGTGTGTTTTTCTTTTTTTTTTAAAAAAAAAAACAAAAAACAAAAAAAAATTGATCATGTTTATAGTATTGTTAACGTCAAATAAAGAGCACAAGTAGTGTGTTTGGCTTTATTTGTAAAAATGGTGGTGTTCACTATCAGTAGTAGTTGAGGTGGTACTTGCCTCCTAATTTTGGGTTTTTCTTGTTTCAAAGTAATTGTTCTTATTATAGGAATCAAACAATTTAATTACTACTTCGTGTCTGATAATTAAGGTTGCGGAGCGTTGTTTGATCTAAATTTTGTTACTTTTACCATTAGACACTTTTAACATCGAGGCGGTGTTATATGATCCACAAACTCGTGAAATATATGACCATGTTTGGTGAAAAGCTGAAATTGATTGTATTAGCTGATTTTAACTGGTCAATTTCTTACATTTTTTTTTGAGATATAGACATATTTATTGTGGTAGGATTTTGTGTTAAATTAATTAAGATATAACTATTATTGCACCTTAAAATACTTGAATAAGCTAATGAAAAGCTCCTTCAAACTTATTGAAAATGAGTATATTTGGTGGAATAAACTCTTGGAATCACCTCGCCACCAAATGCTCCAATTATTTAGCTTTCTATAGTAGTCAAACAGCTATTATATTGGTCAAATAAACTAATTGGGCGGTTCTGCATGCCCCAATAAACTTCTTACCAAACACCAACCTATATATATGCTTAATAAGACTCTTCCAATATATGCTCAATAAGACTCTTCTAATATGTAAAATAGAAAGTTGAACTACTATGGTCCGAACAAATTAAGCTACTCCCTTTCTCTTAAACTAAGGGTCTGTTCTCATAGGCTGAACTCAGCTGAACTGAGCTGAGCTGAATTGAACTGAACTGAATATTATATAAGAGAAGGAAATTAAAAGCTAAACTGAATTGAATTGAAGTGAACTGAAAATAAACGTATGAGAATAGGCCCTAAGTAGCAAAGTAATTCTAATAATGTTGGCTCATAAGGGGAAACTACTCCGTAGTCAATCTTGAATATTAGCTCCTTCCAGAATTGTAGGCCAACACACTCAAAGTTGTGGTGTGTGAATATATGACTTTTGAATTCGTTGTGAAACTGAGAAATACTTTGGGTTGATTATTATTTTATAATAGTATGGGGTAATAGAGCTTAATGGTCAAAGTCATAAGTTTATGACCATGATTAATAATAATCCATCATTAAGGACTACTTGTGTCCTTAGACTGATTATCAAAAAGGGTAGTCAACTATAGTTTTACTCTATGTGACCAATTGCTAGAGGCGTTGAAGTGGCAACCATTTTATTTTTTGGTGTTTAGAGAGCAATAAGGACAAATTATAGAATCGGTTTTAGAATCTTTTGAAATCAGGAAGAAAGTCTTAACCACTTAAACCATCTCTCACTCTAAACAACAAATCTTACATGGTCATCACCTCGTGTTAGGATTTTCTCTAGTTCTATCTTTTCTTTTCTTTCCTTTTTCCAATAATCTCAAATTTTCTTGTTTTTTCCGTCGGGAAAAATAGACTCTTCTTTCTTGTTTCTTAAATCTAGAAGAATAATGCAAGTATATTTTGATTGATATTTGTTTTTGGTCCAAAGAATAATCATCTTATTGAATAATGGAAATTTGATTTAGTACAAGATGCTCATATTCTCTATAGAATTGACACTTAATAAGGCAATAAATTATATACACACCATATAGATATAATAGTATGACTTTCCCTGAACTTGTTAATTAATTCAATCCATAGGCTCTTATGAGTAAGACTTAATTTGTTTAAAGTTGACAAATTAGTGCTAATTCACAACTAAACACTACTACTCATCTTAATTCTTAAAACTGTCACTTTAAAGCGGATTTCATGGAGATTATGAAATTGATAATGTATAAACTATAATTCAATATTTTTAATAATAACCACTTTTCTTAATCTTATAACTTTCAATATCTATCATTCTATCTGTCATAAGCAAGGAATATGAATGAAAAGCACGTACCATCTGTTACTTATATCTATATTAATTAATTTTAGGACAAAAGGAATAAACATTATTGTTAAGACTTAAGATTATTATAATATATGATATTTTATTATATATTATATAATAAATAATAAATTATGCATGGGAATGTTTATATGCAGGTAGAGATAAGGTGTAAAGGGCAACAACTAGTACCATACTTGACGTTGCAGCATGTAAGAGACAATATTTGGAGTTCAAGTGACGCGGCTGTGACGACTGTGACATTACTTCCTGACTCCTCAACAACTGATCATCTCATGGTTTTGAATTATGGTAGAAGCACTTCTTCTTCTAGTACCTCGCTACCTCTACCTAATTAATTAATTAAATACATTAATTAATTATGCTCAATTATAATGCTAGGTTACTAAATTACTACTACGAGATCGATCGATTAATCGATAAATTATGGAGATTCTTATTTTTTTTAATCTCTCCTTATTCATTAACCAACCCCACAACATCATCTTGTATCAATATTGTTGTTGATCAATTAAATTAATACCCTTAAATTAGAAGGAAAAAAGAAAAGAAAAAAAAAGGAAGTTTTCCCTAACAGTTCCAATTGTAATTTTCCTTCTTTGCTTAGGTTGTAGGATGAATTAATTAGCTACCAAATTAAATACCCCATTATGTAAGGTATGTGTTTTCGGCATTTGGGGTACCTTGTAATTGTATAAAACAAATTTTATTGTCCGATAATAGGACATTTTATTTATTCTCTTCTTATACTAGCTACTTTCCCTTTTTCATAAGATTATCTTGTATGTATGTACGTGCTTATCTATATGATTGTATATGTAATTAGTGCTTGATTTGTGTAAAGATAGATGTATGGGACGCATCATTCTTGCAAAAATAGGGTTGGTAAACGAATGAACTAAGTGGAGTTTAGTTTTAAGTTGAAATAATTTGTTTAAGCATGGCTCGCTTGAGCCACTCAAACTAACAATTAAAGCTAATTAAGCTTTGCTCATCAAACATTTAAACTCTCAATGTTAAGTTAAGGCTTAGGGCTACTCGTCTGATTGTCACATAATTTTTAGATGGAAACTTTTTGAAGATGTGTAGAGAACTCTTTCTGTTAGCGGTGCAATCTAAACCCGTCTAAAAACAACATTGTTAAAAATAAAAAATAAAAACAAAATTATGGATTTAGATCGTATAATTTTTTTTATTAAAATTATTTGCTGTATTATTTTATATTATTTAATTTTTACATGTAGTGGTTAACATGCATTGAAGCCATACAAGAGAAAGGCCGGAGCGCCGAGTTATACAAGCATTATTTAGCTTAAACTTTCAGCATCATTAAAGATATGAAATCTCTATATAATCAAATACGTAGTATCATATTAATTGACTAATTAAGCAATTAAGGGGAGGTTTAGAAGTTAAGTGCATGAACTTGGCTTCATTCTCATAAAAATATTACTACGGAGTACTAATCTTCAACGCTGTGCTATGTCACTTTCCAGGTAGATTTCATCGACCATCGTATCTCTAATTACTGCATCAAACTAAAATTTAGTACATTGCATGGCATTTGACTTATCCTCTTTGTTCATTATTTTTAATAAATAGAGTATATAATTTGTTGAGTCAATACCACAAAACCAATTCAAGACAACTATGCTCTTTTAATACGTATATTTGTAAATTTTGCAGTTGTCAAAGTTGACCTTTTACGCCACAAAACAAGTCAACTGATTTTACCAGAAACAAAAGTCAATTTTCAGGAGGGAGATCAATGTAATATTCATGTGAATTCGTGTGAAAGAATAATTAAATTAGATACTACCGACGTTTCATATTATTTGCAACAATTAGACATTTTTCCTCTCTATTTTATGTAAAATAGTTGCAAATAATATGAAACGGAAGTAGTACAAAGCATATCTCATCTTTTCCCTTCATGACTTCATTTGAAATGCTCTTTCATGGTGGTCAAGGCAGCGAACTTCAAAAGCTTGGGTCTGCTACCATCTTTTCTCTTGCTTGATGATAATACTAGGTTGCAGACTTGTTGGTGGGGAAACATTGTCGCTCACTCGCTCATTTGGCAACTAAATGGTACTGTACAACAAACACCAGGCTTGTAGTATAGCTGTATGGTTTGATGCATTCCCCCAAAGTCTGATGAAGGAGTACGTATTACTTTGGCGAAGCTTGATTTACATAAATAATAATCTACTGACCTTAATTATTAAAAAAAAAAAAAAAAAAAAGTAGTACATGTACGAGTATGCCTTTTTCCCTCTCCTGAGCCATGTAATAAGACCCAATAATCAGATGTTAGAACTGTTGTTTATGTTCTACAAAGTATTTGCATTATGAAGACCATGTTCATCATCTGAAACTGATCCATAGCAACAACAACCCAAGGAATGTTAATAATTCAATTCTATACTTGGTAAGTTATAATTGATGGGCTTATACTTTTCTTGGCTAAGCCAGATAGACAAAAGTTTTATAGCACTTGGGCCTTGTATTTCAAAAGGTTTATAGCACTTGGGCCTTGTATTTCAAAAGGGTTACTCTTAATAATCAGAAGGGCCCATTACACTGCAAGTTCTTCCAAAAACTTGGAATGCATTAAATCATTAATAACAATGAGTTTCCAACCTTCCAGGTATCTGAGTATCTCCATGACACCATCTAGCTACTCAAAAGAACCTCTTAAATTTTATTGACACCGTCAGAACAGTTGCAGCAAATTGATCCACAAAAGCTAGTCTAAAACTATATAGTACTCGTCGTAAATACAATAAGTGAACTACCTGAAGCTATCTATAGACAAAATAGCACATTCCATTCCTTAAATCAACAAGGCTGCCATGACTAGAGTGGGGTAATGGGTTCAAATGACAGAACCTTACCCCATATTAGTAAGACTGTTTGCCTATTTCCATGAGACCATCATCCTAAAGCCAACTGATTGTCAAACTGCTTAACATCACACCACAGGTAGACTTGCTTCAGCATGTGTAGTTACTTAATGGCTAAAGAGTTGCACAATTCTGATGTGCGTGTTGAAAGAGTTGAGAAAAACATACGTGAAAACCGTTCGTCAGGGATAAATTTTGTATTACTGATTCTAAGATAATGCAGAACATAATTGTGAATCATACAAACTAGATACCTATTCTATTTTACACAACTATACAGCCATAATTAGGCATCAGTAGAATAAACTGTAAACGGATCAGAAGAATTAGCATAAGTTCATTATGAAGTGAATTGCCTGCACATATGATTTACACAAAGGAATGTACCAATACTAACAAACATAGAACATTGCATGCACCTCCCATTATTGGCAGCTGAAAGAACCATGTGCCAAGATTTCAATACAGGTATGGGACTAATTACCTGCAATGACAAGTATATTGGATAACTGATGTAAATGGTTCCCGTAGAACTAGCTTGTGCTCAATTTTGAAACAATAACCTTTTAGAAGGATCACATCATGCATTCATGCATTGCTTCATCTTGGACAACATGCAAAACAATATGAACAGAATAGATAGCTTTTAACTTTCAGGATGCTGTTATCTTTTATCATTTAGGCTAAGAAGACAATGAGCAACAATTTTCAGGATTAATAACTATACTAGGTCTATCAAAGGTAAGAGGAAGCCTCATTCTCGTAAATTAAAGCATCACAGAGAAGTTTGAAGATGATCTTCAGCATATATCTATTATCAATTAGGGTAATAAGACAATGAGCAACAATTTTCAGGATTGATAACTATTACTAGGTCTATCAGAGAGGTAATTGTCCACTAGCAACCTCATTGTCCTAAATTAAGGCATCACAGAGAAGTTTGAATAAAATCTTCGACGTATATCTTATATCAATTAAGCTAATAAGAAAACGAGCAACAATTTTCAGGATTTATAGCTATACTAGGTATATCCGTCTATCAGAGGTAAGAAGTAAATGTTTAATAGCAGCTACATTGTCGTAAATTAAGGCATCACAAAGAAGTTTGAAGAAGATCTTCAGCATATATCATTACAGATAGGAGAGAAGTTTTCTCCCTTCCTACTTAAAAATAAAATAAAACAAAAATCCTACTTTAACGTTGCATCTTGAATGACCATACAACTTAGAAACGATTAGATAGCATAACGTCAAATTGGAAGCCTTTGTTAACTGAATTCTTCTGTTTCCAAATGTTATAGCCGAGAGAAAACAAAAGAAACCACAATTAAAATAAAAATTAACTTGATCATACAAATGACATATGCATATGACACATTTGACAGTATATCGCGTTTCAAAGAACTATTGACAGTTTTTCAAAGTATACAGGCATTGCCCAAAGAACTGAAACTCAAATATCGTGTTTCAAAGACAGTTTTGTTGATGATAGGCAGTCTTGCACTAACTTATCATATAAGGCACAGCACCAAGCAGCAGCATTTGATCTTCTAGGAAGACAGGGTATAAGAGTTATACATATAGCAAATCGGCACTTCATAACCTACTTCTGTTCTCAACTCAAAGGCAATATAAACAGGTAAAATCATTCATCACAATCATTCAGAATTTGGCTGAAGTCACTAAACTGTACAGAAAACATAAGAGTTTACAGTATACTAAGTACCAAACATCTCATTGCACCAAAAAAAAAATGCAGCAAGCTCACTAATCAAAACTCACAAACATCAAGTGGGCATTACATAGCCCGATTCAACAAAAGCGCAAATTCCTGAATAATGATGCTTAAACAAAAAGGTGAATCCCAAAATAGAGCAAAAAAGACAAGTCAAAAACCGGTAAGCGAATTTCCACAATAAGAATGAACTTCATTCCATCTCAACTTCTACCAATCAATCAATGCAAGACAAATACTAAAACAATGTGACATAACAACCACCCTGCAAACATCAATTGCGCCAAAAAAGAGATTCTTGCATTGAAATCATTATTACTATCATCATTATTATTTATCAACGGATTACTATAAAGAAAAAAGAAGAAAAACTTGGAAATATTACAACAGAAAAAGTGAGCAACAACAAAGTTGATATAATTGAGTAAAATTGAAGAGTCAAGATAAACCTTTCCTGAGATTTTGAATGGCAGAATACAATTTCCTTCTAGAACCAACTGCATTTATCCCCATATCTTTAAGATCATCAAGGGTCAAGTATGGCAACACCTCCTCATCAACCTCATGAATTTCGAAAACCGGGGCGTATCGTCCCAACCCCAATTCCACCAGCCATTTCCTTACCCCTTCTTCCAATCCACTTCCTCTGTTTCTAGAATTCGATTCCATCCCCAATTCTTGCTGCGAATTTGAAACCCTAGTTGCTCTAATTGACCTTCGATTATGAGCATGCCAAATATCTAGATTAACCCCAACATCATCCCCTGAGTTAATTGGGCTTTCAGGCCCATCAATTTCTGGGTCGAAATCTCTAAACCCTTCTTCCCCATTGTTATTATTTTTGTTAATATCTTCATCAATATCCTCATCAAATTCATTAAAATCATTATTATTACCTCCTCCATTTTCTCTCTCCTCCTCCTCCTCAACATCTTCTTCAACCCTCAAATTGGTTCGAACCCTCTTCGAACTGTTAGTACTAGTAGCCCTCTTAGATTTGAACTCTTTCGGAAACTTCCGGTGAGAAACTACCCCGTTATTGTTGGTTGTTGCGGCGGTTGCGGTGGTTTCCGCGGAGGAGTAATCGAAATTTCCATTAATGGGGGCAACAAGATTAGTTAACGGGCGAATCTTGGAGGATTTATTAGGGTTATGATGTTCTCGATGTGGGTGCGAGTTGGGGTTGAGCCGCCATGGTCTGGAGGTCCGAAGAGTGGCGGGTTGGTCTCCGATGTCGCCTAATCGGACACTGGGTCGCCGGTGCCGTTTAGGGGCTAGAGTTGAGCCGGGGTTGGGTTCGGTGGTCGATGAAGGTGGGACATTCTGAGGTGCTGCTGCTGATGCTCCGGGAAGAAGGGTTGTGAGTTGGGTTCCTGATCCAGGAGGCTGTAGTTCGGCCGCCATTAATGAAAGCTTGATTCGAAGGAGAGGAGAGAGAAAGAGAGAGGGAGAAGAAAGATGAAGAGGAGAGAAAAAGTGTGTGAGTGAAGTGTTGGGATGAGGAGGGCTTGGATTGCGTTATTTTGACCCGAACCCGGTGTTTTTTAATTATCTAGGCCCACTTTCAGGGCATCCTTTTAACTATATCCAAATTATTTTGGGAAATTCTCACCGGTAACACTCAACTTCTGTTTTTTCTCAATGGTAGAATACTAAATTTTGGATTATCATTGGTAATCACTAATTAGTAGTACTAATTTACTGATAATATTAATGAAACTTTTACCTAAATCCTTAACCATGGTTACCAATTTAAGTGGGAAATTAGCTGCAAAATATAGTTGGCTGCATTATTTGCTTGATTGATCAGGATTTTGGACTATAATTGATTTTCATATCATCTTGCTCAATGGTTCCTAGAATGAAAAAGGTACATGTCTAATATGATCTTCATAAATCATTCAAATTTTAGTTTTGAATATATGACCAAGACTTTGAGACGTATAGATTGCCCTCATTTGTAATTGAACTGGTATGGCTTATTCTAAATTCGAAATCAATAAATAGCCATATACTATATTATTCACAAATATTGATGGTGAACTTAATAATTAGTCAAACCAATACCAAAGGGGAAAAAAGGGCAATTATTACGTATCACTTCTTCAACATATTCTTTGTTATGCATACTCTGTAATAAAAATAAACTTTTCATCCAATTAATTAATATTAATATCAAAATGGACAGTTTATGTTGAAAAATCTGAATCCCAGTATCTTGAGGATACTTCTGCTGTAGAAAATGGAAAGAAAGACCTTGAAGAAGTCCTGCACTCCTGCATAGCAGTGGAAGGATGCGCAATAATCATTTAGGGTTTAAATAAAGGGGTAATTGATTAAGGAGGGAAGTGATTTTTTAGAAGGATAGGTTTGTAATTTTGTTATTAGTAAACCATGGTTAGTCGATAATTAGGTAAAAGTTTCATTAATGTTACCAGTAAATTAGTACTACTAATTAGTGATTACCAATGATAATCCAAAATTTAGCATTCTACCATTGAGAAAAAACAGAAGTTGAGTGTTACCAGTGAGAATTTCCCGATTATTTTTAAGATTCATAGAAAAACTTTCACTTGAGCCCCTTAATAATATACTAGATGAAGCCCGTGCGATGCACGTTTTGTTTGAACTTTTAAAAATAATTTTTTTTATACATATATTTATGTGCTAAAATTTGTTATATATTTAGACAAAATTCCTAATATCGAAAGATAATATTTTATATTTAATTAATTTAAATTGGAAAATCTCATTCGCCAATTTTGCTTACGTGGCATTTGAATTATTTAATTATAAAAGATTTTAATAATCTCCTATTTAATTGGTTACTACTAAAATTTATAATCCTACATGACACACTAAGAAAATTAGATCCTATGTGGCTCTCTAAAAAGTCGGGAAAAAACTCCCCTTTATATATATATATATTAGATTACCTCTTATGTGTAACTTTGGGGTATTATTTGTAAAATATAAAATATTCTAAAGTCTTTCAAAAAAAAAATTCTAAAGTTGCACATAACATTTAACGGAGATAGGTAGTTGTGTTAACACTTGTTCTGTGCTACCTAAAGGCTAAAAAAGATTTAATTCTGGTATTTGATCTAGTAATGTCAAATTATCCATTCTTATGTTTTCAAAAAAAAAAAAATTATCCATTCTTATTATGGATTTGAATTAGGAAGGTAAATTGATATAGAAATGATTACAATAACAAGTTGATTTTGTTATCTTACAATAAGTTGATCTCTCTTACTTAAGTCGGTCTTTCCAGAGATGACAGTAAATTATATGACATAATTCACCTTATTTTTATATTACTGAAAATATTTAAATGAATATAACTTGTTTGTGTAATTTATGAATCGTGAATCCTCTTTGACATATACTAATGATATATGTACAATTTTTTCCTTTTATAGGTACATTAGATGTTAGGTCATTCAATTTGTAACTAAACTTGATTATGTTTCTTAAATCTCTTTATTTATTTTAATAACAATGCATAAAATTGACTTGTAACTGGTTTATTTTATTCATGTTTTAATTTGTGGAATCAAAATGATTTTTATATTTAAATTTATATGTTGTATGCTATTTATTTATGTTGGCTTGTAATATGGCTTCCCTCCAACTATCAATGACTCGCATTCCACGTGCATGCAACGTCATGTGAAATGCACACGTGTTCATGTAAAGATAAATTGCATGAGCGTCTACTAACACCCAAATCTTGCCAAACAACCTGGAACCTCCTCAAACTTTTAGGATTTGCATTCCCATTAAGAACACATGATAACAAATAAGTAAGAAGCAAGTTCGTTACCATAGGTGGTTGGGGATTCGTTACAGATTCAACCAAAATCCAGAAATTCAAGTCATATAAAAAGGTTGGTTAAGACTTTTATCGAAATAAATGTTTAAAGAAAAAAAAATTGCGCAATAAATGTTTTATTTTTTCTTTGACTAAGCCTTCCTTCTAATAAGATTCTCACACCAATCAAGTTAACAGACCAAATGATTGAATCCTAACTCATTTTTAGCGAGACCTTTTGAAGAAAACCTTGATTCACATTATTTGATCCTTTTCCAACCTTCAAATTTAGTTGAACTACCATAAATGAATTTGTATTAGTCGATATGAAATTCTCTTACCTTATATTAATTTTTATTAGATCTAAAATTTAAATCAGATCTAATAAATTCAGATAAGTTCAGGTCCAATCAAATAACAATAACACTCACTATTGATCATGATTCAAGGCAATATTAATTTAATACATTAGTATATGTTCCTATAAGTCTTTTTAAATTTGTGCTCACAAATTTGCTAAAAACTAAGGCCTGTTCACTTCAATAATTTAATTTCAGTTTGGTTCACTTCAGCTCCAATCAGTTCAGTTCAGCTCTTAATTTCCTTCTCTCATAAAATATTCATTATTTAAGCTCTATTCAGCTCAATTCAGTTCAACTTAGTTCAGTAAATGTGAACAGGCCCTAAGCAATAAGCAAATTTTCAGTTAGCCAAATATCCACTTTTTAATTACTTTTTTTTTTTTACAATAATGTTAACCATTAGAGATATTAATCGTTAAAATTGTGCGTTGGCAAGCTCGATAAAAGAATCGAGCCAACTATTATAAATGAGGTAGGACTGTAGTAGAAAGGTACACATAACATAACCGTCTCCATATCTTAATTAGAGGAAATTAAAATGCCCATCAAGTTAAGAAAAAAATAAATAGAGAGTGTCAGATAGCTTAATTGGTTATTAGAATTTATCCCCTGAGTCTAGAACATTTAGTGATTAATTCACATCACTCGCCGTTGTGACTCTCTAAAAACCAATAATAAATAAAAAGAAATAAATTTTACATCAAACTAAAAAGTTACTAAAGCAAGAAAATATGGTTCGAAGGCCATGAACCTCCGAAGAAGTTGAGAAATTGTACGGTACACTCGAGTATATACAACAAATTATAAGGAAGTTAGCTATGCAATACTTGCATGCTTAGCTGTCTACATTAAACTTTTGA
Organism: Chenopodium quinoa; assembly: GCF_001683475.1. Taxonomy (NCBI): domain Eukaryota; kingdom Viridiplantae; phylum Streptophyta; class Magnoliopsida; order Caryophyllales; family Amaranthaceae; genus Chenopodium; species Chenopodium quinoa. The sequence continues at coordinate 1,507,679 of NW_018744041.1, read as the reverse complement.
GAAATCTTTGTTGATTCTACTCAGCATCCTAGCTACTTATTAAGGTTGACCATTGTGTATCATATTGGATATCAAGCAGAATAATTTTATTTATTTTTTTTTTTTAAAAAAAAATTATCATTTGCTTTGTCTTCACGAGAACTTGCATATATACCCTTAACTTAGTGATTGAGCTGGCAATTGTTGTTTAGTGTACATTAAGTATATAATCGTTGTGAAAATGTAACATTTTATGCAAGTAACTTGTGTTTATGTGCTCACGCAAGGTACAACAGGTTGCATGATGAAACATGAGTCGAGGTAAATCCAAAATATACGAACATCACACACAACTTACTATTTAATGTAATCAAATCCACCCTGATACATGTAGAAAAAGGGATGTAATAATCAGCAAAAAGACAAATATAAAACTGAAATTTGTAACCTTCAACCCAAAAATAATGTGTCTATAACTCCTGAATTTGTTACACTTGAATGATACCGTGTTTTTCTTTTTCTATTTCTTCCTTTGTTAAATTTGTTAACGAGAGTTAATGATCCTGATTGACAAGCGTTCATCTGATAGGGGTGTATGTACATGCAGTAACACTAATACATATACTCTTCAACCCAAATAAATTTGTACACTTATATATATGTTTCCTTTTTCCTTTATTTTTTAAATTTTAAACTCGAGTTTGGAAAATCAGTTATAATTTTATATACGAGTATATATATAGCTGTTAGTATTAGTTTGCACATTGCAACTATTGTACTTCGTATTTTTAAGTTGTTGTAAAAGGCAGTTTGGTGCTAATAGCTAAACATTTTTTTTTTTCATCATGGTATCTGGTTGCTCTAGAGGTAACACCCTGAATTTAGGGCCATTTTTATCAGGCCAGGGTCACGGTGGTGCAATAGGTGGAACACGCATGTCATGTAACAAGGACTGGGTGTGGCCTCCTCTTCAAAGAATCAATAATAATAATTCAGAAAATGTTATCAGTAGTGAGGGAACGTGCTCTTGTGCATCAGAGATTTCGCGCCAGCAGCAGCAGATTCTCAACATCAATTCTTTGATGATGCCTGTTGGTCAATCCGAATGGCATGCATCCTTACCTATTCCCTCTACCGTATACTACCATACTGTTGCTCCCCTGACTGTAAGCGCCTTAACTCTTTGTTTACTGTCTCCTTTTATTCCTCCCTGCATCACTGCATGCACTACTTCTAACTGTATACGGCCTTAATTAAATAATTAGTACACTTTCTTGGTCACATAAAAATTTATCAGTAGTCTTTCCTAGATTGATGATTGATTACGGAGTACATTTGTGTTTGGCACAAAAATTTCGTTGATCTCATTATATCAAACTCGCGCTTGCACATGTTTACCATGCTTAAATAAAAAATTATAGCTGAATTGAACAAGGTTGTGCACCAATGATCCATGCAACTAATTTTTAGCACTTGATTTGAACCAATTTATGTTAGATTATCTCTCACTTTTTGTGGCGCAGGGATTATGCTCCCTAGGCCACGCGTGCAAGCCATACTGTTCACGTTACAAGTTGGTACTAGTGCACAATATTTGTAACCTTGAATTAATTTAGTTGATCATAATAGCAAAAACCTATTTATAATTTTTGTAATCAAGAATATAGCATGTCCCAAATTTGTTAAATCAAATCAAAAGGGCATTATTGTTGCTTAAGCCGTTTCATTCAGTTTATTATTGTCAATGCTATGAACTTCAGGCCCTTTTTCGAACCTTAGCACTCATAACAAACTTGATGAATACACGTACATACAGGTAAACAATGCAAGGCCTTTGAGGTTCCTCTTCGGCAAGGAGCTTACACACAGTGATGCCTTGAAGAAAAACAAAATTATCATTCCTAGGGTCAGCTAAACCTTCTAACTATAATTATTGTTGGTCCAGAAATACGATTTATATATCATTAAAATCGATTTCTTTTCCCTAATATAGTCTTATATGATTCCAAAACAGAGGGATGCTGAAACTCATTTGCCTTATTTAAGCTCGAGACATGGTATGCGACTATATATGGAAGATACAGAAACTAAAGGAATTTGGTGCTTCAGATTTAAGTATGCTTTATTTCCCTTTCACAATATATAAAGATATGTTCATGTATGTAGGATTGTTTCTTCAAAAAAAAAAGTATGTAGGATTGTACATGTACTATGATATAATGAATAACGAGTAATATGATCACTTTGTTTCATCCCCTTTTATGGAACAGATACCGTGTCACAAACAAGTCCAAAGTCCATTCCCTAGAAGGAACTCGTAAGGGCCTTCTTCAACATTTCGAAATTGAAGTATTCTTACTTGTGACACTTTTTAATGCACAAACAAATTCGATTATTGTTTAATTCAATTAAGTGTATGCATTGAGAAGATTTTGCATCTTGTAGGACATTTTGTTCAAGTCCATGATTTGAAAGCAGGGGACTATATTGGCATTTACATAGATGAAGAAAGAAGAAGATACGTAAGTTCATTAGTCTAGATTACTTATTTCTTAGAACAAAATATATCATAATACATAGTATGAATGGTTTATTACAATTATATACATGTAACATTCCTAATGAGCAGGTGATCGGAGCATCAAAGGAAGCCGAACAACATATTATTGGAGAGTCTTCGGTTAATAATGCTAATACTAATACTAATGAGAATAATAGTGGCTGCTTGGTTTCCAACTTGGGTGTCACAAACAATTCCAACAGCTACATATACATGGACAATCTTTCAGACTTTTTTGTAGTAGATGATATGGAAGTGGAAGCGAGACCAAGCACGCCGTATCCCTATGGCAATGCTACATTGACTGATGGCCAAGATTCATGTCAACTTGAAAGGCTTACCCCATTGCAGACTTTCGAGTTCTCTGACTTGCCAATGGATCATGTTTCATGGAATACATGATACCATCTAAAAACTAATTGTTCTATAAGCATTATTGTAATAAAATCGCGGTAGACTATCAGTCTAAACTCTATAGCATTAATTGGTCATAGAGATCAAAACTTAAACATCCTCCTTACATACATGGAGATGTTAAATCCAAATACAGTTTGTTGGTGCAACTATTAGAAGTTTAAACCTTTTTAAAATTAATTGTACTGCATTCCATTTATTTATATCCACAATCCGACGACATATATAACATACATGCACCACCTCTGCCCCCATTCCATAGAAAATAAGTGAATGAGGGGGGTTGATTACTCTTAAAACAAGACATAAGGCATCAAATTAAATTGTATATTCCCGGTCTTCTAAAAGAGCAAGCCAAGGTGAGGGAAGTGCAGATACCGCCTGAGCACTGCTTCCATACAAAGGGATGGACTGATATTGAGTTGCTAACCTTGTGCATTCTGAACCATCAGTCGTAGCATACGAATTCTGTCACACATTCACACACACACAAACACACAGAAAAATATTAAGTCGAAAGCTTTACCTTTAATAATCAACTAGTCAGTAAAAATCTCACATAGTAATAAGAGTTGTACATACCTCTAGATGTGTCACAATCGATTCTAAGGCAAGATAATTGACATCAAATGTGGGATCAACCAAAGCAATCTCTGTCATTAGGGACTACATGGAAACACATACATGTGAGAATTAGAGTGAATAATTAATGACAATTTATCAGGTCAAATTCTGTTAATTTAAGGAAAAAGGAAGAAAAGAATAAAACCAAAGGAGTACTTAAAGACATCTATGAATAATATGTTTTTCTCGTTTTGCATGACTTTGTCAGTATTTTACCTTGACTTGATCCTGTAATGTGTGAATATACTCTATTATGTTGTCTAGTGTTGGGATTTTTCCTGCTATCTGTAAAAATGCTTAATGTTATGTTTTGAAACAACGAAACGAACAACATTAATCAGTTCAATTTTGACGCACCTTGTCACAACCAGGAACAATGGATTGCAAGAGCTTCATCTTTTCACTAATTTTTTGTCTTCTTACCTGAAAGAATTAAATAAAGTGTATTTCATAAGAAATGTTTAATTATTTGCTCAAATTAATGTTTACTATAATAATACAATACAAGTATTTAATATAAAAAATAAAAAATATATTTTTTGAAGGCATACCCTTTCAGCAAGACTATGACTGTCTATGGCTTGACCCCTCTTGGCCCTTACATACACACAACCATCTTTACAACCTGATGCATCCTCTTTGTTCTCATCTTTCTTGCTAATATTTTGTGTTGTATTATTCTTCTTCTCTAAGACATTGTCTTTCTTTTTGTCATTCCTTCGACTTCTCTGTCTCCCTTTCGTATTCTGTCTTGTTCCCTATATTATACACAAGCAATGACCATTCAGTACATATATATATATATATATACTATGACTGTCTAAGGCTGTCATTGTCAAAAAATATATTGCATCATGAGTGGTCGCTTTTTTTGAGCAGAATTGTAACTGCATATGCCCAGGAGAATGAACACAATTAACCTCCATTCCCTGTATGATTTTTCATGTGCGGCTGATTTCCTATGCAACACTAGCTAGTAGTGTAGTCACCATTTAAGAAGTGGTGCATTCTTCTCAAAACTTCTTGGATAAACAAGAGTTTTTGAATTTGATTTATAAGATCATGTTAAATCTAATTGATTGCATTGGTAGAAATTCAATTTAATTGGCTATATACATTACATATGTTGTACATACAGTGTGGTAACGTATACTATTAGAGGCGAAGTCAGACTTGATTGTTGAGGGGACAGACCAATAAAAAGACCTGTTAGTTTTAACATGCTCTGTATTACCCTTTTATTAATGGACAATTGGGCCTTTGGAGGCTATGATTTACTAATTTAAAGCCCCTTCAAAGTCTTGCCATGTATATAGTCCGGTTTTATTAATATAAAACTCACATACAAATTGCAAGTCCAATGGACTATCTATCTATCTATCTGTTGTCAATTGATTTTATAAAGTAGTAATCTTACACCGTGTTAGACTTAATTATATATGGTTACACTCTCTTCTTTAATGTTGGCGTGATTACATATATCGCATACATCCCATGGAGAGGAGAAAAAGGAAGAGGATAAAGTAGGAGGATGGGGGGCACTTGAATGCTAGTTGCATCCTCTAGAACAACGGAGGAGTTCAAAGATTATGAGTTAGATAGTTAGGGACCAGCTAGCATATATAACAGAACATGAAAACGATACACTAGTAGTACTAAAGCCAGAAAACCATAGTCAAAAGAGCATCTACATACATACATTAACATATATCGGTTGTTTAAGTAGTCGGCGCCCATGTTTGTACCACGTGGTTTTGCTATCAAATGGCCTGCAACTTTGCATGTAACTCTCATTTTTAGTTTTTGTTCTTTCTGAGTTCGATTACTACTGAAGCCGACATCAAACGGTTATTATTACTCCGTATCATTTATCAATATCAATATCAATATCTATATCGACTATGTATGTAGTAAAATTATTTATATATATGCTAATAATACTTTGTATTGTATGTATGTATCATTTGAGTCAATATGGATTATATGGTTTTCAAGGACTTAATGTTGACCATTGTTTTGCATGCTTCTTAGGAATGGAGAGAAGATATGTGAAGGGGGTGAAAACTGAAAACTGGCCTTGGAATACTTCACTAAAGTCCGGCTTTATATTAGTGGTCCTAACTTTATCATGGATGCATTTGCTTCTCATTTTGTTATGCCACGTTAATAAAACTTTACCTTCATATCTATATGACTATATGTAGTAATAACGCAGAGTATATATTAAGGAAAAATTACTAATTACTAATAATAAATTAATGATCCACAATGAAATTCTATAAGTACTAATTGACTTGTTATAGGGGGTTTTGCTCCTCTTTACAAGTGATGTTGTGGTATTAGAGTTGATAGTAGAATTGGTTGTCAGTTTGTCACATTCACTTAAGATCAATGAAGCTCGTAGATTGAAACCTTTTTTTTTAAAGCTTGGTAAACACCAAATAACAAGAACAAGGCATTATATACCGATAATATGTAACTTTTTTTTTACTTTATTATGATTTACTAGTGTAAGTTGTTATAAGAAATCATTATTTTTAACCAAATACTTTGTAGAAGAAGGATTACGTGCAAGAATTTTTCTATCCCATATTTGCAAACAACCAAGTTAAGCTAAGCCAATATGATTGGTGATCTCTCTCTTCTTCCCACTCCAAATGAGCTAGCCCGTTCACTTTAATTGGACCAAGGGCTTGTTCTGATTTACTGAACTGAACTGAATTAAATTGATTGGAGCTGAACTAAACTGAATTATTTATGAGAGAAGAAAATTAGAAACTGAACTGAAATTAAGCTGAAGAAAACATACCATAATTCATGCAAGATTTCGCTTAGATAGAACAATTCCTTGAGTAGTGATAGACCACTACCAGGTATGGACTCATTGGGTCCATACCAGGGGTAAATATGTAATTTTGCGCAATATTTCCATGGCAAGTCATCAGATTGTACTATGGTGTAAAAAAAATATTCTCTCTCCTCTTACAATTCTACAATAACAGTATTCAACTCTATGATAACTGTATTAAAATTAACCATAACAGTATACAATTCAATAATAACAGTATACAAGTCAATAATAATGGAGCACCGACAACCAACCTCTACCCCCTCATATCCAAAATCTTTCGATCTCTGGGAATTAAACCCACCATTTTTCATGGCTGCAATTGTAAGTATAGACCTTGAACATTCTTCGTCAACCTTCGACTATCATCTTTCATCAACCAACCTTCGAATAACTCCTTTAATTTGAATTAGCCACAAAATTCTCACCTTCAGTACATCGAGCACCGCTCCTCGAAGGGAAGATTCCTGCAACTTTGATGGGGTTTTTGTGGGGCTGATTTTCCGACCATCGGAGCTTTTTCTCGTGAGTGGTAGTTTTTTGAGTTCCTGTTTCTTTCACCCTCTAATCCTTCTTCCTTTTCCATTTTGTTTTAGCTTTTTAAATTTTACAATTTTTTTTATTGTGGTATGGACTCCAACTATCCATACCTGATAGTGGTCTATACTTACTCCAATTCCTTTTACCTATCCAAAAATACCTAGAAGACATAGACCATGTAGTGGTTATTTGTCTAAACAGAACTAGTACTAGACTACTAGTAGTGTTTTGTTTAGATGTCAAAGGCCTGAAAGGTAACCATTGACCAAAAGAAGCATAGGCCCAAATGCTAAAAATATCCCTCCCAAAACCAAGAATCTTACGGAAGGATGAGAAAACCTGCTACTCTGAAGCCTTAATGCCGCCCAGAAAATGAAGTGAAAATAGCGAAATCAACAATTAAACCTGCAAAACTTTCAAATTCAGAAGAAAGGGGAAGAATTGTGATGTGAAGAATCTGAAAATGGCAATGGCTGCTGCAATAGGAATTGGTTTGGGTTACAGTAAACGACCCTTTGCAATTTGTCCTCCTTTCATCTGTTGTGTTGCCAAGGTAAACTAATCTTCCATTTTTGCATTTTTTCTTTCATTTTTCTCTCTTTTACTTTCATTTGATTCAATTTTGATTTGGGTTTTCTGGGGTTTTGCAGTTTCCTCGCATTACTTTTGTTTCTGCTATTGAATCTCCCAAAGCAGATGATGTTCATCCAACCCTTCCTAAACCTACCCCTAATTCACCAGGTTTTTATTCTGCTTAAATTTGATTTCTTGTTGCTTGATTTCTTGTTGTTGTTGTTGTTGTTGATTGAGTTTTTGGTTTTGAAGGTGTAGTTAATGGAGTTGGTGGTATTCAATGTAAAACTCGAGAGTGGAAGACGTTGAGTTCCAAACAACTTGGCATCACTAATTCCATGATTGATAAACATACTAAATATGTTCTTAAATCCCTCAAGAACAAGGGTTTGTCTTTCTCTTTACTATTTTAAAACTATCATACAATTCCTTTCAATAAATATATTTTGTAGGATCAATTTTCTCTTTGTGTACCTGTATGTCTGCAATTTATGACTTATAGTGGCTTTTCTGTTTTCATAAACTTATCTCACAGGATACCAGGTTTACCTTGTTGGAGGGTGCGTGCGCGACCTCATCTTGAAGAGAATTCCCAAGGATTTTGACATCATCACTTCAGCTGAGCTTAAGGAGGTTTGTCTATTGCCAACACAACATTCTCGTCACTCCTTTTCATCTATGTTTGTTCTATTAAGACATTCAAATGGCCCAAGTCTTTGGTGAAGTGGAATGAGGGATGTTATATTGTTATGTTAGGATAAGGCAGTGTTTTGAATTGAACGTTCATTACTTGGATTAAAGAACACTATTGTGTGATATCGTATGCATTGATAAGATGGTGCAATGGAATGAGGGATGTTTATGTTAGGATAAGAATGTGTTATTGTGTTTTGAATTGAACTTCCTAACTTGGCTATAAGAACACTATACTACTATAAAATGAGTGTTTTATGTTTGGATAAGGAAGCCTATTTGCTCCCCATGGGGAGAAAGCGGCTGAACTCTTGCCAAAGTGATCTTATTTGGTTCTGTGGTCAGTTAGTGGCCTATACATATCCTTAAGTAAGATGTACATGACTATGATGGTCTCTGATTTTACTGTTTCTGTATTACTTTCAGGTTGTTCGAAGCTTTCCTCGGTGTGAAATAGTTGGAAGGCGATTTCCTATTTGTCATGTGCATGTAGCGGATTCTATTATTGAGGTTTGCAATCCTTATTGCGTGAAATTAGAGTGACATCCCTAAATAGAAAGGGGGGGGGGAAAGAAGGAAAAAAAAGAGCAGAGAGTGAGAGTTATGTTTATGTCAGTTTTCTTTAGTTGGCAACTTTTCTCTGTCAACATCTCAGTTTTCCAACTTGAGGCATTTTATTGTCAGAACAGGTGTCAAGCTTTAGCACTGTTGCAAAGAAGCCAAGGAAGAATTCTGATCATCTTTTCAGAAGGCCTCGAGGATGTGACGAGCACGATTATATTCGCTGGAGAAATTGTATTCAGCGAGACTTTACGATTAACGGGTATTTACATGACTTTTGTAAGTCAGATATTTCAGATTGCATGTTCTGGCTTAACTAATCTGGTTGAATTCGAATGATCCTATTATAATCTTACTATTGTCATTTGCCTCTCTCATCAATCCACTCTCCGAAGTTAGTTATTTGTGAAACTTTCCCACCCTATTTTCCTTGGTGATATTTGCAGGCTGATGTTTGATCCTTACTCAAAGCTAGTATATGACTATATCGGTGGAATTGAAGATATTAAAAAATCTAGGGTTTGTTTCTCTCTCGTGTTGCTCTCACCCATTGTGGTTATCAAATGCTTATTTTTTGTGCTCATGTAGGTGCGGACAGTAATCCCGGCATTTTCTTCTTTCACGGAAGATTGTGGTAAGCTTAATAATTTTCTCTCATTGTTCTGTCTTTGATATAACTCTCTTGTTGAAAGATTGAAAATCGACCATGTAATTAATAGATTTGAAACTTTATATTTCTATAATCTGGGATACCAATACCATTACATCTTCGTCTGGTACATCATCTTACAGATAAATTCTGATTTTGCAGCTCGAATTTTACGCGCTTTTAGAATTGCAGCACGCTTAGAGTTTAAATTTACTAAAGAGCTCGCACTTTCTTTGAAAGAATTATCTTACTCATTGCTAAGGCTTGACAAGGTATCTATACCTTTACTTCTTTTTATGATTTGTCTCTCTTGCTTTTCACACATAGAGTCTCACAGAATGCTGCAGGGAAGGATCCTTATGGAGTTGAATTATATGCTGGCTTATGGGTCTGCTGAAGCTTCTTTAAGGTTACTATGGAAGTATGGCCTTCTAGAGATACTCTTACCTTTACAGGTATGAAATCTTTATGTTTTTCATGTTAGGACAATTGCCTGACTTCTTACTGTGTCCATATTTTATTTCTTATACATAACTGTTACTTTTTGCCTGCAGGCAGCATATTTTGTTTCACAGGGTTTTCGAAGGAGAGACAAAAGGTCTAACTTGCTTCTGGTAAGAGGAAAATTTTGCCTTCTTCTACAATTAAAAAACCTTTCATTCTTTCCCTAGTTTGTGTTTAGTGTTATAAGTGTAATATAAATGCAGCTGAATTGCCTGAATATATGACATTGTCTGCAAAAAAAAAAAAAAAAAAAAAAAAAAAAAAAAAAAAAAAAAAAAAAAGCCTTATATTATGCATGTGATTACAAAATATTTGTAGCCGCTTTGAGGGGCAGCTGCTAAGTTTACTGTAATGTTTATGTACCTGATTAAAATTAGCTCCCAGGTTCCTCTTTCTTACATTGGCTTCTGGATCACTATGATCATTTTGTAGTACGTTCAATGTCGCCTGCAATTTATCATTCATGGTCGTGGGCAACATATTGATTGACTGCCCTCCAAATAGTATCTGCTGTATGAAGAAGCTGAATCTATTGTGAGAAGCATGATTCACATCCAACTTAAATGATGTCAAAATTCATAATATTTTGAGAAATATGCCCACTGAAGTTGACCCATTCAATTCTTCCTTGCTTAACTCAAGTAATTCATCCCTTAGCTTTTATGCCAAACCTTGATTGAATTTCTAGTTATATTCCAATGATATTAAATTTTAGTAGCTTGAAGGAGAAGTTAGTTTGTTTGTTAGGTAAATGCTCTCTATAAATAGAGATAGCTAGAGAGAGATAATCATGTTGAATATTTTGATCAGTGATTGATGAAGTTTGGGAGTGTGTCTTTCCTCTCGAAAGATTGGCAAGGCTGTAATTGGTGATTTGCACCTTGGTTAGCACTAATTCAGTCATATCTTTAATTGTTCTTCCTTTATCTTACTTCTTCGTCCCTTATGCTATGTTTGGATAACAATTAGAAGAGAAATGGAAGGGAGGGAAATAGGAGGAAGGGGAAGGAAGGGAAAGTGGAGGAAATGACGAGCTCCATTTTCCCTCCAAATCTCTCCAATTTTGAAGGGATGGTCTTTATTAAAGGAGGAGGGAAAATGGATCCCTCCCCCTCCCCTTCCCTCCCCCTCCCCTTCCCTCCCCCAACATATTATCCAAACAAGGAAGTTTGTCTCCCTCCCTTTCCCTTCCTTTCCTTTCCTTCCATTTTTTGTTATCCAAACATAGCCTTAATCTCTCGTTTCAGTCCTTAATCTCTTTGTTTTGTACTTTTGGTCACTAATAATTCATAGTATTCCACCACTAAGTTTCAGTCATTCTATTCTAGCCAACAATGTGCTACATGCTTATATTGTGTTTAACTTGTCTGCAGTCTTTGTTTTCAAATCTGGATAAACTCCTAGCACCAGATCGTCCATGCCATAGCAGCTTGTGGTAAGAAATTTCACCTGCCTAGATAATTGTAGCTTTGGTTGATTGCTATTGCATGGACCAATCAGTATTTGATGTTGCTGCTTATAGGTTGTTATTATAGCTGAAAATGCTGTATGTTAAAGTATCAGGTGACTTGGATTTGATACTTCTAGTTCCTACTCCCTAGGACCCTTTTTGTTTGCCCCATATTCCTTTTTGGGTATCCTTTTGAGATTGCTCCATTACCCTATTTGGTTAATATTAGGAAAAGTTTGGTGAAAAGTTTGGTGCAGGTCTCATGGTATCACTTTGGTCTCTCTCTCTCTCTCTCTCTCTCTCTCTCTCTCTCTCTCTCTCTCTCTCTCTCCTTCCCTCTCTCTCTCTCTCCCTCCCTCCCTCCCTCTCTCTCTCTCTCCCTCCCTCCCTCTCTCTCTCTCTCCCTCCCTCCCTCTCTCTCTCTCTCTCTCTCTCTCTCTCTTGAATACTTTGTTTAGTAGGCTTTTCCTCTGCGTCTTCTCTATGCTTGGTCCTCACACTCACTTTCCCACTTTTTCTCTCCATGTTTTACTCTTCTTGATCACCGTGCCAATTTGGATATTATGGGATGAAGAAAGTCACTTTTGATTACAAAAAATAACCTTGAATTGAACTCAGTTATCCTCCTCCTCAAAATATTAGTCATATTGCACTACCTAGAAATCTAGAATGCCACTCCCCATTAACCTGATGCATCACAAATTTTACAGAATTCATCAGACAAAGGGAGTAGCATTTCACTTGGGATTATTTTTAATTGTTTTTGTTTTGATGCAAGTCCCGACTGAATTTTTTACTTTTATGGAGCCCATGATCCTTATGTATATAGGTTTATTAATATTTAATACATCCATCCATCAGACTCGAGCCTTTCGATTTCTAATTGTTTGCATCACATTGCAGGGTATGCTTATTAGCATTTCACAAAGCATTGGCTGACCAACCACGGGATCCTTTGGTTATAGCTGCTTTCTGTCTAGCTGTCCACAATGGTGGCTCTTTATCTGAAGCGATTAACATTGCTAAGAGCATCACTCGACCACATGCTTCAGGTTTCCGTGAATTACTTGAAGACCAAAATCAAAATATGGGTGATAATTTGGAAAATGAAGTCAAAGATCTTGCTGCTGCTGTTAAAATAGCATTGTGTCAGATGACTGATGAGAATATTGTTTCTCAAGCTATGGCGAAGTATCCACAAGCACCATTTTCAGATTTGGTTAGTTTATTGCTTGATGTAATAAAATCATCACTGAAGTTGTTTGTTGGTTTAAGCTAGATTATACAAGGGTGGATAATTTTTGCTAATCTGCTTTCCTTTCTTAATTTTTACAGGTTTTCATTTCACTGCCACTGCAATTGCGGACAGAGAGGATTATAAGTTGTGTTACAAAGGGAAGGGAAAATGGATTCGCGCCAAAGCATGGGACTAAGATCAACTATGAGTCATTGGCTATTGGGAGTTTGCATGAAGTGCGGTATATGTTGTCAAGAATTATTTTTGATACAATTTATCCTCCATACTCGAACAAAAATGATAAACATGTCAATGGAAATTAGATTTTACATGAAAATTAGATTTTAGGGAGTAGGATATTCTTTATTCAAAGGAAATATTACAAGAATTACTCATGTAGTCTTAGAATCTTACAACATACTTTGTACGAGTATATTATATTATTAAGGTTGCTTAGTTGACCTTGAGCCCATTGTTAAATAGTGCTTGTTGCTTTCCTTTCCTTTTTTTTTTTTTATTATTATTTTTATTACTATTGTTATTATTATTATTTCGGGTCAAAAAGGAGGCTAGCTCCCAATTGACTCAATACTACAATTTGACCATTTGACTCTCGTAACCATACTAATACAAGTGCTAAAAAGGAGATAGGGGGTACAAACATTGTGGACTACATGATAATGCAAATAAGGGAGTTGAGGAGACACATCGCCAGTACTAGCCATCAGTTGTTCCACACTTCATCCCTTGTGTTTTTTGAACCTGTAAAAACAAACCCTCTATTACCTTTTACCTTTCTTGTTCTTCACCCTTGATCTGTTTGGCCTTCCAAACTTCTTTGACGAGGTAGAAAACGTGAAGGTAGAGAGTGGTGGAAAAAAATTGCACCTGGTCGGGTTCAAAATTCATGGGGTCTTCATCATTAGAACCTAAAGATTTCACTTTAGCGATGTCATTGGTAGTTAAAAATCTCGCAGAATACTCAATACAATTAGTGGTTTGTGGAGGCGGATGTACCATGCGCATGGTGCATCCGTTCCAAAAAAAAGCGGAAAGAACATTGTATAGAGACGTAAAGAACATTTAGCTAAAATGAAAAGAACATTTAGTTAAGGTGAAAAGAACATGTTATTGAATTGTAAAGATTCAAGAAATGAACATAACACTATCTCATAAAGAACATCATCTTCAACCTTTGTCACATTGTTCTCAAATTCAACATCTATATCCAGATTCATCAAATTTTAAAAAGGTAAATTAAACAATGAATTTTATGATTACAGTATATTCTAATTGAAATCTAAAGTAACACAATTAAAGAAAAAATAAATACAAAATTTCATTCAAAATTACCTTCGATCTTTGATTAATAAATCCACATATTCACCTTCATTAAAAATCACTCCATTAACAAAACAATGATTAGAAGCACTGCGAAACTCGATCTAAATGCGTAGCCATCGTCTTCTATCACAAGAATTTCTTTTTCTCTATAAATTTTCTATTTCTCTCTCTAACATTTTTATTCCTCTCTCTAAAAATTTCAAACAAGTGAAATTAAATATGAGGAAATATACAAATTTCTAAATTGAGATTGGGAAATAATTACCAAAACTCTTCAATTATGGAACAAATAATTCATTTAAAGATTAAAAAGCTAAATGTTCTTTAAAAAATACTATTATGTTTTTTTTTTGTTGAATAAAAGAAATATTCATTACATTATATTATCATGCTCTTTATTAATGTTACGAATGTTCTTTACATATATACAAAGAACATAAAGTTGGATTTTTTTTTAACAAAATAGTTATATGTTCTTTACAAAACAACTATATGTTCATTACAAAACAACCATATGCGATGTTCTTTATAAAATAACTATATGTTCTTTACAAAAAACCATATGTTCTTTACTGAACAATTATATGTTCATTCTGCCTTTTTTAAAGAAGAAGCGGATGCACAAAGCATGGTGCATCCGCCTCCACAATAAAAATTTCATACTCAATCCCCTCCTTGATACTTGAACCTTTATTACTGCTATAGGTTAGGCAAATAGATATATGATCATCTATCTAACTTTTTCACGACAACGGTGCTGATCTTGGGAAGCCCAACAACATGGTTGACCAAGGTGATATCCAGGAATCGCTTGGCCTTATTCTCTTGGCTTTTCCTTGCGCAATTCCTCTTTTCCGACCCATCATTTTATTGGGCATGAGCAAGGTTACGAGAACTTTGAAGTTCTTTGCTTTGTGAGCTTTGGTCTTTTCTTTCACTCGTGGAAAAACTCAAGGTTTTTCCTTGATTGAGATCCTAATAAGATAAAGCGGAAATCTTGAGGGACTAATTAACTCTCAATTTGTTAAAGAAGATATGAGTTCTCCCTGATCATATCCCTTGTCTTTAGCTTTTCTAAAATCTTGAATGTTAAGGGGACTAGTGGTCTTATCATCCCCCCTTAAGGCTCTCTACCATCATCTCACTAGTAGCATCCATGGTGATTAATTTCGTAACACCACTCTAAGAATCTCTATCAAGCATCCTATTAGATTCTAGATTGACATAAGGCTTGTTGATCTTTCCCCTTTTTGTTGATAATGACATGGCACAAGTCGGAATCCTTAGTACCCTTGCCCTTGAGCTTGCTAGCTTTGGTTCTTAGCCCCTCCACCGTTTCTATCTCACGGAGGATGTCCTGGTTGTTAGGCTTAGCTTTGGCTGCTTTGCCAAGGTCTTCATGAGCCTCTTCAAGTTGATTGAGCTTGATATCGGCTAAAGCTACTCTGTAAAAGGCTTTAGTGTTACTTCCATCAAGCATAATGACAATCGAGCGACAATTCCCCTTGGGTTGTTCATGATCACGAAGTTTTAGGACACAAGCTGCAAGGTTTAACTCAAAGGACATGACAAATGTTTTATAGAAGGACACAATCATCTTCATTTCTCGACAGTACAAAAACAATAATTTCAACTCTCTATCATACTTAGCCCCAGCATGAACGACTTCACCTTTCTTGAAAAGGATGTTGCCCTCCTCATTCAAGGCCTTAACTTGATTTAGGATATTTTGGCGGCAATTATTAGTAGCAAAGTTGACGATACTTTCATCAATATCATCGTTCAAGTGTGTGTGCATAAGGGCGCTAATCAATTTTTGGCAATCCATAACTAACTTCTTAAAAGAAAAAGGAGGTTGACTAAAACTTCTACCAATGAACCTCACAAACAAAAACAAGATGAAAATGGTTCTTGGTATCAAAATCATATTAATCATCAAATAGATGGACGAAACATTAATTTTTCTTCTTATTATTATTTTAATTTTTTTTAGTTAAAAGAACTCAGAAAACATAACAACTCAAGCTATCATATGAAAGAGGGAAAACTACCACTAGCAAAGGGATTAGAAAGAAACTACCACGTCTACCGCTTAGGGCGGTAAGAAGCAAAGGTCACATCTACATGGGTGGGGAACAGCAAGGCAGTGGTCGGTGTACCACCACCACGAGAAATGCTCGCGAGACAAAGAAGGAAAGACTGGGTGCATCATCGCTAAACTATGATCACCGCAGGACCTTGATGGGGCTTAACTGGGGGTCGTCGCCAATTGAGGAGCAAGCGAAACCACTCTAATTGCCGCGCGGCCTGTCAGATTTTTGCTGGCATAAAAGGTTGGTAATCTTAAAACGGGGGCTGGTATTGGTGGTTTTTAGTATTTCCAAAAAAGCGCGTGGCGCGCGTTCCATCTAGCTTTTGTCCCGGGGGGTAAAACTTGCTATATTGTGCTTGCGCACTTTTTTAGAAAAATATTGTGAACAAGTTCCTTTTTGAATAGTTTTGCTTCGGTGACTTATCTAAAAGATAGAAAATTATCAAACGAGATGTTATTAATTTGTAATGTGTTTTTTTTTCGTATATAAAAATTACATAATATTATAATTTCATAGCTAAAGTTTTATAGAGATAAGTACAATTGTATGGGAGACTCGTGAATCAAGCCTTTCTCTCTCTAGCTCTCTCTCTCCCAAAACCCTACTTTTCTCAAAAATTTCTCCGACCATGAGGATCGCCGGCGGGCGTGCGGCTCACCGCCCATGCCACAACGTCGGCGAGCCTCTGATCTACTTCCTTAAGGTGTTTTTTTTTCTTTTTTCATTTTGGTTTTTTATCCGGTCGTCCTAGCAACTTGCGCCGCTAACCCTTTTCGGCTGCCTCTTTTCCTCGCCGGCCTGCCGCCGTTCTTCTTTTCAGCTTCCCCTCCGTGTCTCTGCTCCACCGCCTTGCCCGTCGTCGCGACGTTTTGTAGGGGAATGGGGAGGGAGATTTATCTCCCTCTGAGTCCCTCGCGTATGCGGTTCGGGCTTTACTGTCCGGCGATGAGTGGTTTGGGTTGGTGAATCTCGGAGTATTGGTGGTGGTGCTCGGATGGGCTGCGGGGTCGGTTGTTATGGTCACGTTCGTAGTTCTCGTTTTTAAGTTTCCTTTTGTTTTTTCTATTAGTGGTGTGTGCGGTGTTTGGGTCTCTTTTTTCTGTCTTTGTGTGTGTGGTTTATTCGGGTTTGTTATTTTTTCTTTTTATGTGGTGCGTTGGTGTGCTATGGGGATTGCAGATCGGTGTGTCGATCTTCTGGTGCAGGATTTGAGCCAGGTTTTTTGGCTATGGGGCTTTGGTTTGATCTTCTTTTGGTTTGGGCTGAAGGGTTATGCTTCCAAGCTGAAATCCGTGTTTGAATCGGAGATTGTCTTGTCAATGGTAAAGTGTACGACGCCAATTTTGAATTCAGGTCGAGGAGTACAGGATTCGAGTCAATGAAGGTTCACGTCAGAAACTACAACTTATTGCCAGACCCCCTTGCAAGAGGCTGCATAGGACAGCGTTATATGAGACAAGGGTATTTCAGGAAGTCAATTTGCGCGTGCAATTGTAGTTTATTTTATTTTGAACTTGTAATTGGTTCAATTGTCTTTGTATTGTTCGATTACGATTTCTTATGTAAGTGCCGTATGACTTATTATTAATGAATTTTAATCTCTCCTTAAAAAAAAAGTTTTATAGAGATAAGTAGACGAAAATAAATATTTGAACATTATATAAACCTAAATTAAGATATGTTTAATAAAATTGGTACTAGAGTACATGGTTATTCACTAACTACAATGTTAATCCAAAGTTGTAACTATCACTCCAATGATAAATTTTATGATTGAATATTTCTAGAACTTGTATTTGGAATAAATAAATATTCGTGTTTTATACAAATTAATTAAAACTCCCAAATTTTGCTTGTGAGCCTCCCCTTCAAAGGTGCCAGTTCAGTAAGTTCCTATATTATATTCTTACCCTTAACAAAAAAAAAAAAAGAAAAAAAAAAAAAAAACACACACAAAAAATGAAATAGATCAAGTTATATTTACAGTACAATTTTACAAATCCATACAAAACATAAATCCAAACAAATCCCAAGTCTTTATATTTATATTTTGAAATTTGAATGATGTTTATAAATTAATCTCAAACGACTCAAAACTTAAATCCATATAAATCCTAAGTCTAGTTAAAATAAAATTTATAAATAATCATATATGGAGTAAAAGATCAAATCAAATAAAAAAATCGTGAATGTGATAACCTGAGACATTGATCTAACTTAACTAATGCAAATTTAAAATTCAGTTATACGAGTACAAGAAGAAATAGATCAAGTTATAGCTTTAATTAAATCAAAACTAAAATTCCTAATACGTAGTATTATGCAAACATAACCTTAAGTGAAGAATTATTAGTGGCTTTAGTGCCGACTGTCAGTGCTTTATTCAATCAATCCAAAGGCCAGGAAACTACTTTTTGATTCGGGTCGCTGACGTGTACGGCTGAGATCCGAAATCAAAGTGTGTGCTAAAAATATTTTGGTTTATTTAAACCTCTTAATTTGCTTTGCTTTGTTTTCCATCGTGAATTAAACATCATCATCAACGTCATCTTCTCTTTTCTCTCTCCTCTTTCGGCTTCAATTCGTGTTCTTGTTTTTGTTCTGGATCTTCAATTCATCATCTCAATAAAATCAACAATTGAATAGATCGTCAAATTCGGCGGTTAAGAGTCGCTTAATTTGAGATTTGATAGGCTTACTGACTTTTAATTTTTCTGTAATTTCGACCGAAAAGATAAAAGAGTTTCTCAAATCTGAAACCCTAATTTTGACGGAAATTTCCAGATCTAACTTAAAAACTACATAATTTTGTTGTATAATATCATAGATCGGGTGAGTTTTTTCGAAATCAGAAACCCTAGATTTGTTAAATTAGGTAGTATAATTTCAAATGGGAAGCGATGTGAAGGTCAAGATTAATGGCGGCGAAGATGGTGAAATCTCAGAAGCAGATTCAAACGCCATTGTTGAGATTAGTAAGGATGAAATTAAGCCATGGAAACAACAATCAATGAGCAAGACAACAACGGCTTCATCGGATTCGACATCGAATAACAAAAACAATAACAACAACAACAACAACAACACCAACAACAGGTATTGGATGAATAATTTGTACAAGTATTATCCAAGAGGATATGGAGCTTCAGGTCTTCACAATTTAGCGTGGGCGCAAGCTGTACAGAATAAGCCTTTGAATGAAGCTTTGGTAGAATTGGATGATAAAAACAGTAGTAATAAAGTTAGTGATGATACTTCTGCTGCTGCTGATGCAGGGAAGGAGGAGCAGCAGCAGCAGTTAGATAGCAGTGGTAATAATGGAGTTGCTGAAATGGTTGATAGTGAGAAGGAAGAAGGTGAATTGGAAGAAGGCGAGATTGATTTCGATTCCGATGACGAAACTGATAGTAATCATAACAAACTTACTAATAATGCGAATAAAAAAGTTGAAGATGAATTTAGTAGGTTAGGAGGTTTGGAAATGGAGGATGAAGAGTTAGAGAATCAGGTTTCTTCTATTCGTAAAGTTCTTCAGAATGTCACTGTTGCTGAAGCCAATAAGTAAGTTTGATATTATCACTTTGCTTTGAAATAATTTATCAGGAGAAACGAATTAATTGATTGATTGATTGATTGATTGATTGTTGTTTGTGTGTTTGTTGTTTAGATCATTCGATATCGTGTGTGCTCGGTTGAAGGGTTCTTTAGAGAGCTTGAAAGAGTTGGTGTTGCATACCTGGTTTCCTTCCAAAGACGCGCTTATCCAACAAGCTTTTGCTGCTGTTCAGTGTGTTTACTCTGTAAGCCAATGTTCTCTTATTTTCAAAACTTGAGTGTTGAATTCAGTTTTAATACATATGCTCGATTTCGATTTCGTAACTTGAAGTGGTGTAATTTATGATGTTTGTACAATAGGGAAGTTTCTTGTTCAAATGTATGATGTTTGTTATTTTATTTTCTTTCAGGTTTACAGTTCAATGACCCCTACTTTAAAGGATCATAATAAGGATAGGATGTCAAGGTCTTGTTTTGTTCCCTTCATTGTTTCAGTTACAGATTTTAAGTACTCAGTAGTAAATGAGGCCATTGTTTTGTTTTGTTTTCTCCCTCTTTTGACCAATCACGTACTTTTTTGCCTACAAATCTTTAATGCAGACTGCTTACTTTTGTTAAGGGCCTCAGTTCTGCTCTTTTTACACCAGATCAGAGGAAAGAGGTTGGTTTACTGCAATGTTTTCTCTCCTTAGACATATGAATTTACTTCCGATTCGTTCTAGTATTGAAATTTGATCGTGTTATGTTTTAATTATTAGTTGGAGGGCATGATTGCCATTGTTACCCCTCCACCACCGGTGGTTTCAGTGAAGCCCAAGTCCAGGGACAGGCAGGAAGAACTGTCAGTTACAGACAAGGCTATCCTCACTGATTCAAATACATTGACCGTGAATACTGGTGACAGCAGTTCCCAGTATTTGAAGAAAGCGGAATTTGAATCTTCTGTTTATCAGCCAGAAAGAAAGAACAGTGACATTCTGTCAGAAGCATTGAGGCAACTTCCTCCTAATGTAAAGGCAAGAAGCAATTATGGTCCTCTGCTAGATCTCCATATGGTTCATGATGAAGACAGCCTTCCATCACCCACCAGCAAAACAGAGCCTCCTTTTCCCTTCGTTGAAACAGCTCTTCCCCGTGTTGTCCACAGTTTGGAGGAATCTCTTGTGCATCCCTATCAAACTGAAGCAGTGAAAGCTGTCTCAAGCTACCAACAAAGGTATGTTCGGAGTACATTCCAAGCAACTGACACACTTCCTAGCCCAACTCCTTCCGAAGATGGTAATGATGGAGGACCTGATGATTCCAATGAGGAGGTTTCTAGCTCTGCTGCCTATAATAATATTGTTAGTAGGAATACAAATTCCTCTGTAACTCCACAACCAGTTGTTTCTTCTGCTCCTTATACAAGTACTTCAAGTGTCCATGGGGTGATTAGTGGCACTAGTGCTGGACTTTCTTGTGCTGGATCTTCTTCTTTATCGCGGCCCACTGCAAAGAGTCGAGATCCTAGACTTCGGCATATTAATCCCAGTTTTGGCTCATTAGACCTTAGTTTCTGCCCTTCACCCATGGTGTCCAGCCCAGCAGCTAAATTAGAGTCGTTGGGCGAGATAATGAATCCTAAGAAGACTAAGGCACTTGAGGGGCCCCTCTCAGATGGTCCTGTTTCCAAGAGACCAAGAAATGTCCTAGTTACCAAAGAGATGTCCACAAATGTAAATCTAGTAAAAACCTTGCCTGGAAGTACTGGAGTGGAGACTAGTAGTAGTATTCTAGGACCACAATTTGCAAGCAGAGGGCTGTTGGGTCCGGCTGTTGATCCTAGGAAAATAGGAAGTGGTATCGCTTCTTCTGGGATTACTACTGTTAATTCCAGTGCGACAGTGAATACAACTACTCAGTCTACAAAGAATACCAGTGGCACCTCGTCCTTGGAGTCTCTGTTAAAAGGCATCACAGGGAATTCAGCAGCATGGATAAAAATTATGAAGGAGCAGCAAAAATCCAGTGAATCTTTGCAAAGTGTATCACACTTTGCAAACTCTAATTCAATACTAGGAACATCTCTCTCGCCTAGCACTTCTCCAACAACTTCGCCTGGGGTGGGGCAGGCAAGTGCAGGATTGCTTCAGGTCCCTTCTCAGATAGCAGTCACGGTGAGACACTGTTCCCTTTGATTATGGGGTTTCCCCATTTAAAATAAATAATGTTTTAAGGTGTTTTGTTGCTTCCTTTGCAATTAGCTACTTGAGTTCTCACTTTTGAGGCTTTGAGCTGCTAGTTGTGATCTTGTCTGCATGGAGTTGCTTTGTACATCATTATGATTTAGAATGATAATATGTACCCCATACATTGTTTTATTAGTGGTTTTGCTCTATGTTGCTCTTGGCGGCCATCTTATATTATCCAATGTACCAACAAGGCTACTATGTGTAATTTATGCTTGCTTTCTTTGAACTGTTGTTTTGAAGCTTTGTAACTCATGCCTAATTAAAGCAACTGAGGCTAATTGCTAATATTTTGTAAACATGATGTACTTGCAGAGTCCGCAGGATGAATTGACAAAACTTCGCATGAAACCCCGTGACCCTCGTCGTGTCCTGCATGCCAATTTGGTCCAAAGGACTGGCAGTTCTATACCAGAGCAGACAAAAGTAAATGGAGTTCAAAATGCAACTACTCAAGGACTCCAAGACCATTTCAATCTCCAAAAGCATGTTAATGGGAAAAGCCTTAGTGCTGCATCTTCTCAGACCCCAGTTTTGCCTGATATTACTAAGCAGTTTACTAAGAATTTGAAAAATATTGCTGACATTATTTCTACCCCACTAACTTCCAGTATTCAGTCTCCACCTGCATTAAGTTCTCCATCTGTGCAAGTTAATTTGGACAGCGAAAGTGTTAGTTCTGGTGGAGTGTTAAATACTGGCGACCAGCGTAGTGGGTCTTCATTGAAGCCTGAAGAAGTTTCTACTGGTCCACAATTGCAGAACAATTGGGGAGATGTTGAGCATTATTTTGATGGATATGATGATCAGCAAAAGGCTGCTATACAGCAAGAGAGAACTAGAAGGCTTGACGAGCAGAAGAAAATGTTTGCTTCCCACAAATTGTGCCTTGTGTTGGATCTGGATCATACGCTGCTTAATTCAGCAAAGGTGAGTGTGGTGCTTAAGGCTATTACTTAAGTGCCTCTGTTATTCTAATATTATTGGCGCTCTTGACATTACATAGATAATCATCTGGATCTGGTTCCTCGCAGTTCTCGGAGGTAGATCCTGTGCATGATGAGATTTTGAGAAAGAAAGAGGAACAAGATCGTGAAAAGCCCCGGCGACATCTCTTTCGCTTTCCACATATGGCGATGTGGACAAAGCTACGGCCTGGTATTTGGAATTTCTTGGAGAAGGTATGTATGTCTGCAACAAAATTAGTTTTCACCCTTTTACTGGCTAGAACTTGGTGGCTTAGTGCAGCGTGATTAATTTGAGCACTTTTACTACTTTTCCAGGCTAGTAAGCTTTATGAACTTCACCTATATACCATGGGGAACAAGTTGTATGCTACTGAGATGGCCAAAGTGCTTGATCCAAAGGGAAGTTTGTTTTCTGGGCGAGTTATCTCACGGGGTGATGATGGGGATACTGTTGATGGAGATGAGAGGGTACCCAAGAGCAAGGATTTAGAGGGTGTTTTGGGCATGGAATCTTCTGTTGTTATAATTGATGATTCTGCCAGAGTTTGGCCACATAACAAGCTAAATCTGATAGTTGTCGAAAGGTGAGCGAATACAAGTAGTGTGTAATGTTCTGGAATTTATTTTGTATTTATGTTTGTCTCTTTCTGTGTTTTCACTGCTTTGCATACACCTCATAATCGTATGTCCCACAGGTATACTTATTTTCCGTGTAGTAGGAGGCAATTTGGGCTCCCAGGACCTTCACTTCTTGAGATTGACCATGATGAGAGACCAGAAGAAGGAACGTTGGCATCGTCTTTGGCAGTAAGTCTATTGCAGAAGTTTCTTGGATTTAAGTGTGAAGTTGGTTAATATTTTTTATGTAAAAGAGCTGGAAGGTGAGGGTTCTAGGGAATAGAGAGCATGTGCTTCCTTCTTCATTCCAAATCTTCTAATTTTATTTGAAGGGTTTTTGGATTAATGAAAAGGGGGGAAAATGGGTCACTCCTATTCTCTGTCCTCTCCTCATCCCGTTTACAAATAATAAAAATTTTCACCCTCCCTCTCCTCCCGTTCCCTCCAAATCTGTCATTTAAGCACATAATCAGAAATAAAAATGGTTTAAATTGGATCTTGTGTATTTATTTGTTAAACAGGTCATAGAGAGGATACACCAAAATTTCTTTGCTCACAACTCCCTGGATGATGTGGATGTGAGAAATATCTTGGCTGCTGAGCAGCGAAAGATTCTTGCTGGCTGCCGCATTGTGTTTAGCAGGGTTTTCCCTGTTGGGGAAGTTAAACCTCACTTACACCCACTTTGGCAGACAGCAGAGCAGTTTGGTGCTGTGTGCACCAACCAAATAGATGAACAAGTTACCCATGTAGTGGCCAATTCTCTTGGGACTGACAAGGTATTTTATTTTTTTCACCAATTTACTGTAAATCCTTGATTGTGAGACTGTCAGTGATTAATCGTTCTACATGGCTGTTTGATCATAAGAATTACCTATTTCATTTTTAACAGTATGCCTTGATTTTATTTGATTTGTAACAGGTTAACTGGGCTATATCAACTGGAAAATTTGTTGTGCATCCTGGCTGGTGAGAATTTCTGCCTGTCTAACCCTAGTTTATTTTATGGAGTTTTAATTATTATTCCTAGTAGATTTTTGTTCTTTTTTTAATTTGTTCTGATGATTACTATTATTATATTCAACTGCATGACAGGGTGGAAGCTTCTGCATTACTTTACAGAAGGGTAAATGAGCAAGATTTTGCTGTGAAATCGTGAAAGGTTATAGTGTGTCCAGCTCTGGTCGAACAGAAACTGTTGAGTGCAGTTTGATATTTTTAGGTAGTCTTCCTCAAATTCATGAAAAGCTGATACCAAGGGGAAACTGACCTTATACCATCCTTGCCAGTGATTTTGAAAATGTGGTTTTGATGGCAAGGACCAGCCCTATCTTTTCACCCCTGACTTTTCGCCTGACATTTAGGATGGTTTATCCCTAGTGATGCTTGATCGGGTAATTGATGGCTGGGTGCCCATCAAAAATGGCTGGCTGTGTTTGTTTAAGGGATTGGATTTTACAGCCAAGGTAGATGTAGAATGTAGTAACTGCTGGGACATGTGATAATTGTTGATGCTCGATGACTGGGATAGAGGAAGTTGGTTGATGCTCTACAGTTTGACATAGAGAGGGGGAGAAGCCATTTTCTTGGCTGTAGCTTTTTGGTGGGAAATCAGTGTCGTGGGTTAATGAGAGATTGACCGCGGAGGCTAAAATGTTGAATATTGAGGATATGTGGTGGTACCTTTCTTGCAAAGTGAAGGGATAAGCAGGGATGATTTAACTTGATGCGATGTACAGAAAAGCACGATTTTTTACAACTTTGCCTGGGAAACCAAAGGGCAAAGTTGAATGCTGGCCAGATCAATTGCTCTCTTAAATTCCTAAGGCCAAATCATTAATTCGAGTAACTAACTAAAAATGAAAATTTATTTTTTGGGTGGTAACGGGGACATTATCAAAGATTATCTGAATCAAATTTGATGAAAGATATACCATTTAAGGTAAAACTGTAAAAGTAATCTGAACCAGTGGTCGGGCGAATGGTGGGTTGTTTGTCAAATAAGTCTAATCTGCATGTTTGTTGAATTTTTCATTTTTCAAGTAATCTCATAGGAGAAATAGGTTAATTAACAGAAAGTGATATTTTGATTGTTTTGATCTTATATTTTAACTTGGAACCCTTTATTTGATGGATGGTATATATATTTGTCCCATAAATGGAAATGTAAAAATATGACTACTGACTACTGATTTACTTAAAGAGTGGAACTAACTAAAATTTGGTCCACCGAGTATCCAAGCCGTTGGCTCTGACATTACAATTTACAAGTTTACAACATTAAGAAATTTATTATGGATTACTATTATTTAACTATTGAACATTCTAAGAAAACCTTTCTAGTTGTATATGCGAACTTGGATTAGTATGAGCATGTTCGGCAAAATATAGCTGTGAATGTAGCTGTACCTATGGAGATAGTTGTGACTCTTGTGAGCTGTGGAGATAGCTGTTAGCTGTTAACAAGTTGTTAGCTGTGAAAAAAGATAATTTAGGTATGATTGTTCGATAGATTAGTGGTTGACTAGCTGTTACATTTAAGAATCAATATTTTATTTTTAAAACTATACATTAAATTTTCAAAAGCTACTTCAAAAGCTACCTTTAACTTCAAAAGCTAATAATCATATCTTTTAATAAAAGCTACATCTACCACTAAAAGCTACTTGAACTATTACTTTGCCAAACACTCACATTTTTTGTTGAGTAGTGGTTTGACTTGGTCCTCAATTGGTCGGGCACAAAGACATAGCAAACGCCCCCAAACACGCCCTATGTGTCGGCATTCGGCAATAAGTATTAAGTCACTTATTATTCCGGCTTATGCAAGCGACGGCAGTACTGTACTACATAATCTACTTCATTTATGGCTTGGTTTTTACCTTTTGACATGGAAGCGAAATAGATACAGCATACACCGCCAGCAGGGGTGGGCTGCTAGTGGCCACGCCGATGGGGCATATTTGATACTTCGCAGAACGGAGAGTGTAATTGGAACAACGACACAAAACTCTATTACCATGCCCAGCTGAAGGGTAGTGAACTAGTGATAAATGCACATTACATTTTTTTAACTGAACGTGTTGAGTGCTTGCTTTATTTCATAGTCTCATTGTTCCCCATCAAATCAAACATTTGGACCACACTTGGTGAGTTGGTGACTGAGTATGTGACGTCCTTCCTTAACAAAAATGGGAAAAATTGAGATATAATTGACACTAGACATAATGAAATACTTAAATTGGGATATGATTAACACTAATGGCCTAATTCACTTCTTGGATTACTTTTTAAATGGACATCAAGGCCCTGTAAAAAATTAAAAAAATATATATAAAAAAAAATATTAAGGTTATATTCAGTTTAAATGACACTCCATATCATCTTATTTGATTTGAATTTTTTTATTTATTTAATCTGATTTAAATTCAAATTTGATCAAATTTTAAGCCAAATTGTACACTATGTATCTTATAATGTATAAAATTATTAAATTATATGTAATAAGATTCGTATAACATGTACTTTCAAATAATTAATATAAAAAAAAAACTTTCTTTCAAAAAAAAAATAAAAATAAATAATAAACACAAATAAAAAGATAAAATCTAATTCGATATTGTGAATTAAGTTGATATCAAGTTAAGTTACTTTGAACTAAACGTAGCCTAAATACTCCCTTGTTCAAAATTAGTTAGCATGTTTTTATTCATGTTTAGTTGTTTACCAATGTGATATATATATATATATATATATATATATATATATATATATATATATATATATATATATTTGCTACATATATTATTATTCTTATTAAATAATTATTATTATTATAATAATTCAATATTAAGTATTAATTTTAAGTAGAGCAGAGCGGAGCAAAATGCATGTTTTTATTCATGTTTAGTGGTTTACCACTGTGATATATATATATATATATATATATATATATATATATATATATATATATATATTATTATTCTTATCAAAAAATATTAATTATTATTATAATAATTCAATAAGTATTAATTTTAAGTAGAGCAGAGCAGAACAAATTTCAGCAAAACAGAGCAGAGCAAAAACAGCTCTAAAGAACGGGACCTAATAATAGTTTGACAACATTACTATACATATATGATGAGTTGGTTTCATATAATAAGAAGTTTTCCCTGTATTACAAAGAGATAATTGATGAGATTTAGTACCTTTTAGCAATTAGATAAATATTTGACCACTTAATCAAATATTTTTGGTGTTTGAAAAATAGATGATTGAAAGAGGTAATTTAATTTTATTTTTTTTTATTTTTTTTGACAAAGGAGAAAGAGTTAATTAGAGTTCAGCAAGTTGACTTGGAAAAATATGTTCAATCCACATTTTTAGAAGACCTATTTGAGCAATTATGGCAATAAGATAATTTGATAATATACAAGCAGATGATATAAAGAGTTCGTCAAAACAACTAATGTAACCAATAAATTAAATTCATCTAACGAGTTAGGGGTTGTTCTCTTACGTTGAAATTTAGTTTAACTCGGTTCAGTTCGGTTCAGCTTTGCTCCTAATTTCTTTCTCTTATAAAATATTCATTTTAGTTCAGTTCAGTTCAGTTCAGCTCAGCTCAGTTCAGTTCAATTTAGCTCAATTCAGTTCAATTCAGCTAAGTTCAGTCAATGAGAACATGCTCTTAGTCAAAACATCTAATGTAACTAGTAAGTAAAATCCATTTACTCATAGAGAGTTAGTCAATCAGTAAGTCAAATCGATATATACAACCATTTATATAAGCTATTCTCTATATCTCTAATTATTTGCTCCATTTTTCTTGTAAAAAAAAAAAAATTGCTCCATTTTGACTTTTCATGAATTTTAAGGTATGTTCTTAATTATAAATGTGTCTAATTATACACACATTAAAATTATAGAAATGAAAATTTAAAAGTAGATATTGTAAAGAACACAACAAGATCGCATCCAATTATATTATTCCTTACTATAGATTTGTGAGGATTTTTAACCAAATGTTATAAATAATGTCCCAAATAATACAATTGGGCAATGAAATGAGTATGGACCGAGTAATTCCTTTATTTACTTTTACCCTTTTTTTTTAATATTTCAACAATTTCACTTATCTTTTACTTTGTTTGTATAATATTCAAGTTAATTAAATTGCCTAAAAATATGTGTCAACTATTATTTTTTTTTTTATTTTTTTTTTTAAGGAAACTATTATCTCAATTTATGTGGATACTTATATAACAAAATAAAGTCAAAATGTTGCAAGATCAAAAGTGGAAATCTTACCCGTCACTCCATAAGGTCTTAATGTTCAGCGACGGCAGTGACTGAGAAAAGAAAGTGATAAGAAAAAAAAAAAAAAAAAAAAAGTAAAAAAAAAAAAAAAAAAAAAAAAAAAGAAGTGAACAACAACAACATCTGTTTCGCCGGCCTCGACGGAGGTGGAGCCAATCACACCACCAAAACAAACGACATCTTCTTCTTCTTCATCTCCTCTTTCTCTCTCCTCATTAACATTTTGACGACAATGGTCTGTTAACTTCCACGACAATCTTCCTCCACTCCACCTATTTCTCTAGAACCTTCCACTCAACTTCTATGGAAACTAAACGAACTGAAAGTCCGATCTACCCTCGCCGGTGGACTTCCGAGCCCAACAATGTCGCCGCCGCATCTCTCCTTTCTTCCCGTCCTCACCACAATCGCACCACCTCCTCCGTCGAATCTCCCACCGCTTCGCCTACTCGCGCCCACCACGCTCGCACTTCCTCTGCTACCGGAATCTCCAGTGTTAAGCGCACTCAGAACTTCGCTGCTCGAGCTGCTGCTCAACGGCTAGCTCAAGTTATGGCTTCTCAGACTACTGATGAAGATGATGATGATGGTGGTGATCTACGTTTTCCTGCTCCTGCATTGTCTAGAAACATCGTTAATGGTGTTTCCAAGCCTGTTCTACCTTCTGCTCCTAAGGTTACTTCAACTAGATCTTCTTCTCCTGCGGTTAGTGAACTCTCTTTTACTCTCTATTTATCTTGAATTGTTGATCTGCTGTTGTTTGTTACGGCATTGCTGAGTTTTGTTAGCTTTGTTGTTGATTGAATTGACGATTGATTGAATTTTTGGTGGAGAAAGTCAGCGAGGAATTCGCTGGATGAAATGCCGTCAGTTCGGGCGAAATCTAATGGTAGATCATCAGCATCTGTTCGAACTGCTGCCGCACCGAAATCGGTTCCGGTACCGGCACCAACACCAGTTCCGTTTTCGTCGAATGTTACAACGTTGAAGAGCCAATCCTCCCTCCCACCGTTGGATTCACCTTCCTTTAGGTCTCAGAAAGATAGTAAACGGTATAGTATTGATTTCTCTTATTTGATTTGTTTATTAAGTTGGATATGGTGATTTTTGTTGCTAATTGTGGTTAGGAATCTTAGGAGTATGCATCTGTTCTGCTGCGAATTTGAGTAGATTATGGAGATCAATGAATGTGCTGCATTTGCACAAGAGGTTGAATCTGAAACATGCTCTATTGTTAATGATGCTAGGAATTACTAAAGTTTGGCTTTGATTATAAATTATTTTAGACGTACATAGTTATGATTTCGAGATATTGCCTTTCATTTCTGTCTCTGTAGAGCACTTATTGTTTGCAATTGCTATATTTAAGATTCTTATGAAGGCAAATTGGCATATGGTATTCTAAAATAAATGTTAATGTGATCATTTGAACTTGCGCTGACCCTATCTTGATGATATTCATGCTTGGATATTGTTGTTTTTGCTCAGCTGTTCTAATGCAAATGTTCAGTGATCATGGTTTCTATAATCATGTTCTAATGAAAATTACAGCCCATAGAGTTATGAAATGTTAATAGTTTTCTACTTAGCTAATGCCATTGCACCTACCAGTTCTATAGATTCGTATGTCATATGCAAGTAGAAGAAATTATCGGACTCATATGTTAACCTTAGTTTTTGGATAACCATTCACTTCTTCGCTAACATAATATGAAGTAAATTATTCGCTAACATGATATGGTAATGTTTTTCTACTTAGCTAATGCCATTGCACCAACCTATTCTATAGCATTGTATGTCATATTCAAGTAGAAGAAATTATTGGACTCTTATGTTAGCCTTAGTTTTTGGATAACAAGTGGTACGTGAGTTGGGTTTAGAACGTCGTGAGACAGTTCGGTTCCTATCTACCGTTGGTGCAAGGTGACCCCTGTTAAGGAGGTCAAACCAAGGACCTATGGAAGTCGGGGCTCGTCCCCTAAACTGGGCTTAGCCAAGTTGTCGCCGTTCACCCATTCACTTCTTCACTAACATAATAAGGCTATGTTGAAGGTTATGTACTCACTATATTTGGTGAGTATAAACTTACTGTTAAATCATATGAATTCATCAATTTTATGCAGCATCAGTCATGATTGTTGATATAACACCCACGAGATTTTGTTCAAATATGTAATGTGTGGAGTGGGACTAGTTTGAAAGGGTTAGTGTTATAATTGATTAGCCTCTATCATTCTAATAATAAAACTAATATTGGTTTGAAGATATTAAAATGGCGGGCCGTTGAGAGCTTAACTTCAAGTAATGCTTCCTATTTAATCTAAGCTTTGACAGCTTTGTCAAGACGATGACTTTTGTTATCATTTTAACTTTTCCCTAGAGTATTTTGCATCACTTGTAATGCTTTCTATAAGATTATTGATTCATGTACAAATGCTCTCCTATTCTCCTATCTGCCCATAGCATCCTATATATTATCTCATACCTTCTACTTCGGTCTCGTCTCTGGGTCCGTGCTTCTTTGCCTAATAAGCCACATGGATGTCTATTTCCCTTGTGCAGAACCATGTATACGGTGAATCTTTGGTGAATAAATCATCGTAATGCATTGACTTTAAACAGTTTAAATTGTTGTGTTTGTTTCCAGATTCTTTGCAGATAAAGTACAAAATAATACCAAAGATGCAGGACATCTGCAAGATTCTTCTGGTCTACGTGATGAAGTATGTTTCGAATTTATATGCAGAGATTTGTAAATTATGCATCTAGATATAAGAG
This sequence comes from Chenopodium quinoa, assembly GCF_001683475.1. Lineage (NCBI taxonomy): Eukaryota > Viridiplantae > Streptophyta > Magnoliopsida > Caryophyllales > Amaranthaceae > Chenopodium > Chenopodium quinoa. The sequence continues at coordinate 1,476,144 of NW_018744041.1, read as the reverse complement.
GTGGAGGATATTGGTTCCCATGTTCTTCAAAATTGGTTTGATTGACATATCCTTTTTGCAGCTTGATATGCTACAAGAGGAGAACAACAATGTGCTTTCAAAGGTTCATCCTTTCTGCTTTTCTAATTGGGTTTATCATATTTATTAATGTTTTGGTTTGGTTTCTTATTTTTTGTTTCATATCTTCTGTAGCTTAGAGCAGAAGAAGAGAGAAGTAAGCAAGTGGAGGCTAGAGTTAAAGAGCTTGAAAAACAGGTTTTGTTTTATTGTCCTTTTCCTTAGAAAATAACATCTTTATTTGTTTGTAAATTGTAACATAACATTTGTTTTTTCATTGTTGGATTGAATACCTTTGTTGTTGTGGTCTCCCTTTTCATAATTGGAGCTCTACAAGAAGAATGATGATTCCAAATTCCTACTAGAACTTCTGTTTATCTATGTCAAGCTTGTAGTATTTGAAATTAAAAATTTGCTTTTATATTATGGGATTAAGAACCAGCTTTATGCAGGTGTGAGCCAACAAATTTCTTTCCAATAATTACAAAGTTCATTAATTTTCCTAAAACCATCGAGAATTTTTACCACTTTATGAACTCAAAATAAAAGAGTAATTTTAGCTATCCAAATGAAAATTGGGTCATTTGGGTCGGGTCAGCTAACATTCGGGTCAGGTGCGGGTTGGGTCGGGTTGGGTCCGGTTAGGTCAATTTGGGTTTTGGGTATGACTCGGGTTAGGTTTCGGGTTTTTTCAATTTTGGGTCGGGTCTATTCGGGTCATACCATTTTTGGGTAAAGTATGTTCGGGTCATATTCGGGTCGGGTAAAAATTGGGTCGGGTCATGTTCGGGTTGTTTCATTTGTAGATCAAGCTGAACTCGATAATTTTATTACAAGTATTATGAACTTGGCTACATTTGGGGATGAACAATTTGAATCATTTTTGGCATCAAACATTTTTAGTTCATTTATAAGGTAATTTTAGTTTAGAACATTTCAAGTATCGGGTCTGTTTGGGTCAAACACTTTGAGACAACTTTTGGTGGGTCACTTCGGGTATCGGGTTAACTTCGGGTCAGGTAAGTTTGGGTGTCTGGTCAAGATCATGTCAACTCCATTTTTGGGTCGGGTATGGGTTGGATCGATTTCGGATTTCGGGTCAGGATTGCCAAGTCTACATAAGGGGGTAAAAGAAGGAGATAAGTGGCTTTTAAAGTAGTTTTTTTTTCATTATCAATGGAGACTAATAGAGTTGGAATAGACATGAGCAGACATATTCTTTGTATGGATTCACTACAGTGTAGACTTAATTAATTGTAACTTCCTTTGAAGTAAAAGGTAACATTGTTAATTCAGACTAAAATAACATTGGAATGCGAATAAAATTTATTAGCTCACTTTAAAAAAGCCTTGATTTCAGAAACATAATAAAAAAAGGGTTCATCGATCATCGCTATATAGGGTTATAGGCTTGCAAATCCTTATTATGTCCCGTGCGAAATATTTCCATGTATTCTTGTACTCATTGCTAAGAGACTCTCCTTCGAAATTCAGGGAGATATTTTAATTTACGTTCCTTATTTGAACCTTTAATGTTACAAAGAGTTAGGCAACAGGACAATGGAGCTCAGTTCTGGGAGCTGTTGCTTGTCCAGAGTATGGTGTGGGAATGAAACTAGGCAAAAAGGGACCTTTATGTTGATCAACATAAAAGTATCTGACATTTAATGAACTTGATAGTCTGCCATATACAAATGTACGTATAGTTATACTCTCTTAAAATTCTTGAAACATGGTTGGTGTTTTGGATGAAAGCTAGATAACAGAAAAAGCCTTTAAAATGAAATTGCTTCATTGGAAAGATAAAGCAAACTAATAGATGATTGTATAATTCAAATATTATAAAAATGAGTAGACGTCCATACACAATTACTGGGGGTGTATTGACATACAATTTGGCTATAACTGGGGCATATTAACTTGAAAATTTTGCTAATATTTGTGTGAATTTTAGAAGGGAATAATGACAAAACATTTTAATAAGAGGGAGTAATTTGAACTGAAACTTTCATGCTGCTGTTCAGCTATGCTAACTTATATTTCGTAATTGTTTATCCTGTTGCTGCTGATTATCTTGATAATCCTGTGTTTCTTTAGGTTGCTTCGCTTGGGGATGGAGTCTCTTTAGAAGCTAAGTTTTTGAACAGGTATCATGTTACTGTCAATATATATGTTTTGACCTGTTTTTCGGGTTTCAGACCTTCTGTTCTGATTTCTGCATTCTGGTAATCTCTGCAGAAAAGAAGTCGCCTTACGTCAAAGAGAGGTTGTTAAAACATGGCTTCTGTTTCTTTTTCCCTTTTTCTTCTATGAACTTGCTTGATTATTTACTGGTCCTTACTCTGGTATATTTTAGTTTTCATTAATTGATTTCCTTGTGTTAAATGTGGGGGTATATAGTTGGCTTTATCCAGGATTATTAATGCATCAAGCAGACCTAACCCCTTCATTTATATACTTTATTCTGTACTTGTGGTTTCTTTGCTCATATGGATATTTATGAAAAGCTCAGCCTCTACAGGCTGCACTTAAAGATGACAAGCAATCAAAAGAAGTAATAAACAAAGAAGTCACAAATCTTCGTTTAGAAGCCGAGGTAACTTTTTTAAGATACAATTTCAACTTTTGGCTACTTAATTGCTTGCTTATCCTTTTTATCTATTACATGTGATCTTATGCTTTCCTTCCTTGGTTTGAAGAATGCTAAACATGAAGTTGAAGCTGCTGCAGCACGGCTTCAGGGTACTGAATCTGAAGTTAAAGCTCTTCGTTCAATGACAGAAAGAATGATTTTAACTCAGGAAGAGATGGTCTGTTCCAGCTATGTACTGCAGATTTCTTCTTTGGTTGTTTGAAAGTTATCTTACTGATCAAGTTATCATGGCAGGAAGAAGTAGTTCTCAAGAGATGTTGGCTTGCTCGTTACTGGGGCTTAGCTGCACAGATTGGTAATACACCTGTTATATTCATTGTCTTTTTAATGTTTTCGGTCTTTACTCATTGGTTAGGGAATACTTTGTTCATTCTTTTTATTCAGAATAAATTTTTGACATGCTTTCGGGGAAATATTGAGGAATGTCATTCACCTCTTGGGGTTGGCTATTTTGAGAGCTTAGTGTCTTTCCATGGAAATACTGAAACTCTCTATAGCTTATGTGTGATTTTAATTTTGTCAATTTCCATAGATACATGTTCAAATATTAACATCTGCCCTTGCTTACTGATTTCTTCATTCCTTTGTCTCATATGCTAACTCCATACAATGGTCTGGCTTGGTTATAACTAGACAAGGGCTTAGTTTACCTTGTTGCGGAGTCAGATGCACTCAAATCCCTGCTACTGAAAGGCTACCATGATGACCTCCAGGTCTAGTCACATATCACATAACCTCACTGTTATCCTAGCAGTAACACCTTTTATGTTTTGAACATCATAATGTTTTTTGTTACGGAGTACTAAATTTAATGAAGCTACAGACGGCAGGGTATAAAAAAAAAACATAATGAAATAATGCAGGCTCATTGGGCAGTTATATTGCATCTGGTTAAAAAAATGCACCTTTGTCCCATTATTATTAAGTAGTTTTGCTATGGAATTTTTCAACAACAATCTGCATCCATCAAAAGTTGCTGAAAAGTTATATGTACGCACATGTAGCACCTAGATCTATTTCTGGCAGCCTTATGAGGTAATAAGTTGAGTAATTTCTTGAACCTAAAGGGGATTATTTTAAAGGGCCCTATTTATGTCTTGCTGAATGCAGTCACTTTTTGCAGTTGCCTTATTACAGCTCCAGTAGCTGCGGTATGTGTGTTATTATATTTACAAAAATTCTACTTGTACTTTTTTCATAATTGCCATACGGCCATAAAATACTATAGTTGAAGTGTGTAGTAAGTCTTGCACAAGTGGCAAAGATAAGTGCCTTTACTGTTTGCAACCTGGGAGTTCTTGCCCACATGGAACAACCAAGGTTTTCTCGTGATGCCATATTACAATGATTTAGAGAGTTGATAACAGAAGACCTGCCAATTGCCTATGCTCTACCCTCCACCCTCTAGCATTGGACATTACAATTTAGAAAGTTAAATACTTCATAAATAATATGTTTACTTAGTTGATTCTGACTGCACTCTTGTACTTTTTGGCAGGTATATGTGCAGATATTGCTACATCCAAATATGAACACTGGTCTTCATTAGCTCCTCTTCCTTTCGAGTTAGTTATTTCTGCCGGCCAGAAGGCTAAAGAGGAAAGCTGGGAAAAAGGTTGTACTTATGTCTCCTAGCTGTGTGAAACCATTGAAATATCTTTTAATTCATCTGTTACGGGAGTTTGTTTATGAATTCTGTACTCAATACTTGTTTATGTCATTTATATGATTAAGTAGGTGGTGAAGATTCTGAGAATAAAAGCAGGCTTAATCAAGACTTCAATGATCTTACTGGAGATGGAAACATAGAGAATATGCTATCGGTTGAAATGGGCTTAAAAGAGCTTGCGTCATTAAAGGTTCTTTCAGTTTCCCTGAAGATATAGCACTATATCCAATCTGTTGTGACATTCATTCCTCACTTTTTTTTTTCCCCTTTCTTTGCATATGCTGTTAGCTTTTTCTTTCTTTTTTTTTAACTTTTGACATGATTTTAATCTTTTCAGGTGGAAGAATCCATTGCATACGCATTAGCCCAGCAACGCCGGCCAAATTCTTCTAGATTATCTATTTCAGGTTGCCATAAATTACTTTGGCACTTTCTCATAAAGGCTTTAACAATCTTATCTTGATTTTGTTTTGATGGTTATGATGAGCTTGCTTGTACTGTATGTATGGTTTTTAGCATGGAGAATCTTTCTACATATATTTGGCTGTTACACTTTTTCTACTATACTAATGTATCAATTTCATTTGCATGCAGATTTCAAATCACCAGGAGATGCTAAGTATATGGAAGCCTTTGGTACATATCTTTGTTTTTTCTATTTGATTGCTCTTAGATCATAAAGTACCAGATAGATTAATTTTTGGATGAAACTACTCTTCATTAGGATTGAGTGTAATTTGTGAAGACCTCTATAAAGAGATAGTTACAATGATAACCTTATCAACCAAAACCTTTAGTAAAGAACTTTTAGAAATTTGAAGCTCAATCATGATTTATGCTGAATATATAAATATATGCTGCTCTTTTAGGCTTTATAATTGACCTGCCCTTTGGACTCATCTCCTACAGATGGTTTGTTGAAAATCCTTTTAAGTGAATTTGATGAAAGGATAAAAGTGAAGAAAGGGAGACTGAGGGATCCATGTTCAATTATTTGAATTTGGAATGAGAAAGAAAGGGAATGGAACTGAGCAGTCCATTTTCTTTCATTTGAATGGAGAGGTTTGGAGGGAATAAACCAACCCCCATACCATCCCTTCCCTTTCTTTCCTGCCCTTTCTGTTACAATTCTAATCAAAATCCACTGTAAGAGTAGTTGTAACTTGTAAGCTTTGACTTTATTCTGGGCTACTAATTCTTAAGATTGTAAGTTGACACTTCACTTTTTTGCAAATTGTGATGCTAAATTAATTGAATAAAGAAAGTATCAATAAATTCTATGGTGTTTTTCTAATTTTTCCCGTTGTTGGATTTTGGTTTTATTTTATTTTTTTAATGATTCAGCTATGTTAATATTCTGCTGAAATATATTCTCGTTCATCTAAAAATCATGGAGATTTTCTAGTGTGGATCTGACTTGTATATCTGATAGATATGTTAAATTTTGATTGCCTTCATGGTTTTGATATTCCTTTTTGCTGACAGAGCTAAGCCCAGAGGAATCAGAAGATGTTTTGTTTAAAGAGGTTTGGCTTTTTTCTGTTCAGTTTTTCTTCACTCTAGGTTTTTTCTATTTTCCTTCTTGACAAGCTTAGAGCGCATATAATTTCGTGTTTAGAATTTCCTGAGACTGCCAAATGTATTTATGTTTGCAATGATCCCTGCTAGCTATCATTTATATCCACTGCTTTTGACAAAAAAATGCTTTCAGAAACTACTCCTTGTTCATTACTTTCTCCGTTTCATAATCACAACACTATCCTTTTACGTCCGTTTCATAATAATTGTAACTCCTCTTTATTTGGCAAGGACCCATTACTATTTTATTATTTCACTCTCCCATTAACCCCCCTTACACCACTTTTTTAGTACGTAGAATTTTTTTTCTCCTATTAACTATACTTTGTAATATAAAAAATCCCCTATGGTCCCCACCCGGCCACCCTATATTTTTCTAACTTTGTGCAATTCTAGTGTTGCGATTATTACGAGACGGAGTGTAATTTTGTTGAAGTGGCCAGTTTACTTAACCGTTCTGACATCAAATTCAATCTAACCATTGTGGTCCTAAGTGTTTCTCAAAGTTGGAAATGTTATTGATGTTTTTGTTATTTCATTCTCTGCATGCTTATGGAGTCAATTGCCTCGCTGTGTCAGTTCTGCAGCTAAAAGCCTAAAACCCTTTTGTTTTTAAGTTCAATTTATATGAACACACCAAGTTCTAATGTGAAGGATAAAATAAGCAAGCAAAACAGTAATTAATGGATCTATTTCTAGTGACAATTATACTTAAAATGAGATTTAGGAACTTGGGGATGACCTATGTGGTCTTCAGGTGTTAGCTTATCCAAATTCTCTGATGTGAGTGATATAAGTTTTTAACTAATTGAATGTTGGATGAATAGGCATGGCTGACTTACTTTTGGAGAAGAGCGCTGAACCTTGGTATAGAGAAGGACATCGCCAAAGAAAGGCTTCAATTTTGGATCGGTCGGAGCAGACATTCGCCAACCTCACATGATGCAGTTGACGGTAAAATTTCTCTTCTGGTTTCTAGTTCTTATAAGTTGTGGGAAAAAAAATAACGTAAATATCCTCATGGAATTTATGGTCCTGTTGTATCCTGTAAGAGGGCCCTACTCTTGGAAAAATTGATCATGCTGATAAACCTCTGATCTATATTTGTGCTTGTTTTGGATTGTTTGCCTACTTGCAAAATGGCTTGAATGTCAGAGCACATGGTTTCTAATATGCTTCATTTGATGCCTCTTGCTCAGTTGATCAAGGTTTGGTGGAGCTGAGAAAATTAGGGATTGAACGTCGACTCTGGGAGGCATCTCGCAGAGAAAATGATTTCTGATGCCAATGCTTAAATTACACGTAATTTCTACTTACTAGTTGAGACCTCATCTTTCGTTCTCACTGCTGTATAGAATGTATTTCTTCTTTATATGTACATAGCTTAGTTTCTCCTACTTGCTGGGCCATCCCCGTTTTGTTTATTGGGATCCAGGCTCCTATATGTTTTATATATCGAGTCACCATCCTAGACCTATGTTCAATCTTGTTTCTAATGCATACTGTAATTGATGTTCCTGAAATGCATATGAGCATATCAATGCTGCAACAACTAGAATTGGCTCAGCAGTTACTTCGATAACTGAGATACTTGGGCTCTATTCTGTGTGTTGTTTATTTTTAGGCTTACACAACTTTACAATGAGAGGATTCCAAATTAATTGAGGTCCGTAACCTACAATTATGAAAGGACTCAATGAGTTGAGTTTGTGACCTTAGGGAAGATCTCCCATGTACTCCTAATCCGAAGCGATGTTCCTATTTGTAACTTAATACTGTAACTATAACTAAAACAACTCGAGTGATGTGTTCTGAAGAGACGAAGTACATATATCATATATGTATAGGTTTCTTGTTTATTTTTTTTATAAAAAAATTTCGCCTAGCTACACTTTGGCTGGTCACAACCCACCACCAAAAAGTGAAAAAATGGGGTCATGAAACCATGTGCGACATCACTATCACAAGTTAACAACATCCTTGTAGTCTTTTGTTACTGCCTTCTACTGGTAGGAAGGAGCCTTAATAGGCCTTGTTCATGCACCAAAAGTAGACGAAAAGGGCTCACTCCACTTGGATTTCCTGATAACAACTAGATAATAGTATATTCATGTCGTAAAAAAAAAAAAGTATATTCATGTAGTACAATAAACAGAAATTTAGGGTAAGTTCTTTTGAAGGGTGACATTTTGACCCTCCTTTCACTTTTTCATTGTTAGTTGTTAAGACTAAAGAGTCAATCATTGATTTGAAAAATTAAACATCAACTCAAGTTAATGATATGATTCATAAACAAAGGACATTTTCTATAATTATAACAAAAGAATAATAATATCTGGTATGTATCTCCAAAGAAAACTTGTTAATTATTCCCTAACAATTAAGAGAAGAGGTACATGTTATAGATTTCCTAGGTTCACTATTTTTGAAAAGCTCATTGGCTAGAAGTTTTACCATATTATGTTCATAAAACAATAAGTTGAGATGAGTTTAGATAATTTCACAACCAATGTTCTTTTACCGTATAAATGTGTAATATAAACGTATAATACTCCGTAGTAGAATAGTTTTATTGTTTTGAAATTGAAAGTGAAAAGTCTTTATCATTTGGACACACTATAAATTAGTGGGTCTGAGGAAGTGCACCACAGTAGAACAGCATTTCTACCTGCTACCAGCCTACCCTCATCCTATTCAACCCAACGTCTCTCTTTCTCTTCCACTTTGACTAATTTGCATGATTTGCCTACCAAAAAAAGCAATGGTGATGAGAATGCTCCTAGTTTTACAGTTACTAATTTTAGGAATTGGGAATGGTGTGATCGTGATCGAGTCGACTGACAGAATAACAAGATTACCAGGACAACCTTCAGTAGAATTCCAGCATTACTCAGGTTATGTAACACTTACTGATGATCAACACAAAACCAACCAAAAAGCTCTGTTTTACTACTTTGTTGAGGCTGAAATCAACCCTCTTACTAAGCCTCTTGTTCTTTGGCTTAATGGAGGACCTGGTTGTTCTTCACTTGGTGTTGGTGCTTTCTCTGAAAATGGACCTTTTCGGCCTGCAGGAAATCGCCTCGTTACTAATCAGTATAGCTGGAACAAAGGTTCCTTTTCTTTTCATACCTGTCAAATTTATGTCCTGGATTTCCTGCATTATTTTTTGACAGTTTAACTTGCTGATATTTTTGGAGAAGCAAATATGATGTACTGTATTTAGAAACTCCTGCGTTGTTTATGTTCTGGATCTCCTGCATTATTTGTTGACAGTTTAACTAACATGCTGATATTCTTGCAGAAGCAAATATGCTGTATTTAGAAACTCCTGCAGGAGTTGGTTTCTCATATTCAACTAATCTTTCCTTTTATCAAACTGCAAATGATCATATTACAGGTTTTTATCTTCCATTTTTATGACATTTTGCTTCATCTAAGTTAAAATAGTTGCATTAAAATTTATGACGAATGAATATTCAAGTATCTATATCGGATTCTTCGCCGGGTCTTACTCCCGCCCCACCCACAGGCCACAGTGGTACTGTGGTGATTTGGTGAATGAGGAATCTTATCTGCAACACCCTTTGTTAATTTTTGCCTTTTTCAAGCTTTGTCCACTTCAATACTTTATGGCTTCGTTTTCTTCTTCTTTACCTTTTCTGCGTTTTCCTTTTACTTTTTCTTTGTGTATTTTTCCATTTGGAAAAAGAAAAGACTTCATGATTGACACATTTTCCATCACTGCTTCTTTTGCTTTTTCGGTTTCTTTTACTCAAAAAAATAAAGCCAGGGACAATCTCGTGTTTCTGCAAAAATGGTTTCTCAAGTTCCCTCAATATCAGAACAGAAGCTTGTACGTTACCGGGGAAAGCTATGCCGGTAACTCTCTTTCCCTTTAGCAGAACTGATCTTAATTCGTACTCACTTTATCCGAAATTAGTTGTTACATTGTGACAAGAACTTCCGGATGATGCTGCAAATTGAAATTTTAATGAGTCGATAACACAAGTCGAACTGAACTCCTGATGCACACTACATAAACAGGTCATTATGTTCCTCAACTAGCCGAACTTATGCTTCAGTACAACAAGAAGGAAAGACTGTTTAACTTGAAAGGAATTGCAGTGAGTAAAACACCTCACATATTTCTTTTTAAATTTTGTTTGGTTTTTGTAGTAGTTTTTCTGCTGACATTGTTGCCCTATTGATGAAAACATCTTAGCATTATTTTCATATCTTTATTCTCAACTGCAGTTGGGTAATCCAGTTCTAGAGTTCATTACTGATTTCAATTCACGAGCAGAGTTTTTCTGGTCTCATGGATTGATATCTGATTCCACCTACAATGTATTTACTTCGGCTTGCAACTATTCACGTTATGTGGGGGAATACTACCGAGGATTTGTGTCACCAATGTGTTCTAAGGTGATGAACTTGGTGAGCCGAGAAACAAGCAGATTTGTTGATAAATATGATGTTACCCTCGATGTTTGCTTGCCATCTATATTCTCCCAATCCAAATTCCTTACTCCCCATGTGAGTCTGAATATCATTAGTTACCTTTTTTTTTCAGCTGAAAGTTTTGTCTCAATCTTTTCATGCATACTGCAGCAAGATGGTGAGACAATAGACGTTTGTGTGGAGGATGAAACGCTGAAATACTTAAATCAGCAGGATGTGCAAAAGGCCATGCATGCTCGTCTTGTAGGAGTCAATTCATGGACTGTATGTAGCAAGTAATACTTTCGCATCACTTATCCTAAATTTAGTTTGAATTTACAAATTGGATTGGAAACACCAAAGACTAATTTCTTGTTGAGGGGTAGAATATCTGTATTTAGCTTTAGCACTTTACTGATGTTAATTTATGTATCTTGAACTCTTAATATATGATTATTGATTTTGATATGCATGCTTGCTGCCATTCTTAATGATCAGAATCCTGGATTATGAGCTACTTGACCTGGAGCAACCAACAATACATATTCTAGGCGATCTCATCAAGGCTGGAATTCCTGCACTGATTTACAGGTATACTAATTTTCTGTTTATGTCAGTGATAATGTCTTGTAATTTGAGTTTTAATTTTTCCATGACGACATCTTTCCTTTAACCTTTGCGGTCATAGTGGAGATCAAGATTCGGTAATTCCTCTGACTGGAAGTAGAACACTAGTTAAACGGCTAGCTGATGAGCTAAAACTGAACACAACTGTACCATACAGAGTCTGGTTTGTGGGGATGCAGGTCAGCTTTCAGACTGAAGAATTTTTTTAACTCTACAAGAGGCTAACAACTGATGAACTAAATTTTTGATACTCTTAAAAAAAACTGTCTTCATTTTTTAGGTTGGTGGTTGGACAGAAGTGCATGGAGATGTCCTATCTTTTGCCACAATACGAGGAGCATCTCATGAAGCTCCATTTTCTCAGCCAGAGAGGTCCCTTGTGCTGTTTAAATCTTTTCTGGAGGGTAAGCCTCTTCCTGAAGTATTCTGATCTACTTGAATGAGTAACCACAGGAAACAGCAAACATAAGTGTAACTAGGGAAATTTTAAGTATAAGCTTTTTGTGAATTCTGTATTCAGTAAGAAAGGCCACTTTTTCTTTTCTGCATAATGTCGAATGAATTTCGTGTGAGTCAGCTTTTTATTAAGATAAGATGCACAATAGATCTGCAACCAAGATAATTCTTACAGACAAGGTGCATTTCAATGAGAAATGACTAGAGGATCTTCAACATTCATATTCAAACAGTTAAATTCCAAAGCCAGTATCGGTTTTGATAACATCACTGAAAGACTTAAACGTCTTCTTAATTCTGAGGTAACTTCCACAGCTTGAAGTGCAGAATCTGAATTCTGGTCTACAGCAGCCTGATGTCCAGTCCTGTGATCAGTAATAGGAGATGGCCTGGATATTTGAAGTGGCTGTACTACACGCACCCTGTACTTACAAAGATTTTTTCTCAGAAAATCAGAAAACACAAACAAATAAAAGACTATCCATCCAAGTTGAAGGGAAGTCTTTGAAATAATTTTTTGTGTAGGTCAATCATTCATTAGTACTTCCTTAGATACTAACAGTTTTCATTATGTATGAAAATTAATATGAAAGACAGGCATTGTAGGAAGATGCAAACCTGCAATCCATTTGGCAAGAATACTTGATAAGGTTGGGATTATGTTCTGTACGTCCACTACAAAATCAGCAGAAGAAACCTTTAGACATAAAACTTCGACGTATAAAGGTGAAGCTGATATTCTGGATGATTTACCTAAAGCTTGGAAGTGACAAGTTGATGAACGGACCCAACCATGCTTTGGAATTCTCCTCAGGCACTAAACAGACCAAAAAACACAAACAAAAGGTGAACAATCAAAACAATTATCACACCACAGTCAAATTAAAAACCAGTTCTACCAGGGATAGAAGGAAATTAGAAAAAGTAAAAACTTTCTTAAACTTGATTTCTTAGAATTTATCAAAAAAAGTCCGAACTGAATACTTCACAAGACTAACAATCCCGTAAACTATCTCCCAGAGATTGTTATTCAGGGTCTTAAAGCCTTTGAAACGTCATATACCCAAGACTAGCCACCCCGAACTCAGAGATACCTTAGAAGAAAAGGCATATCATTCACATAATAACCATAACATAGTAGCATACATGGACATTGCTAGGTTCATAACTACGTTAGCTGAAAATCCAGGTAAAGTATGACCATATAGCCTAGTTAACTCCAGACAGCTCTAGGATCTAAAATTAGTGAAGTTGGTGCAAGGTAAAGCATCAGGAACATTGATTCATTAGCATCATTTTCTACTCACCAGAACTTAGGAGGTTGATACTGAACTTCTCAGCTGTAGCTGACGAGCCACTTATTTCAGTTACTTCAGTATCCAAATGAAACCTTGAACTAGGTTTGGTATGACCTAAACCAATCATGTTTAGGAAGCGATTGCCTCTGCTTTCCTCTGCCCTTGCATCTGCTGCGAATCTCTGCTCTGGACAGCAAGGAAGCTAGGTAAGATGGAATCTATTTTACAGTACAGTATCTAAAACCAGAAACCATATTTAAATTCTGCATATTTATAACATTGGTGTCTTGATTTCTAGTCTTCTCAACATCGGTAAATATACTGAATCCACAACTACTGATGGCTCTATGGACTGATTCATAGCATAAGCTAGAAGCTTATAAAGACATTCCAGAGAGACTATGCAATATTCGACAATTAACAAAATTTTATAGTGAACCCACCTTTGTAAACCTAGCAACATGGCTTGGAAGTCCCACTTCCTACAAGGTTGAACATCGTAAGTAAATTAGTCACCAAACAGAAACAAACTTGAATATATGCAATCAAAAGCCGAGAAACTGATGATAAAAATAGGCTCCCCATGTCCTGGAATAATCAAGATGGCGAACCCCTACCTTTCTTCCATGAAGGCATGCCTCGTTGCTGTTAACAAGAACCTTGGATGCCCATCTGTTTAATCAATATCCAAAAAAGAATTAGTCTCGCAGTATATATCATGTTGCATTGAAATACTGATGACTACCAACTATTTTGACTCGATCTAAATTGTTAATTCTGAAAGTCCCAAATACTGTAAATGAATAAGGCCTCAATCTTTTCTAACTCCCAAATATTATTACTCCTTATTACATAGTTTTCATAAATAACTGTTGTTTTGATTTGCAACAGTTAGCACAGCATACTGTGTAGACTAATTAAACAATAATTAAGCAAGAAAAGGTAGAATTAGAGAGTAACATACGCGCAAGATGTCGGTGGGTTCCAAACAATCCCCGCAATCACCACTAACTGTAACAGACCACAAAGTACCCAAAAAAGAGCAAAAGAATAAGAAAACAGTAACACTATTCATCCAAAAGAGTGCACTTTCCAGATATAAAAACTAAAAAGAGTTCAAAATGCAATAATTGTTATGTTATTAGAACAATGAATGAATTTTACAATAATCTAAGCTTTTATGTTTTGAGTGGAAATGTAGGCACCTCATCAAAGACTCCAGCAGGACTATGATCATAGTTAGCAAGAAAGAATCCACCAAGTGTATATCTGTACAGTTTAAAGCAAAGTTTGTTATGAATTTATAATACCCAAATGATTAGCAATAACAAATTTCCACTCCAAAAACCAAAAGGAATGAATAATACCCAAAAGCTTCAACTAATCTGAACTCTTTGGGAATCAGAGCTCGGGCGACATCCGCCTTCACTAAATGGAATTGATACAGAGCCCTGCATATTAAAACAGAAACCCATAAAAACCATTCAATCTTTTAGTTCTAAACCTCCAAAAAAAAAAAAAAAAAAAAAAAGAAAGATAAAGAATTGGGAAACTGGCCTGCCTGTGAATCTCCAAGGGGGTTTGCCATAAGAAGTACAAGATTTAGCTTCAACAGCAGCTTCCATTTTTTATAAAAAGTTTCTGCTTTTTTTGAAATTCAACTCAATTTATTAGTTTTCTGTAAATTTGCCTTTTTCAGTAAATATTGTACAATTGAAAAATTTGACATACATTTGATTGGAGGGTCCAATTAATTGATGAACAACTTCAATGAATGAAATGATGGAGTTGAAAGAAGAGAGAGTGTTGAAGAAGATGAAGATGACAAGGAGTGACGTCAGCAGTATGATGGAGATCGGAGTTTATCTAATTTTTATTTAATTTAATATATAAAAAGGAAGGGGAGTACTCTGCTGAAATTCATTGGTTGGTTTATTTTAATGTGGATAGACTTCCCCTTTACTATGTCTTTATCCTCAGTATGAAGCTGATAAGAGTGACACTAATAGTAGAGATTAAAGAATAAACTATAGTTCCAAACCCATTTAACCATACAAACATAAACACCCAGATCCAACTACTTTTTTATTCTAATTTGGCGCCAACTGCCTTCCCCACTTCTATTTTTTTTACTAATTAATTTCTTATAATTCTTCATATACTCATGCTTAGACACAAGATGGATCATTTGGAAAGAAAGCTAATCTTGATTTATATAGGGGTTGTTATCAAATTTCAAGGTGCTTAGAGTTTACGGATTCTGTCTTATAGGTGTGAATGTAGTTGTGATACGTACTGAACGAGTATGTACATACCAAAATTAACTTCGACGGTTTGGTTTGCAACAACTTAATAGTAGCAGGAATCATCATAAGAGATAGCAACAGTACCCTTATCAAGGCATCTACTTTCAACCTCGACACACAACAAATTATTTACAGCTGAAGCTAGTGGCAGGAATCATCATTAGAGATAGCAGCGATGCCCTCATCAAGACATTTACTTTCGACCTCTGCAACAACAAAATATTTACAGTAGAAGCTCTAACTTTTTATAAAGGAGTCCAACTAGCTCTTCAATGTGGCATTCAGATTGAAGGGGATAATCCATTAGTCATCAAGGCGTTTGGGCAACCCCTTGGCAAATCGAGCATATTATCAAATACATTCGATCTCTCCTCACTCATTTTCATAATTAGAGTATTCAACACCTATACCTAGAGACGAATCGTGCAGCAGATTGAATCACTAACGTAGGTCATTTAGGGCCTATTCACTTTAGCTTAATTTCAGTTCAGTTTAGCTCCAATCAGTTCAGTTTAGCTCTTAATTTCCTTCTTTTATAAAATATTCATTTCAACTCTATTCAGTTCAATTAAGTTCAGTTCAGTTTAATTCAACTCCAATCAATTCAATTCAATTCAGCTCCAATCAGTTCAATTCATTTCAGCTCATTAAATGAGATCGAGCCCTTAGTATATGATAATATGGTTATTGATGTTTATAATAGCTCTAGCCTATATCATATTCTTTTTTCTAATACGATAAGAATTCCCCTTGTAAGAAGGACTTTTTAATGTTGTTTCACAAACTTTCATATGTGGCTCACCAGCCATGTATTTTTATTTTGAAAAAATGGTCGAAATTACCTTGTCAGTTAAAGGTTACTCACTCGATCAGGGATTACTCAGTCAAAGGTTACTAGGTTAAAAGTTACTCGGTCGATCAGAGGTTACTTAGGCCTTGTTTGGTAAAGAGCTTTTTAAAAAGCTTTTAGCTTATTGAGTATTATTAGAGGTTTGACCAATTTAAAAAGCTAATTTGGGTGTTTGGTAAATAACTTATTAAAAAAGCTTTTTGGTTCCAAAAAGCTCTTTTTGAAAAAGCTCATTTAAAGAGATTTTTACAATTAGCTTATTGAAAAATTAGCTTTTTGGGTATTAAATACATTGAAACAGCTATTTACCAAACACTTTTACACAATCAGCTATTTACAACTAGCTAGTCAAATAAGCTAATATAACCAGCTAGTCAAACCAGTTAATATAATCAACTATACCAATCAGCTAAAAGCTAATTACCAAACAGGACCTTATTCGGTTATGGGTCAATCAATAAGAATTTACTTTGTCAATTAGAGATTACTCGATCAAAAGTTTTTTTAGTCCGGAGTTATTCGGTCGATTAAAGGTATGTTATACGGTTTTCTTACTTAAAAAAACAAGGGAAATTCTCTTTGGTAAACCTCTAATTTTTACTTTTCTCAGTGGTAAATTGCAAAAATTCTTATTATCCTTGGTAAACTTTAATTTGTTATATTTTTTCAATGGTGAACTTAATGAAGCAATTTAGTTAATATTTGACCATGGTTAACATTTTTTTAAAATAAAAAAAATTCCTAAAATACCCTCACTTAACTCATCATCATCATCAAGATCATCAATTCCTCCAACTCTCCGCCACCCCTACCCACGGCCGGCACCCAACCCACCATCGCCGGTGCGTCGTCCTCCCCCACCCACCTGGCGACGCCCAACCTTCCCCAACCCCAACCGGCGATAGCCTCCCCCGTTCCACCTTCTCTCTTTCCCCGCATCTCAAAATGTACCATTTCCCCCCACCCAGAAAATCATCCCTCTTCCCCGACGACCCCTCTCCCTTGTTCGCCGGCCCAGAAATCCTAAATCCCACCCAAAAACACAAAAAGCCCAAACCCATTTAGGGTATTGAATCCAAATTAAACCTAGAAAATGGGTTAGGTTTTCGGGTGGTTTGGGTGGGGTTAAAGGTTCCTGGGTCGCGCGAAAAGGGGAGGGGAGTCGTCGGAGAAGGAGGTTAGATTTCGGGTTGGTTAGTGTTGCGGTCGGCGGTGGCCGTTAGGTGGTGAAATAGGACGTTTCAAGATACGGGGAAAGAGATAAGGTGGGGCGGAGGATGTTGGGCATCGCCGAATGAGGGTGGGGGAGGTCGGGCGTCGCCGGCCGATTGTGGGGGAGGTCGGGCGACTTTGGCCGGTGGCTAGGTTGGGTGGGGGAAGGGCCGGTTTGATTTTATTATTTTAAAATAAAATATTTTATAATAATTTAATTATTAAAAAAATAAAAACTAACTATAGTTAAATTTTTTTATTAAAATAACACTTATCAATGGTAACCAATAATTTAGGTTTACCAAAGATAATAAGAATTTTTCCAATTTACCACTGAGAAAAGTAAAAATTAGAGGTTTACCAAAGAAAATTTCCCAAAAAACAATGGTGAGGCGCAATACACAAGTATTTTTTTTTTTTTGGGAAATTATCATTGGTAGCCATATAAAATTGCACATTCTCAATAGTAACAATTTTTTTTTACAAATTCTCTTAAATAGCATTAGTAATCTAAATAGTCTCTAACATAGTATTATTTTACTAATTCTGACCTCTATAACCTAAAATCACTAACCAGGGTTAAATAATCATGTGTAAGTTACTAAACCAACAAGCCACCTCCTCCAATCCCCACCGCTGAAACAGCTTGCCGCCATTCTCTTTCCTACCGAACAACCCAGCCAAATCTCCCCTCCACCCCGAAACCCTTAACCATCCTTTCCTTCCCTCCCTGAAACCGTTTTATGTAGCGTTCATTATGAATTAGGGCTGAAATTGACTCTTGCAACTGCTATTTGCGACTATTATTGTTAATGGACTGCTGCGTGTGTTTAAGTGCTTGAGGCAATGCTAAAAGCTGGTGTTTTGTGCAGCGTTTAGTAAGAGTTTGAGTAGTGGGTGCTATGTGCTAAATACAGGGGCGGCAGGGGTTAATTTTGTGTGAGTGTGATTGATGCGGGTGGAGATAGAGGCGTGGTGGAAGTTGTTGGTTGGTTGTTGTTGCGTTAGATGGTGGCTGCTAGGTTGCGCGTGCTCGTAGGGGGTGCGGCAAGGTGTTTCAGGGGAGGGGGGAATTGAAGGAGGGATGTGAATAAGGGTGGTAAGGGAATGTGTTTTTTTTTTTTTTTTTTTTACCACCACACCACCATACCCTCACCACCCTCCTATCTAACCCCTACCATAAAAAACACCTAGCCAGTCAGCCACCACCTTGGCACCTTCCCATCCCTCTACCACCCTTATTATGCTAAAATTATGTAATTAATCATGATTAATAGCTTAATTATGCTAAAATTACTAAAATAACATTATATTAGAGAAAAATGATAAATCTATTGCTATTTAAGAGATTTATGGAAAAATTTTGTTACTCAAATCTACATGGCTGCCAATGAGAAAACCCCTTTTTTTGTTTTTTTTAAAAAAAATCCTCTTTCTTTGCACGGTCTCTCTCTCTCTCTCTCACTTCCTCAGTTACTTCCCCCCCCCAAAAATTTCCCCAGTTACGCTCCTCTGCTCGACTTCCGGCAGACCCGCACAGCGCACGGAAGCTGGCCGCTGGAGGCACCGTCCCGCACCGACCTACGACTCGTTGAGTTGTTGTCTCGAAGTCTAGAACTCTCGGTAAGTCAGTTCTTTCAATTTTTTTTTTTCAGTTTTCTGTTTAATTTTTTCAATGTTCCAGCTTTTAATTTATAATATTGTTTAGTTGTTACAGTACTTGTTAATGTGTTTGATTAATAGAGTATATAGCTGGTTGATTCTTAATTGTTTGTATTAGTTTTAATTTTTTCAATTTGAATAGATATTGTTAGATAGGTAATACTTGTATAAAGTTATAAACTTTTAGCAATTCAGGCCAAAATTCTATTGACATTGGCTATTAGATTTAGACTAATTGGTTGTTATATATCTAATTGACTAATTTCATATGCAATTGATGCCAAATTTTATATGAATTGTTTTGTGTAATTGATTTTGACTTTTGAAATTAGACTAATTATGAGTTTCGATTTTAGATGCTAGAATTGGAAGATGAAAAACAATAGTTTAGAATACTTTTGGAAGGGAGGTGGAGGGAAGTCACAAAAATCTTATACTATATATTTGCTTTGTAAATTTATGGTCACATTTTCTAATTCATGATTCTCACAGAAGCTAGAATTTAGCATTGAGGATCAAAAACTGCCTGAATGCTAAATTGGTTGGGGTTCCCATGAAATTTGATGATTAGAGATGGATAAGGGAGAGTCATCGCAACGAATTTCAGATGAAGAATCCTCATATTCGATTCCACGAGGAGGTCCAATCTTTGTTCATGACTTTGTAAGCCCCCTCACTAGGGTTTCTGCTTTTGAGTCCGATGTTTTCCATGAATTGGAGAGTTTGAAAGCTGAATTAGTCTCTGATTATACTGATTTCGAAGATGAAGATATTTCGTAAGTCACTTCTTGTTTTTCATCCCTGCTGCTCTTTTGATTTTCCTAATACTCGTATACACCCGGGTGGAAAGTGCAAGGATATTTTCTGCTCATTTCAAAATTTTAAAATGAGAAGGAAAAAAAAATCAAATGAACAAAAAAAAAAACTATTCTCGGGTGTATATAAAAGGTGTTTCTACTATTGTCGATGAATTTAGCTGTAAATTTTCTGTCTTAGGGTGGATCAACTTAAGTTATACAGTGATGAAGAGTTGGTTGCTGAGGCTATGAGAATTGCTTTTCAGGTATGGTATATTTTTTTTCTAAGAACATTAATTTTCTATTATTGTTCTTTTTCTTTTTTTGATACATCTGTTATGGTTCTTAAATCATCTTTGTTGCTTTTTTTATTTTTTAATTATTTTATTTCTATAGGATGATGGGGAGGCTAAAACTTCTTCAGACTTGGAAGAAGACCCATGCAGTTCAGGGTTAGTGAATTTAAAATTTTAAAGATATGATCAGTGAGAATTAAAAAATTTATGCTAAAACCTCTTTCTGAATATATTATATAACACATATATTTTGGTGTGATACTATGATGAGAGTCTGATGAACCCATTTCCATAAGGACCTTATTTGGTGATTAAGAGAGGGGCAAGATAGACTTATTAGTTGTTTTAATACACTATTCCTACCTGATTTAGTGATCAATTGAATAAAAATAACTAGGCTATAAATTGGCGGATCATATTGGAGTTTTTTGCTTGAGCTTGCAAAACTTATGGTTTATTAGACTTCTTATTGTCTGTCTTGTTTCCCAGGGCTGAAGAGTATCAAACGATGTTGGATGCTGATACATTAGCTTCCTGTGAGTCCTTTAATGGCTCTTCATCTGACACAAGTTACTGTGGAGAAAAAGATGGCACTAATGTGAAGAACAGGAAGAGAAAAGCTAAAAATAAAGCTGGTTCAAAGAATGGGAGGACGAAGAAAGTGATTGATCATGATAAGGAAAAACACAGTGTATTGTTCTCCCTTCGTATTATTATTCCCTGTGTTGTAGTATATACTTTGAAAGTTTCTTCTTTCTTTGCAACTAATACCTTATTCCCTCATCCAAGCTTGGGATTCGGAAGACCCATCCTGTCTTTTGTGAAGAAAGGGTCTCATGAACTACATTTAACATTGTGTTTGGATATTAAAAATGGAAGGAAAAGAAGGGGAGGAAGGGGAGGGGAGGGGAGGGATGAAAGATGAGCTTTCCTTCCAAATTTCTCAATTGATGGAGAGATGAATTTCTTAAAATTTAATCCCTCCATTTCTCTCCCCTCCATTTCCCTTTGTTTCTCATGTGGTATCCAAATGAAAGATAATCAATTCCTTCATTTCCCTTCCCTTCCTTTCCCTCCATTTCCTTCAATCCAAACACATCATAAGAGTCTAATTTCAACTTGCAATTTTTGTAAGACAAACAATTTTAAAGATTTGTTTCATTCCTTTGGTGTGGAATATAGGGATTAATGAAGGGAGGCACTGCTGCCTAAACTATAACAAGAGCCTGTTTGAATTTTAAAAACATATTTTTGTGTATTTTGGCTTCATCATTGAATAATGATTCAAAGATTAAGCTTATAGGAACAACTTTATTTATTTATTTATTTTCAATATCATTTTCTGCTAGAGTTTTTTCTTAAATAAAAATTGACCTATCAAGATCATTTTGTTTGAAGTGCAAGACCTGCAAAATGTAGCTTTCTTATTTTTCCTGGTTTATAAATTTTATTATGAAGTTTTCTATTGAATCCATCTTAACCCTTAGATTTATGTGGATTTGCTTTTGCAGGACTCGTATCTTGAGAAAGTGGAGTATCTTGCAAAAATCAGGCAGAAGCAGGAAGAAGAAAAGGCATCAGTGAAACTCCATTCATTCAAGTTTGTACTGGATCTATTTGAAACTCTCTTCTGATTGAACTTTTTTTATTTGTTGATTTCTATCTTGTTTCTTATCTTTTGTTTTCTGTTTGTCGGTGAAATTGCAGTTGTGAGAAAGATAACACCACTGCTCTATCATCTGGAAACATTGAAACTCTGAAACATCTCGACTCATCTGGCTGTCCTGCCAAGGTGTGTGCTTTAAAACTTTCCTTGAATCTATTTGATTACTGATGTTACTTTCTCTCCAAGTTACTCTGCTGCCTAATCAGGGTTTGCTTCCAAAAAGTTCTTAAAAAACTGATGAATTTGTTGGTTGCTCTGATCTCCTCCTATTTTCAACTTTTTATTACTTTAGGGTTGTTTGCAATGGGAATTGGGGGAACTCTAATATGCTCTTATATTAATAACACTGCAATGAAATATGTAAGAGCTGATGCATCTCACTTGCCCTCTTTGTTTTTGTATCATTGAATGGAGTGAGGAGTTTACAGTATAACTGTAATTTATTGATAATCCTTAAGACTTTAAGAGTGCTCTGTGGAGTATTTATTTTGTCCTAAGTATATATAAATCCCCTTATTATCCATAATACTTTATTTCTTGTTTAGGTGAAATGCTCACTGACTGGGAAACATGGACCAATTCAATACCCAGAAACTATTCTGTGTGTCGAGGTTTATCACAACAAACATTCCTGGAAAAAGGTATGGGTGTCTACATTTCATTCAGCTTGGATTAGATTTCAGTATTTTAACTTGCTGATGTCTGGTACTTTATGATAGTATTTCATTACATCCAATCTTAACCTGTAGAAGGTCCTTGGATCTTACAAAAAAATTGTGGTCTTTTTTTTTTATTTTTTTATTTATGTAGTTGGTGGTCTGTAGGCTAATGATGTAGTGGTACAATCAGTCTTTATGTCTTGTGTATATTCATTCTTTGTCTCTCCTCTTTTCAGACACAGGAATTTCTGGTCCTTGGCAATCAAACCTTGACTGAGCTGAGGGATAAGATTCGTTGTTTAACGGATATGGTTATGCAGAAAGCAAATACATATGATCCTTCTGGATATTTCCTCATAGAGGCAAGTCATGGGTTCTTTTGTTCGTTTAATCCATATGGTGCCTGATTACTATGTTAAACCAAACTTTCCCGTTGCTACAGGAGGTTTTCTGCAACGACACAAGGGATCCTTCTGCTATCAACTATAGTGAGCCAATTTTTGATTGGCTTAAGAATAGCAAGAAAGAGGCACTTGAAAAATGGAACTCTATTCTGTCTGGTGTAGGAAAGGGTCGGAAGGTTCCTTTGGACAGCAAGCCAATATCCAAATTGCCTAATTTTAGATCAGTTGACATGCAAAGGACTCGCTTTTGTGACTTGGGATTCCGGCTTGGCTCTGGGTATCTGTATTGTCACCAGGTAAGCCTTAATTTTGCTCTTGCTCTTGCTTATCAGTATTACCCTTTCTCATTGTCTTCTCTTATAATTTGTGTGAGATTTTCTGGAAGTTAAAGGCAACTTTCACATAACCAGACATTTGTTATAAATTTAGGAAAATTCACATTGATAAAGGATCTTGTATTTACTGTTCTCTACAGCTGAATGTGAATCCTCCCAATTACCTAATATAATCTCATAATATCCTTTGTCAAGGGTATAACTCATTTCCAATGCATAAGGAAAATAAATTTGATTGGTTTGAATAACAAGTCAAAGAGCAAATTCTTAGAAGTTTGCTCGGTTTAATATAAAAACTCAATTACTACGTATTCTAATCTTTTGCGTCACTTTTCTTGGTTATATCGCTCATGGCTTCACCATTCTCTTTGTCCAATATCATGTGCTTCCTGATTCATGACTACTGAGATTGATTCATGACTACTGATGTAATTAGCAAAACTGTATGCAGGGTGATTGCAAGCATGTTATTTTGATAAGAGACATGAGATTGATTCACCCTGATGATGTACCAAAACGGGCAGCTTACCCTTTGCTTGTGTATCAATTGAAAACAGTTTTAAAGAAGTGCTCTGTCTGCCGTATATACAAAGCCACAAAGGTGACGTTGGATGACAAGTTGGCCGGGGAAAATCCTTGTTATTTCTGTGATAACTGTTATTACCTCCTCCATTACTCTGAAGAGGGTACTCTGTTGTATAATACGTTTCAAGTGCACGATTATCTTCAGGATTACTCCTAATTGTGGTCTTTCATATTCAATGTGTAGCTGTATATTCCTTTTTCCATCACATTGATAAAAACATTAGCCATTGATTGTGATGATGACAATGATTATGTGTGTGTGTGTGGGGGGGGGGGGGGGAGGGGGGGTATAGACCAGTCAGTATAACAGGGAAAAAAGTGTTTTTTTTTTTGTGTTTAGAGAGCCACAAGGGCAAGGGTGAGAATCGATCCCAAGATTTCTTGGAACCGGGAGGGAAGCTCTAACCACTTGAGCTATCCCTCACTCTCATCAGGGAAAAAAGTGTGGTTTTAAGTAGGATGTGTTTAACTGATTTGTGTGAGACAAAGACAACAAATATATAGTTGAATTTGAGAAGATCAACTAGAAATTTTAACATAGTTTGCTTTAGTTTACCTACGATGACTCACAAGGAGAACGTTAAATCTGTTCATATTATTTACAACAATTTGACATAAGTATAAATAGAAGTTATCTTATCGTTGCAAATAATCAATGTTGAACACAAGAAAATTATAAGATCTACTCTATATTACAAATTTACAACAACAATGTCTTCGTCTTAATATTGTTCCTAATTAATGAACAAAGCATTAAAACATATGTTTTTGAGTTTCTACCTTCCAAAGGCAATTGAAATTGTTCCATCCATAATCATTGGTACAACTTTTATATATTCAACCCATTTTATAATTAAAGACACCAGGAAAAATAACATAAATAAAATTCAACTTCATATCTTGAGTATCACCCTTAATACTTTAATCGATTAAACTATTTGTTTGGTATTGCTAACTTATTAAAATCATAATAATTTTAGAAACTGACAACAAAAAACTGAAAACTCTTTTTTCTTATTTTCGATTTTTGATTTTCGTTAAAAAAAAAAAATTAAAAATTAGAAAACTAAAAACAAAATACGATATCAAACAACTAGTATCATTCACATCTCCATTGAACATCACTCACTAAAAATCGGGTGGTCCGGGTATATCCTGTGACCCGAAAGAGGCGGAAACTCGGAAGATACTAAAAACACAAAAACCCTACTACTATACGCAATCTTAATTTTTTCCAATTCCCCCATTTTTGTTTGCTCTCCTCGTCCTACGCATTCCTTTGACTGCTCTCTCTCTCCTATGCTTTCCAACGCCCTCTGATTTTCAATACAGAGAGTCAGAGAGAGAGACAGAAACAGAAACACACACAAATCCTCCCCTCATTTCATATTCGTCGACAATCCTTCTTCTTCAATCTCTAATGGCGGCTTCCTTGCATTTCCATGGCGTCAAAGCTGCTGTAACTCCCAAATTCATCCCTTCTACACCTTTCTTGAAGAACTTAGGTTTCAATTGTTGTCCCCAACAACTTCAATTGATGGGATGTAAATCAATGGCGATTGCGAAGAACACGAAGACGAATCATTCATTCACAGTTAATTGTTTGAAGGTGGAGGAAGAGAGACATACTCAGCAAAGTAATTTTGACGAGCAGAAGACTTTCACGGTTGTAATGAAGTTTGGTGGATCGTCTGTTTCTTCTGCTGACAGAATGAAGGAGGTTGCTCAGCTTATTCTCAGTTTTCCTGAAGAAATTCCTGTTGTTGTTCTTTCTGCCATGGGAAAGACCACTAGCAATCTCCTCAATGTATGTTTGCATTTTCTCTCTCCTTCAATCATCATTCGCTTTGCTTTCATTCCGATTTCATTAGTAACAATGTATTGTATTGTATTGTATTGGATTGGATTCATTTTATGTATGTGTTGGGTACATAGGCCGGAGAAAAGGCGGTAAGTTGCGGAGCTTCGAAGGCGTCCGACATCCCGGAACTCAGCCTTATTAAGGATCTTCATTATAGGTAACTAGAAAACCATAATAATAATTATAGCGTGTTTGTTATTCCTGTTCAATTCTGAAACTAAATTATTTGATGCTTAAAGGACGGTGGCCGAGCTCGGAATCGATGTCTCTGTTGTATCTTGTAAGCATTGTTCTATCTAATTGAACCAGTTTGTATGCATTGTGATCACTTATTTGTCTACCAGTGGGTTTTTTTTTTTTTTTTTTTTTTTTTTAATTTTGATTTTTTTTTTCCTTCCAAAAGCGCATTTAGAGGAATTAGAGCAGCTTCTCAAGGGTATTGCAATTATGAAGGAACTCACCCTGCGTACTAAGGATTATCTTGTTTCTTTTGGAGAGTGTTTGTCCACCCGGATTTTCGCCGCTTATATGAACAAAATTGGTGCCAAAGCGCGACAAGTATGTTATCAGCTTCAGATTATATGATTATATATATGTGCTGTTTCAACTTTGACAAAGTTATGATTTTTTGACGAAGTTATAATTTTTAGAGACCATTAATTGTAAATGAAAACTCCAATGCATTTGTGTTATATCTTGGTGAAGCTAACATCAACTTATTTTATACTAATGCCAAAGTCATAGGATTCAGTTATATTCTGCTCTTGTAGTAATATGACAGCACAATCCTTTTTTTGTTGGTTTAATGAAAATGTTAAACTTTTAAGACATGTTAGGTGTATCAAATAGGTACTTTCTGATATATCTCATATAATAAGGTTGTAAGAGAAGTGTGTATGCTGTTAAAACTGTTTTTATTTATAATCTGATCAACATCTGATTATGTCATTCCAAATTGATGCGGTTGATTCTTTTAGGGATTGGACATGATATATGATTTGACTTGACACACAAACTTGCAATAAAAAAATTATTTTTTGCAAATTGCAACTGTTGATACCTATTGTTTTTGACTGATAGCCCATGTATGAGTTTAGATTATTGTGTTATGATACTGTGCTATCGCTTGTGTACTGTGATCTCTTTCAGGTCTAGAGCTCTTTACTTTCTTTTGCTCGGTGTTAAATTTTGCTAACTGGGATACTGATTAGAATTTTGCAGTATGATGCATTTGATATTGGGTTTATTACAACGGATGACTTTACCAATGCGGACATTTTAGAAGCAACCTATCCAGCCTTAGCCAAAAGATTTTATGATGATTGGGCTGCTGATCCTGCAATTCCCATTGTCACTGGTTTCCTTGGAAAGGTTTTTTGCTGCTCTACTGATATTGTCTGGGAGTCTTTTCTTAGAAATTAGATAATCTGTTTTGATTTGTTATGGATGTACTTTTTCAATTTCTAGGCTTGCAAGTCTTGTGCTATCACAACACTGGGCAGGGGTGGCAGTGATTTAACTGCTACAACCATCGGCAAAGCACTGGGC
Organism: Chenopodium quinoa; assembly: GCF_001683475.1. Taxonomy (NCBI): domain Eukaryota; kingdom Viridiplantae; phylum Streptophyta; class Magnoliopsida; order Caryophyllales; family Amaranthaceae; genus Chenopodium; species Chenopodium quinoa. The sequence continues at coordinate 1,449,182 of NW_018744041.1, read as the reverse complement.
TTAAGGGAAATACAGGTTAATCTGTCTTATATTTTATTGTTTAATATTTGAACTGTATAAGATCATATCCTAAAATATAAATAAGGGCTCAAAAGGTTGTTCCTTTATATATGAAACTTATTTGCTTGCATTTTCTCAGGTATGGAAAGATGTTGATGGTGTTTTAACTTGTGACCCAACGATTTATCCTCAAGCTCAACCTGTACCATACCTAACGTTTGATGAGGCAGCTGAGCTTGCTTATTTTGGGGCACAGGTAAGCACTAACTAATTTTTTTTCATGTGCTGAGGTTTATTCTTTGTTGCTTAGGGTTAGTTCATTACTAAAAAGAGAAGGTACAACCCTATGAAGCTGGGCAAGAAATCACCTGAATATAGTCCTAGTTTTAGAATCCACCTTTCTTTAATCTTTTTCCTTAGGTTTCATAATGTTTTTTGAGAACCTATAGGCATACTTAATTACTTATTGTGTGCCCCCAGCCTTATTGTCCTTTAATGTAATGTCTGAATTCCAGAAATTATGCAAGGGGTAGTGGTAGATTCTACTCGACTGCTAGTTTAGGGAATAATTTGGCAACAGGGTAAAGAAGAAAATCCCTTCAGTCTTCTTCAGCCTCTGTTGCAACTCTTGCAAGACCAATTCATGGCCATTGACGGAAGCCACCATGACAACTGGAATATTGATACCACATTGAGGGTCCCTTCACTGGAAAGATCAAAAGCCCTTAACTGTGGGGTTGAACTACTTCTTCAGTTGATGGCTCCAATTCAAATCATTCTTTTTAATTGGCCTGGATTGGCGTGGCTTCTCAACTCCATCAGGAAGCTTTGGTGGTTGCCAGCTGCTTCCATTTGGCGGAGAGATACAGAAGCGAAGGAAAGAAGAGAAATAGAGGATAGAGAAGGGAGAGTATGATAGATGAAGAGTCTTAATTGTACAGTAATAACTCGGGAGGAGTGAGGATTAGGTAGCTATTAATCCTACTTTTAAGGGAATGAGTTACCCCGCTAACTAATTACCCCGATTCCAATCCAGAGATACAGAAATAATTCTTCCTTAATTTTAACCCTCCCATTACACCTGTTCGAGGCATGTGCATGTTGCTTGTTGAAATGCATTGTTATGTTATTGATGCACACTGTTTAGCGGGAATACTTGTTTTTAAAATAAAGCTCTTTAGGGAGTTAGGATTAATGGATGAGATTCAAAGCTTTCTATCTTGGCATATGAGTTGTTGATGTTGCCTTTTTGTTAAACCCCCCCCCCCCCCCCCCAACACACACGTTCATTTTTCGCTTATATAAAAATACTGATTCCTGTTGTCGCCTCGTTTGTCTCACTTTACACATCTAAAGGCCTAGATTGACCCTTGTTGTCAATAGGGAAGAGGCAATGTTTGTGCGCGATAGCTGTGAACATGCACAACCTTGGCTTGTGCTATAAACTAGGATTCCTCGGTGCAAACTAATAGAGTAGATAATATAAAGGTAGGAGAAAGCTTGATGTTTGTTGATGTTTTGCTTGAAACTAAGGCTACAAAAGTGTAAGTTTAGGGCTACAATTTACTAGAGGGAATGAACTACTTCTACCCTACAAGTCTTCTTATAACTCACATAACTTCTACTGTTCTTTTGTTTTTTATTTATATACCAAGCATTCCTCATTAGTTAATATTTGTCTTGTACTGCTCTAGTGGCCTTCAGAAAATCAGAACAGTCACCACACTCCTTAGTGGTGCATTAAACTAATTTGTCCTGTTCTTGCTCCTTGTTTGCTGTTGCTGGCTGCTCTGTTGTTGGCTGCTCTTGTCCCTTGTCTTTGTCTTGCTGCTGTTTCTTTCTCATCTCATAGACCCGTATGGCTTGTGGTGGGTTGACCCGGTTCATTGCGGCTTGCACTCTTGCTTTTGTAGAGCAAGAGTGTGTTGCATGATCTTATGTCAAAAGTCAAAACAGTCGGACCGTGATACTTAGCCTTTATCTAGTTAGATTGCACTCTCTTTTGTGCCAGAGTGTTACTATTTTGATTGTTTTGGTAACGATGTGGTTTCATAGGTTACAACCTGGCCTTGATGACCTTAATTTTTATCCCTTTTTCCCCATGATTTTTCTATTTTAAGTGTAAGGTAATGATAGTTAATTATATATGGATAATATTTGTTTCTATATAGGTTTTGCATCCACAATCAATGAGACCTGCTAGGGAGGGGGATGTTCCTGTCAGAGTGAAAAATTCATACAACCCAAAAGCTCCAGGGACACTTATCAACAGGGCACGTGATATGAGTGAGGTATGTATATAATAGGGTTATTCGATGGCTGCAATCCTTGCATGATTGACATTGACTGCTTCTTCCTCGATGGAATTACAGGTTCTACTTACTAGCATAGTGTTGAAGCGGAATGTTACCATGTTGGATATAGTTAGTACTCGCATGCTTGGTCAATTTGGATTCCTTGCAAAGGTCAGACTACTTTTATCGTTTGTACTGCTTCTTCCTTAACTTGTGTTACATGGCTCTTACAGATTTTTTTTTTTCAACGTGGTTTAATCTGGCTCATCGACATGCAGGTCTTTTCGATATTTGAGGATTTGGGGATCTCTGTGGATGTTGTTGCTACTAGTGAAGTGAGTATATCACTGACGTTGGATCCATCTAAGCTTTGGAGCAGAGAACTTATTCAGCAGGCAAGAGTATGGAGTGATATACATTGTTTGATTTGTTTCCCATAGAAACCATAAAGTTGCATTTTTCCATTCTTTATGATTGCCTTTTGAAAGTTTTTATAAGTTTATGGTAGAAGAAAGGGTGATGGAGCTAACTCTATTGTGCTATGGCAGGAACTTGATCGTGTAGTAGAGGAGTTGGAAAATATCGCAGTTGTTAACTTGCTGCAAAACAGATCAATCATATCTCTCATTGGGAATGTACAATATTCGTCTTTAATTCTAGAAAAGGTGTGGTCTTTCACACTTACTATTTGTTATTTACTTATCGCCTTCAGCTCCTTCTCATAAGTGTTGTATTCTCTGCAGGCTTTTCATGTTCTTCGAACCAACAATGTTAATGTCCAGATGATCTCACAAGGGGCTTCTAAGGTTAGTGTCTTTACTTTAAATCCTTAAAAGTCCTTGAGACATTGCCCTAATGTTGGCCCTTAACTTGGTACTTTCCAGGTCAACATATCTTTGATAGTAAATGATAATGAAGCTGAAAAATGTGTCAAGGCACTTCATTATGCATTTTTCGAAAGCAACGATGTTCCTGAATTGCATCAAAGTGGTGCAACAATCGGAAACGGCTCAGTAGTTAGCTTAGATAACTGAGATATTTTGGGCTCAGTTCTGCACACAGCATTCTGTGTTGATTCTTTTTTTGGCATACTCAACTTTTCCATGAGGGGAAACCCATAGTCCTTGAGCTGCAGTTGTCAACGGACTCATTGTTTATGATCCAAGGGAAATTTTCTATATGTACTTTTTATTTGAAGTTGTGCTTTTTGATGGTGTGCAAGCTGTTGTATTGTATTAGTAGTTACTTAGAACTTCATTGTTGTCGCAGCCCAAAGGAAGTATTCTTTTGTGGCTCTTTATGCTGTTATGGTAATTCTTGTCGATTATGCGTTACAAAGTATTTTTTTTAAAAAATTGTTAGCTTGTACACATTGCCCGTCTTTAGAGCATGGTCTGGGCAATGGAAAGGCTGAAGCAAATTTTTGTAGATTACATACAACTTAATTGCCTAATTGGTAAAGGATAATTTGGTTATATAAATTCACAAATCATTTTATAAGAAATTTTATGCAAAATCAACATAACAATTGACTTACATTTGTAAATATTTATTACAAACATGTCTCAAATTATCAGCATAAATCTAACAATCCATAAAAGGCTGAATATTCTTTAAGACATTCAACCTTGTACATATATTTATGTACATTATTAAATGAGTACATAATTAAATAAATTTTGTAAGTTATAAATTCCCATCACATGGAAATAATATTGAATTACCTCTTGCAAATAACACCACGTCCATTCATCCCACTAGCACAATTCATGCTAGCAAGCTCCATGGCTGGCAATGAAGTCTCATCTTGAGCACCAACAAACCTTGAAGCCAAACAATCAGTGGCGAAAATGCTACTACTAGCATACTCTCTTTCTCCTCCCATGACCGGCATTGATACTCGAGTATTAACTCGACTCACGTAATCATTAGCATAAGTTTTTCCTAATACACCATCAACCTTTCCGGTTAATGATGAAAATTTGAACCCGAGATCAAGATGAGCAAACCGATCCTCATCGGTTATGCCATAGTTGTGCACCCTAGAATCTTCGTCGGTTATAGGTACAACTTTAGCCGTGACCTTGAGCTTTCCTTGGACTTCAACAATAAGGTCGTTGGTTTTACTTGTTCTTGTTATGGTGACTAGTGGAGTGGAGGTGGATGACCATTGGGAGCCTACGGCTTCTTCCAGGTATATTGGCTCTCCGTTGAAGGCCAAGGAAAGGCGGTCATTGGCATCGTCCCACACGGAGGTCTTCTTAGCGCCTAGGAAGAGACGATGGTTGTCAAAGAGGACTCCGATGGATTGAACCCATGTAAAGTCACGTCCCATGTTTGCATTTCTTTTACCAATGAAGTGTGCGTTGATGTGGAGGTTGGGGTCGGTCACTAGGCAAAAGTGTTTGTCCTTCTTGCCGTGGAAGTAGAAGGTTATACCGTCTCTTCCTATGAAGCGAGGGTCTTGACATACGGCTCCTGGATAGTCGCAGTCTAAGGTGTACAAAAACAAACATAACAATTAGTGGCTATTTTCATACTATGAGTTATACCACAAACAAATGTACAACGCTATTAATTTATAGTCCTTAAAAATTAAATCTAAAAATTTGAGTTCATTATTGGCATATGTAATAATCTAGTAAATGCATTATGGTATCAATTGATAAAACTTACTACAGACGGGCTTGCAAGTGACACAATCGACTTGACATGAAGTAGGGCAATTAGCAGGGCATACATGCTCTTGGTTATAACATTGTCCGTACTTCTTGTTGTTACATTTAGCTCTCTTTCTGTAGCCAGCATTAGAGGAAGGAGGAGAAGATGTCGAGGGAGTAGGCTTTGAAGGCGATGTTGGAGTAGAAGGAGAAGGTGTTGGTGCCGTAGGAGTGGGTGGGGTTGATGGCTTAGGAGATGGTGTTGTTGGTGTTGGGTAATATGATGTGAGAGAGTTTTTTGGTGCTCCTCCCGCGGATGATGATGATGAAGGGGAGGAAGAAGATGAGGAAGAACCAGAAGACGCTGATGAAGATGCAGCAGCGGCAGCTGCAGCAGCTGCTGCGGCTGCAGATGATGCTGCAGATGATGCAGCAGATGAAGCAGCAGATGATGATGATGCAGCAGATGATGCAGCAGATCCCGAGGGTGAATGGTGTTCAGTTGAAGAAGAAGAAGAACAAATTGGCTTACATGAAGCACAATCTACTTCACAACTATCAGGACAAAATTTAGGACAAACATGCTCCAAGTTATAGCACATTTTGTATTCCTTTTTATTACACGACGCTCTTGCAGGATTTTTAGCGATTCCTGGGGGAGTACTTGCTGCCTCGGCCATGATAGCCAAAAACAAAACAAACAACCCAAGATAAATCATCTTGGGTAAACCCATTTTCTTAGCTGATTTTGCACTAATGAAAATTGTAAGTTTTACTTATGATTAAGCTGCAAGTACTATGTTGGATGATATATATCCTAAAACAAACAGTTGCTTTTATAGATGTGTACGAAGTCAAGCTTGATGATTTCATAATTAATATTAATTGATTATTTCCTTAATTGTTGGGGACAAAAGTTAATTATATTCCACTCCTTAATAAGTTGAAGTCATAAACTAACAAGAGTTGGCTCAAGTGGTAAGTAACTTGATGTCGTTTAAGGGAGATATCGGGTTCAAGCTTCATCGTATGCAAAAACTCTTGTTGGGAGACTCACCCACCATAAGCCAGGTGTGTTACCCGAGTCGGATCCGGATGTAGTCGGAGCTAAGTTCTGGTGAACCGGGTGGGCATCCTATTAAAAAAAAAAAGTTAAAGTCATACTACACATGCAATTAACTTACTATCTCCGTTTGTTATTACTCCTTCCATTTTTTTTAAATGACACAGTTTGATCGGCACAAATTTTTAGAAAGTTTTAATGACTTTAATAAAATAATATGTTAGTGGGATAAAATGTACGAGATTTCTAAAAGAAAAGTGCATCACAAATAATATTCTTTGTTGCAAATAATGAAAAAAAACCGGAGGTACTATAGTATATAAGGTGCAAACATAAAATGAACCGACCATTTATTTGATTGTAAATATTGCCATGGTGCAGCCCTTTTGCATTTCACATTATATTGGAATCACTTTAACATGAAGGAAGAAAAGAGGTATTTCTTTATTTTGACATTTGGCCGAAGCTTACTTAATTCATGAGAAATAATTATTATAACTTGAAATTATTCTTGACAGTTAATGAAGTTAGTTATCAAGTTGAGGGAAAAATAATACGTTTAACTGTAACAGCGATTAGAAGATTTAGCAAATGATACTTTGTCTTGCAAAAGAAAATGCTAAGTACGCGTAATGCCTAGTTTTAGGGGTTTTGGGTTTTTTTTTTTTTTTTTTTTTTTTTTTTTTGACAAGAGCAAACTAAAAGACGGAAAGCAAAAAGCTCAAGTAACCGTAAAACTAATCATACTAGTCCTACACTTATTAGCCAAATCATGTGTCTGTCGAACTAGATCCCTGTCCACCTTCCAAACAACACACCTTTGTAAAGTATTACCTATCTCCCGAAGGTGTTTAACAATCCAGTAGAGCCGAATATCACACCTGTCTGGATTTTGAAGCAGATTAACCACTTCGCTTGAATCGGTGTAGACCCAGATATCTCTGAAACCTTTATCGATACCCCAGCTGATACCCTCTAGACAGGCCCTGAGCTCAGTGTACAGGGGTGACTCGGCTTTGCAATAACCCCCTCCTCCATCTTCAAAGCCCCCTCCTGGAAACGCATAAGCCCACCCAAAACCCCCATTTCCTGTTTGTTTGTGCCATGAGCTGTCACATATAATTGTAACCTCTCATTTACTATCATCATAACTATCTGTCGAGATGTTCCGGTACCCCATGTGCACCCTATGGAAACCCGGAGAAGGTCCCTCTATCAATCCCCTTGCTTGTGTATTCCCCGCGCCCCTGTTATCTAGCTTCAGAAAAATCTCTAACTCCTTAGAGGCTGCCTGTAAGTGTCTCTTGAGGTTTGACTGATGGTCTTCCTCGTTTCTGAAAACTCGCCCATTCCTTGCCAACCCTAGGCCCCACAGCACACTTATAAAAGTGTGTGTTCGAGTGCTCATAATACCATCCTCACTATAAAACATCAGTATATAATTTTGGATCCATTGTCTCAAGGGAGTAGATCCATCACTTTCAGAGCTAATATGAAAATAGCAATTAAGCCAAGCATAGTTAGCCAAAGAACACATGCGAAAGAGATGTTGAGAATCTTCAACAAAATCCCCACACGCTTCACACTTGGCATCTATCGGGATTCCTCTTTGTTGTAGATTTGCCTTCACCGCTAGGCTATTCAGAAAAAGCTTCCATAAGAAAAGGCTCCATTTAGGGGAACGTGCAGCTTCCAGATGATTTTGAACAATTGATCCCCTGTTTGGTTCCTAGTAACCTCCCTTCCTTCTTGACATAACAAGGCGTGCCCTGTTTTAACCGTGTAAAAACCTGACTTGTGTTGTTGCCAAAATAAGAAGTCCTCCTTTTCCGAAGCTGGAACCTCCATGGCTAGAATCCTTTTTGCCGAATCCCACTCAAATTTTTGTCGAATAACCTCCGCATTTCACGCTCTTGTTGGGGTATAACTCAATAAGTCGCTAACCCTCCCTGTCCCTATTCCCTGTAGCACCTGGTTTGACTTAAGGATCGGCACTGCGCCATTTACCCACCTCATGCTTGCGTATTTGACTTTATCCCCATTCCCAATTTTCCAAGAAAAGCCTGAGACGAATTTGTTTGCTACATTATGAAAGCCTCGTCTATACCAAGAAGAATTTCCGCGAAGAAAAACATGTGATCGTCCGTCGCACATGGTACACGAGTGTATCGGGGCGTACGAACGAGCCAATAAAAGTTGTGGGTTACAATGTTACCGGGTCACCTGCTTAAACAACAAGGCATCATTCAGTTTTCCCAACTCCCTATGCCAAGACCTCCCATACCTTTCGGAAGGTGAAGAGTGTCCTTCCCGACCCAGTGCATACCCTTTTCCCCATTTTTAGCCCAAAAGAACCTTGCAATTAGTGAGTTAATTTTACTCACTATGTAACTCGGAAGTTTGAAGCATTTCATCACATGAGAGGAAATGCTGATCAGAACTGAATTGATCAGGACCAGTTTAGTCGATTGAGAGATCCTCAGCGATCCCCACAGAGTAAGTTTTTGAACCACCTTATCGACTAAATATTGAAAGGAGTCCTTCTTCCCCCTCGCAAGATCAATTGGAGCCCCTAGATGGAGGCCCAAATTTTGGACTTGACCTATTCTGAGAATGCCCTTAAACTCCTCCATTTGGCCAGCGGGAACTAATTTGCTGAATTTCACAAAGGACTTTCCAAGATTCAACCGCTGGCCTGAAATATCCCCAAATCTATCAATGATAGTTGTTAGATTATGACATGAATCCTTAGTTACCTGTAAAAAAATCATAGCGTCGTCAGCGAAAAATAGATGCGAGAACGAAGGCGATCTCCGAGTTACCTTGAGGCCTTTGAATTGCCCCAAATTCTCCCCCATAGTAAGCATCCTTGAGAGAATGTCCATACAGAACAGAAACAGGTATGGGGAGAGCAGATCCCCTTGTCTTCATCCACACCTTGGCTTAAAGGCCTCAGAAACTTGACCATTAATAAGAGTTCTGTAGGACACTGTTGAAATACACTGGGAAATCCACTGCACCCAGCTTGGGGGAAACCCGTAGGCCTGTAAAACCATGAGAAGAAAAATCCAGTTCACTCTATCATACGCCTTTGACATGTCAATCTTTATTGCCGCCTTATGAGCTGCACCATTGTTAGTATTGATTAGGTGTAGCAATTCATGGCTTAGAAGAATGTTGTCCTCCATATATCGCCCCGGGACAAACGCATGTTGAAACTCCGAAATCAGATTTTGTAGCGATCCTTTCATTCTGTTCACCATACACTTTGCTATGCACTTGTAGATAGTGTTGCATAAGCTAATCGGCCTGAAGTGAGCCGCCACCTCCGGGACCTCCACCTTGGGAATCATAACCAAAATAGAGGAATTAAACTCCTTCAATAAATATCCCGTATTAAAAAAGGACTGCACCGCTGCTACCACTTTGACTCCTACTTTGTCCTAGTGTTTTGGAAGAATTCTGCAATAAAACCATCCGGACCAGGGGATTTAAGGCTATGTATCGAGAACATAGCCTTTCTTATCTCTTGTGCTGAAAAGGGTTTGATGAGTAACAACCCTTCTGCTTCCTCCAAGCGTCCAATTCCTCAGTGCCAGTTCAACTCTTTCCCCTAACCCCTCCGGATCATTAACCACAGGGTTGAAAACCTCTACTAAGGAGTTTGTAATTAAGTTCTGCACCTCCTTTTGCCCTGTGGTCCACTCATCATTTCCATCGCGCAAAATGAGGATTTCTCGACGTTTCTGTCGCTGCTTGACTCTATTGAACATCATTGGCGACGGAAGATCACCACATTAAATCCATTTCTCCTTCATTCTTTGCAGCCAATACATAAAATCCAAAGTAGCTTGGTCCAGATTTTCATTTAATTTCACAACAAAATCTGAGCCTTGTTGGACATTTGTGATACCTTCACTTTGTGTTGCCAAATCTAGAGAAGATTTCCTCCAGTTCACACCCCAAAGCTTTTTATTATTTAAACACCAATCTTGAAGCTTGTGTCAAAGATATTTCGACCGTTGCATTAATTGGAACATATCTGATCCCAATAGAGGTATCTCATAAGCTTCACCAATCATAATTTTAACCTCTGGCAAAGACAAACACCAATTCTCCACCTGATAAGGTCGATTCGACTGATGAACTGAAGGTGTCGCATCATACAAAATAGCCGCACGCATGGTCCGAAGTAATTATAGGTTCATGGAAAATTCTTCCTTCGGGGAAGTCATGGAACCATTTCGAAGTTGCATACGCTATATCAAGACGCTCCATAATAAGTTGATTCCCTTCTCTCTTATTGTTCCAAGTATACCTTGGCCCCGAATAAGGCACCTCCCAAAGGTTATTTTGTAAGCGCCAATCTTCAAACTCATCCAAACCCTTAATTCTTAAGGATCCCCCTAACTTATCACAAGGACTATCAATTTGATTAATATCCCCTATAATCAAGCAATTTGGAGTTAGACTTAGTAACAAAGAGATGTCACTCCAAACACTAGCTCTATCTTCTACTTTAGACGCTCCGTACAAAAACAAAACATGCCTACTACTTCCATTAGCTTCAACAAGCTTAAAAAAGATAAAGTTTGGAGAAGAAACAATACAAGTAACCCCCCTTGGTACCAACCAAACAGGGCTAAACCACCCTTACTACCATCTGAGTCCACCCCATAAGAAAAATTAGGGGAGAACTTTGCTACAAGACTACTAACATTACTAAAGGACATCTTAGTCTCCGACAAGAAAACAAAAGTAGGCAATTTACTAGTAATTAACCACACTAAATACGGGAAAGTAGGGGATTGTGTGTCGTTAAGTCCCCCACAATTTCAAGAGATGAGCTTCATATATCCTTCAGGGGCTGAATCGGTGCAGCCGCCTCACCATCTTTGATTTCCATCGAATCTGCCAAAATATGTTGAACATCATAGTCGAACTCGTCCAAATCACAAAACATCTTTGAAGTGACCTCATCACTTTTTTGCTTTTTTGATCTCCCCGAAGAAGAAGACGAGCAAGAGGCCATTCTCTTCTTCCCAGCCCGCCTAGTCAGCGACGAACTTAGGCTCACTCCCCACAACCTTGCAGTGTCCACATCGGAAAAGGCCTGGGATTTAAACTCAAATCCATTATCTTTATCTCGTTGCCAAATACTAAAACCCCCTTTTTCAGCCCATCTTTTTAAAGCCTTCAACCACTTCTTTTCAGCCCACCCTTGATCATAAGAGCTTTCCCTGACATTGTCCCATCGCACGACCGTAAAGGAGTATCTTCAACACTCCTCGGCCTCTTTGAAGCCCACTTATCCATATCAGATTGCAGTTGATTAATGAGATCATCTATTCCTGTTTGAGATGCTGGGGAATTCGGGGGATCATACTCTGTGAGGGGAAGATTCACAAATTCACTTCCAAAGGAATTTGGGCAGAACGGCACATAGGGAGACCTTACACGCTCCGGATACACCCTTCGATCCCGAGAATTGGCCAAAGAGAGCGTCAATCTCCGCCCTGTTTCCACGAAATTAAGGTGGTTAACGTCTAAAAATTCATCAAAGGAGTCATTAGATAACCTTGGTAATGTTTCTGGTAGCATCGATGTGTTTCGAAACCCCACATTTGCTTCACCATATGTTTCCCCCAAACCTTGATTCGCTATGTCCTGAAATAACCCAGACCTTTGAATTTTCCAATTATCGGAGTTCCGAGGAAGTTGTTGGATCCCTAAAACCTGAAACAGAGTGCGCGAAATTGCCTCGCTCTCTTCCCTTTGCGCCACCGCCGCCGACGACTCCCCCACTTCATAGTTGGCGGATCCGAATCTAGGGAGTGGTGGTGGGTTAAAATTTTCTAAGGGGGAGTTGTAAGAGCTAATAGGGTCACGCCGGAAATTCCCATATGGGCGGAACTCCGGCCTAACTGGTGAGAGGGTAAAGTGGTTTGTGGGTTGAGTTTGATTTTGGGATGTATTTGGATTTGGATAGGAATTCAGTCCCGAGTGTAGGGGTGAGATAGGTGTGTTTAAATTTGGCATGGTAAACTCGGCATAGGGGTCGTGGTTCAGACCAATTCTCCGTCCCGGAGATAATCTCAGCGCCGCTTCACCAATTCTTGCCTCCCTCGCATTTTCATCCTCAATTTCACCCCCACTCGAACTATCCGAGCCCGTGAAATACACCGTATCATTGCTGTCATCTGAAAAGTCTGAGTCCGTCACTTCTACATGTTGTTGCAGCTCTGCCAAGGGTATATCTTCCGGTTCCTCCAGCCGGGTTAAGTTGACCGCAAGATTGCGGTACCGGAAAATATCTGGGAGCCCCTGCACAAAGTTAGTATAGTAGGGGTAATCTAAGGGTCCATGCAACACCCTTAGACCATCCCTTTCCACCGCCGCAAGCCGCCTTGAGAGGCGTCGCGACGCTACATCAATTCTTAGCCTACAATTACTAGAATTATGGCCAGCACAACCACACCGTTTATAGAAGCGAAAAATACCTTCATACCTGAAATAGACCCATATCACACGGCCATCTGATAAAGGAATGTAGCACCCGGGAATTAAAGGCTGAGATATATCGATCATCATTAGTGCCCGCAGCTCAGCTATGTCAGGAAGTCGGCCATTGGTAATCGGCTCGAGCATATCCAAATACCCAAGGTGGCAGAAAATTCTTCTTGCCCACGCTTCACATAACGTCTTAAATTAATAAGACGACCTTCAAAAGTTGTCGTGTACTGTCTTACCAACCCATCCAAATCATTCTGATCGAGACATTCGAAAATATAAAAATTCCCAATACGATGAACTCGCACATGCGCCCTAGAGACCCATCTCTGATTAATAATGTGTTGAACATAAGTGACAGGAGGAGGGTTGGGCCCTACAAAAACTCCAATAGCACACCTATTGAAATTAAGGATTCCTAGAGCATTAAAATTTTGTGGAGGAGTAACTAAAAAAACCCATCCTATGGGGTCTGGGGTTGTTTGTGTTTGGAGGAGGGTTATTATTCTCCATGATGCAGAGAATAACAGAGAAAGAGAAAGGGACAGCTAAAGAACAAAGAGAAGAGAAGGTGGATGTGTAAGAAGAGGAAGTAAATGCGAGAATAAATAGCAGCCAAAGCTTAGCAGATTAAGCGAAGCCCGAGTGCATGGGGAACATGTGTCCTTCCATAAATTCTCCGGTGGTTTCTTGTTATAGTAAAGAATAGATCCAGATTGTTGGGATCAAGGTAAGAAAGAAGCACTCCTACAATCCTATTGGGTAAGAATAAAAGGTGATAGAAGAGGAAGGGATTTTATGAGATTGATTTTGTCGAAAAGGTTAAGAAAAGGCCATTGCATGCCTTGGTAAACTGGAAAATCAAAAGGTAATCTCCTTTTGAAAGTGACAGAAGAGAGAACCTAGGAGGAAGAGTAGCGTTTTCCAAGAACTAGGGTTAGGGTTTTGGGCAAACCAAGAACTCCAAAGGGAGACTCACTTCTAGTGAGATAAACTCTCAATTGTAGAGAGATAATCGTATTGTTTTTAGGGGTTTTGGGTGTGAAGGGGATTTAGAGATGAAGCTATTGCCTTTACGGCTATTGTACACATTGATATCAATGAATATAGTATTAGGTTAGTTGATGGCCTGATGGGTGTAGTAACTATGAAGGGGTGTTCAATAATCTTGGATCAGATCGAAGAGGTACGATTTTTGGGTTTGGTTTCATGACCCAGAAATAAAAATTTCTAGTCTTTGGTCTGGTCCAGTGATTACGGAACTGTGTGGTTCATGAGTGGTTGGTTTTGGTAATGAAGGACAATTTTTCTATGATTTTTTAAACACATTATTCATATATACTTAGCATATTTAATTTAGTAATAAAATGGGGAAAATGGAGAAAAATTAAATAATAATGAGTAGAGCTTGTTATTGGAAAGCTAAGGAATAGATATTGGGGTTAAACCCTTAAAAAGGTTTTTATTTAACAACGCAACAGTTCAATACAGAATTCAATACAGAAACTGTTCACTTACTATGGTTATAGATAATTAAAAACTCATTTCCGTTCATTGTCTGAATAACGCCCATTGTGAACCTCTATATTACGAATTAGGGGGAATATATATATTTTCAAACAACATTATATGGCCTTGTGATGCACCTCTCACTGTCATCACTTGAGTTGTGAAAATGAAATGATTGTGTGTATCATAGCCACTACTATTGGAAAATTTTCGTACTTTATTGTCTTTGGAAGGGAAGGAGACAAAATGTTTTCAAGTACCCCACACAAACCCGGGAAGCCACGTGAGTACTTAGAACTATCTACTTTTCCTTTTAACTACCAAATTTGTTGATTACACATTCGCCTCTCCCGTCGTTGATTCAAGACAATTATTTACCTTTATGTGGCCGTGGCGGCAATATATGTTCACAGAATGTTTTATTACCTTCGGAATTGTCCATCACCATCACTTAATTTTTCAATTCAACATTGAATCTTGAAGCCTCTGAAGTTAGTCCATATGAATAATATGGACTTGACAAGGATATTCATCAAGGTGCCCAAAGGACCTTAGGAGGTCTATTCGATTAGTACCTGAAATCATTAGATTCATGTCTTGGTCCAAGATTTTTTCACCACTCGTAAATTATATTTTAACATGCTTTAGTTATGTCTGGTTGTGCATTGGCTTTCCAAAAAAATGCCCCTAAAACAAGCCAAGATACTATCCTCTATTAAGTGTTTTTTTCAGGGAGAGGTTTTTTACATTGTTTTAGTGTTTAAGATGATTTAGCTATGCGCCTATGCCTTGTTGCGCGTTGACTTTTCAAAAAATCCCTCTTAGACAAGCCAAGATGTTATCCTCTAGTAGCATCAATCTCCAATTTGTAACAAAATTTATACAATAATCAAGTTTAAAATTGCCAAAAAAAATTATAAGGTTATTTCTAACAAAAAAAAGCATTCTTAAAAATGGTTTCAAAAAATAAATAAATAAATTTGTTTCTAACAATTTTTCTCACAAAAAAAATTACTCACATTGAATGGAAAAAAGTTGAATAAATTCTAGCCTAAATAGATACTTTAATCTTATATGCCTATGCCAAAAAAAGGCTTTAGCTTTGTGTCAAATGATAGTGGGACTGTTGGGAGTATTCTCTCTCCATTTCCTTTCTTGAAAGCTCAAAAGGTTGGACATGGAAATCTGAAACTTCGCAGTCTCTTCATTCTCTGGTTTCTCTCCATTTTTTGAATTCTGGGTTTCACTTTTTCTTCTGGACAGGTTTGCCTTCTTCAGCTCTTTCTTTATTCTGGGCATGGAAGTATACCAATTTTGAGATAATTGTGGCTTAGGGTTTTCAGTTTTGTCAATGGAAAATTACAATTTTCTCCATTTTCTGCTCTTACTTTCATGGGTTTTCCTAATTTCTGTACCTTGCCATGGATTTATGATTAAGCATATGTTAATGGAGTCAGAAACCCCACCACCTGTTTCTTCTCCTGCTTTGAAAATTGAAGTTGAAAGGGTTGCATTTAGCATTTTCTCTGGAATTATTAGTGGTTCTATTGCTGCTATTCTTGTTGCTGTTATGATCAGATGCTTTGTTCAGTATATTAATAGAGCTCCTATTCTCAAAGGCCCTGTTGTATTTTCCCCGAAAATCGACCCGAAAACACTTCGTTTAGCTCTAGAAAATGAAAATCAGCTTATAGGATCTAGTCCAAATGGGACTTACTATAGAACTTCTCTTGATAATGGTCTGAATATCGCGGTCAAGAGCCTCGAGCCCTTTGAAATTGGGTCCCCGGAAACTCACAATAAGGGCTTAAAGAGAAAATTACAGCAGGAACTTCAGGTTCTTGCTGGGTTAAGACATAGGCATTTGATGAGTTTGAGGGCTTACGTTCGTGAATTGGATCGTTTCAGCTTAGTTTATGATTATATGCCCACAGGAAGCCTTGAAGATGCTATGAGTAAAGTTCGTCTCAATCATTTGCAAATGGGTTGGGATGTTAGGCTTCGAATTGCTGTGGGTACTATAAAGGCACTCAAGTTCCTGCATTTTGAATGCAATCCTAGTGTGTTGCATTATAATCTCAAGCCTAGTAATGTGATGTTGGATGCAGAGTTTGAACCCAAGCTCGCAGATTGTGGTCTAGCTAATCTTATGCCCAAGTTGTATCGATCACCAAATGCATATAGAGCTCCTGAGTTATCTCAAAACTGCAGGTGAAACTGATGTCTCTTTCACTTTATATTACTTCTCTGTTTGATAATTTTTTTACTGTTCTAGTGGGACTTGTTTTGAATTGCATGGTAGCTTGGATTAACTACTAACCAAAATATGCTAAGATAACCAGAATTGTGTCATTTGGTACTTTGCTATTTGCTAGGCCTTGATTAATGTCTTGAAAGAGTTTCCTCACCTGGTGATTCATCATATGAGGCAAGAAAGTCCATTTTGAAATAAGTTAATTGCCAGCAGAAAATGCCAGAGTAGGGGCAAAAACAATTTTTAATTCATTGACTCTGTACCTTTGGTGTCCTTGCCTTTTATTCAGATGTTAGAGATGCCCCTTTTGCTTTCATCAGAGATTCAGAGTACATAACAAATTAAAAAAAACTTGTTGTATAAATAATGTCTTTCCTTGATTAATGTCTGGATGTTGACAATCTACATTATACACACACATAGCCAAGTATAGACGTTCCTATTTTTGCTGTATTAATTGGTTGAGGGGGGCTAAGGTATATATTTCTGCATTAATTATTGTTGTTAAATGCTTGTTTGTTATGTTTTTGTTCTTCATCAATCTGTTAGTTTATTATAGGTTTGGAGAGAAGGGTGTCAGTGTGTCTCAGTGGGCAAAAAAACACCCCTGAAACAAAAGTGCTGTCTCATTACTTCTCCCGTTGCTTGTATATGGAATTAAATTTTTTGGTTAGATTCTGAATGCAAGTGCAGAAAAAAGTTCCTTCCTGAAGGCTCATTCTAGAATTGTCCTAAATTCTGTATCTTGCTTTCTGTTGCTACAGATATACAGATAAGAGTGATGTCTTTAGCTTTGGAGTCATTCTTGGGGTACTTCTGACTGGTCGAGACCCCTTAGAACCATTTTTTGGGGAATCAGCTAGTGGGGAATGTTTGAACAGGTGGCTGCGGCAATTGCAGCAAGCTGGAGAAGCTCAGCAAGCTTTGGATAAAAGCATACTTGGGCAAGAGGCTGAGGAAGAAGAGATGCTTATGGCAGTGAGAATTGCAGTTGTCTGCATGTCAGATCTCCCTGAAGACCGTCCTTCCAGTGATGAACTTGTCCCAATGCTTTCTCGTCTTCACAGTTTTTGATGGTGATGTACTGGTGTGAATGGCCTATTGGGACCTGTTAGTCATGTGCAGGTTTGAGGGCTTCATTGATGGAGTATCTCTCTTCATTGTCCTCGCTGTGGGAAAAACCAGCAAATACTTGAGGCTCTCACACTGATTCATTGTATATGTATTGGAAAGAAGCAAAGTGGATTGTTCATGAAAATCTTAGACGAGGTGTGCTAGGTTTCTAGGATGCAGCGGGCAATGAGATATACTTTAAAGAGAAAATTTGTAATTGGTTGTGAGCACCAGATCACCCTCTTTAGATTGTGAACTAAGTTTCCTTGTAATTTCGCTCACTTGGATGAAAGAATTATCTTGCAGAGGACGAGAGGTGCAATGTAAATTTCACTTGTATTAATGTTATGCTGGAGGCTCTTGGGGTGTACTATACTGCTGGAAATGCCTATTTTTAGGAAGCAGTAGACTTGGAAGGTCAGTTACCTTGTTTCCATTTGTCTAAATCACCCCACTGTCCCACATGTTTTAGAGTAGCAATGAGCTTTCACTCTTAGTGTTACATGCCTCTATAATACAAGAAATACTGTCCAGAAATAATGAGATTGTTGAATGAACAAGGAAGTAAACATGTTTTCTTAATTGTTTGTGGGAAAAATATTTAGGTTGCATATAAGGAACTAAAAGTGGAAATATTAAGCATGATTAAACATTGTTGCATTAATAACATGAATTGGCATGATGACTTCTACGTATGTACAAGTATTTTCTTTCCACATATGCGTTTTTAAGCTCGTACATACCAACAATTAATGAATAAAGAAAGTTAAAATCTTTGCTTGCATAGGACCTTGGTTGTGGTGGGCTAGTGGCAATCTGGGTCAATAGGTCGAGTTTGGATCAAATTTCGGGTTGAGTTTGGGTTGAGTTTAGTTTGTTTGTTCGGGTTTCTCTCATTAATTTCGGGCCGGGTTGTTGGGTCAGGGATTTCCAATCCCGGCAGACCCTGCTTAAAAGAATCCTTCATTTCCCATTTGAACTTACAAAAACAAATTTTCTTTGAATTCTAATCGTTCTTGAGAGTCGTTGAGAGTAACGGAAAAGAGGATGGAACTAAAATTCAAAATTGTAATAAAGCCAGTTAACAATCTATCAAGGCAGTTAAATTAGTTATTATTTAACTCGTCAGCTGATTGAGTTGACCAGTGATAAACATCCTTTTAATAGCAGAATTGTTTTTTTAAAGGGGGAAGGGAAGCGTAAGACTAATGAAAGGGTTGAATGATGACAACGTGACATCCAATTAAGAGATTTTAAGAAAGTAATTATATATGATGAAGTTATGTTACTTCATGTAATATTATATTAGTAGATAATTGAAGTTAGAAAATTTAGTATTCTAATGATAAATGGTTGTATAAATGAGCTGTCTGAGAATTATATGAATGCATTATTCTCCTCGGTAGGAGGCTTGATATTGACTACTCCCTCCCTCCATTCCTTTTATTTGTTACGTTGTGACTTTTTAGTCTCAATTATACATGACTACGGGTATCTACGATTATATCAATAAAGTTTTAAGGCTTATAATAGTATATATAAATAGTCAAAATCTTTAAAGGTTGTCCATAAAATAATAGTTAAAACGCAACAAATAAAAAGGAATAGAAAGAGTAGTATAATCGCTTGATAAACTAAAAATGTATTATATATCAACAAAGAGCGAAATATTAATCAAAGAAAAGTCTATGCTGAGAAGAAATAAAATAATAATCATCTGACCAGAATATGATTAACTTAACCCAATTTGTGCATCTATTATATGCAGAGTGTTCCGGCATTGACAGGGGACATAGAAGAGTTCAAGTATCCTTCATAAGTTTAAGCTAATCTAACATAATCTCCTTTCATTTTTACATTTCATTATTACAGTAATAATAGTTACAAACATGAGAGTTTCTTCCATTAGTTTATCTCTGATACTAATCCTGATTGTTAGGAATGCCTTCATGTCAACGGGTCAGAGTACTGGTGGGTCACCGCCACCAGCAAACCAAACAACTACAGCTGCGGCACCACCACCAGCAAACCAAACAACAACAGCAACCGCGGGTAGGGAACTAAGGATTGCGGTTCCAGTGAGTACCTACAAAGAGTTTGTAAGCATCACCACTGATCCTCTTACTAAGAAACAGAAGATTGATGGCTTTTCGATTCAAGTCTTTGAGGCTGTCGTTAATACAGCTTTGAGCAGTCCCTTTGATTATAAGCTGATCCCTTTTTCTAAGCCGGATGGAACATTTAACGGAAGCTTTGATGACATGCTTAAAGCAGTCAATAATCAGGTTCATCAACTACTAAATATACTTTTATGACTTTGAACATTAGACTAAATTATAGTACTCTTACATGTATCTAACAAATGCAACGTGTTATGTGTATGTAAATGTAATGAGCAGGAATATGATGGGGCTGTTGGAGATACAACAATCAGATATGATAGGTCGCAGTGGGTTGATTTTACTCTGCCTTATTCAGACACAGGAATAACAATGATGGTTTCTACAAAGCAGCAACACCATAAAAGCACCGGAATCAAGTTGATGCCTCTGATCAAGGGTTTGGTGTCTGCTGCACTTGCCTTTTGCTTTGTTAGTGCTCTCATCTTTTGGTTCGTGGAATTTAGAAATGACAAAAGTAGACAGTCACAAGCACCATTAGGTACCAACCCACCAGGACAACGTTCAAATAACGATGACTATTGGCGGAGTAAGTACCCTCATCCGTCTCTTTTCTTCATATTTGGTACTACTATCCTGCAATGCTTAATTAAACTTCATGATTTAAAGTTACAAAGGAAAGTAGTCCATCCAACTGTTGTTGTGTAAGACAGTAGTTGTTCAATTATATGACCTTTTTTTAATCATAATTGTTTATGTTTGCCTCCTTGATGGTGAATGCAGGGGAAACATTGAGAGCAATAATACATACAAGGCTTGTGATTGTACTGTGTTTTCTAGTGTTGTTGTTCTTGACTTCCTGTTATGCCGCCAGCTTGACTTCATTGCTGACAGCACAGCGGCAAAGAAGTTCAGTCAAAACAATAGATGAGCTCATACGAAGAAGAGAAAATGTAGGGAATCAAAAAGGATCTTTTGTCCCTCGCTTGCTAATTCAAAGAGGGTTTTCAGAAAGTCAAATTCTTACCTATGATACAGAACAGGAAATGATTGATATGCTGGCTAAGGGAACTGTTGCTGCTGTTATTGACGAAACTCCATATCTCAAAGTTTTCCTCTCTAAGAACTGCAATAAGGGCTATAATCTTGTCCCTTCCTTCGATCTTCATGCAGAGGGATTTGGTTTTGTACGTATTTCTTATCTTTTTCACTTGTAATAAGTGCATAACCTTGCATACTGATATGAACTTGTTCATTTATATGTATGAGATTGCAAAATATGCTAATGATGTGAACATTCTCCAAATTGTAGGCTTTCCAAAAAGGATCTACCTTGGTACAAGATATGTCAAAGGGAATATTAAAGTTATTGGACAACGGTGTATTAGCAGATATTCAACAGAGAACAATCGGTAATCTTGAAGCATGTGAAAATGAACCAGATGTAGCTGATCTTGATGCCAATGTATTGGACTTCGATACTCTATGGATCTTGTTTGCCGGGGCAATAGGTGTTATAATTTTGGTGATCATCTTGTATATGGTCTACTTAGGAACCACCTGTGATACTGTTAGAAGAAGAGTTGCCTTTCCATGCTACCTACTGCCGCGTTACCAAGAAAGGAAGAGTTAGTCTGCCTAATTGAGCTGCCTGAATAGAAATTCCTACTGAAGATCTATACAGCATCAGAGTGTCCTTAAATTAGTTACTGAAGGTCTATGCGTCTGTGCGTTTTGTGTGATGGATGAGTGATTTATTTTGTAAGTCTGATGAGGTTATATGTTTACAGTATGATGTGTAATGTCAACCAATAGCTAGACACCTATGTCAATTGTGCAAGTAATTTTCCATTCTTTTTTTGGTTTTGAGAAACTAATTGTAACTGTGAATTAAGTATATACAAGTATCATCCAAAAATTCCTGCAGTAAAACTGAAATCAAGTATATATACAAGCATCATCCAAACATAATTACTGTAAAACTGAAGATCACTTCATAATCTCTTTCTATCACTTATGAACCATTTCATTTATAAAGTTAATTATAGATTAGCATGATTTCAGTTATTTTTTTAATTTTTTTGAATAGCATTAAAAACTGAGAACGGAGGAATTATGCTTATAATTGAACAATCATTATTGGTATGAAGAGTATTTTTTAATCAACAACAATACTAGAAAAATATGTAGTTTTTCTGACATTCTGGTAATATAAATGCTATTAAACAAAAATTATACCCTTAGTCAAATCAGAGCATACATAATTCTCTATAAAGTAATAAGTTCGTAGCTGTATTGAGAATAACATTATCTAAACTATAATTGAAGTTTTGTTGAATGGAAAATCAATAATCTTCAGTTGTTTTCCTTTGACTTGAGCAAATGAAAGGGATTAGCACGTCTAATTATTATAAGAATCCATAATTTGAAGTAACATCGGATTTATTAATGGACCAATCAAAGAAAAAAAAAGTCTTATCATCTGAAAATGGCCAGCTACTTAATACACAAAATTGTCACAACTCACAAGTCAACCAATCTTGTTGAATGATTAACCTGTTAGAGTTTTTGTTTAACATAAGTATAGGGGATCACGATAGTTTTCCATTGTTTTGAAATAATCTTGACTTAAAAGTATTATTAACTGGTTCAACAGCAATAGCTTTTAACTGGTGTTATTTCATTTTTGAAGTCTGAATATTTGAGCTTTGTGAAATTTTAGGAAAATACTAATTGAAAGTAGTAAGATTAATACATGAGTGGTGATCTGTAATATGGAGTCTTATTGTTTGGGTGTCCGCGTCACCAGAATGGTCCTGCAGAAGATGCTTTTGATCCTGAGTCTGCTACTGCTAGTATTAGATGAAGTATCCAGAGGAGGTGCTGCTTCCACTGGTACAGATGATCCCGCCTTTATAGGCTACAACTGTCCGGTGGATGGCTACTCTTACACTACAGGCAGTCCGTTTGAAGAAAAATTGAAAGATGCCCTTTCCACCCATCTGGTTGCCAATGCCTCGCGTTTAGCCTTCTCAAACTTTACCACAGGAGAAGGTGTTGACCAAGTGTATGCTATGTACTACTGCAGGGGAGATGTTGGTCTCCAAACCTGTCATGATTGTGTTGATAGTGCTGCAACAAAAATTTTAGATGTATGCAAACTACTGAAACAAGGCATAGTTTGGTACGAAGAATGCACCTTGCGTTATGCCAACTACTCCATCTTCTCCTTTGATACCCAGGATCTAAACCGTTATTTCCC
Organism: Chenopodium quinoa; assembly: GCF_001683475.1. Classification (NCBI taxonomy): domain Eukaryota; kingdom Viridiplantae; phylum Streptophyta; class Magnoliopsida; order Caryophyllales; family Amaranthaceae; genus Chenopodium; species Chenopodium quinoa. The sequence continues at coordinate 1,426,397 of NW_018744041.1, read as the reverse complement.
AAGACATAACAACACTCCTGTTATGGGGATTATCTCAATCAATATCAGCCAATATTTGACAGCACCATGAGAAGCCTCGTTGATCAGGCAGCTAATAATGATAGCCTTACACCGCAAGGTTTTGCCACAACAAGTGTTAGACTCTCATCATCTCAGACATTAAGGGGGATGGTTCAATGTGTTCCCTACATTACTGGCACATCTTGTCAGAGATGCCTCACAGCGGCTCTCAGGCTAATGGATCTTTGGACCACTACTATGGAATTTCTTCCGATTTGTCTAGTTGGGTTTGAGTTGTATGGATTACAGCCTTCAGTCCCTCCACCTTCTTCATCAACTCTACCAGGTAAGTGGTAACAATCTCTGGATATCATCACTTGCCACCACTGTGAATTACAATGCTCACACTAATTATAAATTGCACTGCGATTAATTTGTTGCCTCCCTTGATATTTTGACAGTACGCTTTAAGGTTCTTATACCCCTGCTATCTGTGGTTGTAATTTTATTACTTCTCTGTGGCTTTTGGTTTTGGAAGCGCCATCCTTCAAAAGGTAAGAACTAGTAAGGTTGTATAATTCAATTCAGTTTTAGTTTTAGTTTTAATTTTAATTTTCTTGTATAATTCAGTTCAGTTTTACTTGATGATAAGAATTATCTTCATCTTTGCAATTGTACCTGTCTTTGAAGCATAATCTGTACAGCTAACATACTAGTTTTTACTTTTTCTCTGTTCAGGAGATAAACACCCATCACCTGGAAAACAGCAAGACAATCCTTTCATCCATGATTCAAAAGAATACGGTTGAGTTCATTTCACAAACTTTTATTTTGTAAACTATACAGTACTAATTTCTAGCCCCATAGTGAACTAAACTAAAAGATAACACCGATATAATTATTTTTCCAATACTCCAAGTTATAACATAAAACAATGATTACAGAACCGCCAACTGAAGAAAATCTAGAAGCAAATGAAAGAGGGAGGCAGCATGGTTTGGCACAGTTTACCTATTCTGAAGTGGAAGACATGACAAGTGGATTCAGGGAAAAAATAGGGGAAGGTGGTTTTGCAGTAGTGTATCATGGTTGTTTAAAAGATGGCAGCAGCAAAGAAGTTGCAGTCAAGGTGTTCTCAAAGTCCGAGGCCCCTAAGCAATTTAGCACTGAGGTTCGTAATTAGGAAACCAAATAGAGAATCATGCTTTCTTGATTTCATTTAAGCTATATGATATGAGAGCTAAAGCCTTAAGAAATGTTTTTGACACAGATTGAAGTGCTTGGTCGAATTTCTCACAAGAACTTGGTTTCTCTCGTTGGATATTGTGAAGAAGGAACCAACTTAGCGCTTATCTACGAGTTTATGGCCATGGGAGACTTGAAAGCTCTTCTCTCAGGCAGGACCTTGCATCTTAATACAGTCCTTCATTTTTTTCCCCTAGCTGTTGCACTTATTGATTGAACCATATGTTTTTTTTTTTTTTTTTTTTTTTTTTTTTTTCCCTTCAACAACAATCAATTTGATTTTTGGGTGGTTTATGAACAGAATATTCTGACTCTATAAGCTGGATAAAGAGAGTTGAGATAGCAATCGACGCAGCTCAGGGTGAGAGATATATGATAACATTCGTTTCTTTTTCTGAAACAGATTTTTTATCAGATCACTTGATCACTCAGTACATTAAAATTTGTTGTGTAACTCTCTATTTGTAGGACTGGATTACTTGCATCATGGTTGCAGCCCGCCTATAGTCCATAGAGATGTAAAACCCGCTAACATTCTTCTGAACAAAGAATTTCGAGCAAAGGTAGCTGATTTTGGGTTTTCCAAAATCTTCCCAGCTGAATATGTTTCAAATTTACAAACAAGGGTTGTTGGAACACTAGGCTATCTTGATCCTCAGTAAGTGAGCCATTTCAGTCATTCTTACATTACTATCTTACAGATTCTAACACTCTCTGATCAAAGTAATAGTGCACACTACTAATTAAAGTGGGCTAAAACTTTTATGGCACAATGATTATTACAGGTATAATTTAACAGGACAGGTGCATGAAAAAGGCGATGTTTACAGCTTTGGAGTTGTTCTGTTGGAGCTAATCACAGGCAAAACAGCAATAGTAAACAGAGTCATGAACTTGGGTCAATGGGTTAGGAGCGTGCTTGAAAGAGGGGATATAGCCAGCATACTAGACCAAAACCTGAGACACGGTGTAGATGAAAACTATCTCACAGTGTGGAAAACAGTAGAACTAGCAGTGAGATGTATTCAGCTAGAAATTTCAGATAGGCCAACAATGACTCAAATAGTTACAGAACTCAAAGAATGTTTGAATATGATGAACACAGGAAGTTCTAGTTCAGCTAAAGACTCTCTAGAGATGATGAGCGCAGCTATTTCAAGTAGTACAATGTCTCCCACACCACGCTAGCTAGCTAGCTAACACGAGTCAGTTTTTAATTTTTTTGAAAGAAAGCTAGCTTATACTTCTGTTATGTACTCATCCCATTCCTTGATTTAAAGCATCAAGCCTTTATTCAACTTTGTGTATTCTTGCTTCTTTTTGAATTGATTAAGGGTGAATCTTTGTTATAGTGAGAAAATTCTAACAATTTTTTGTTATGATTCCAAGCACATTATGATTGTCAGATATGTTGCATATTATTTTGTACAGCCCATCCTATACAAAAATTATGGATCCATCTTCCCTTTAAATTTCTGCTTTGTTATAGTGCATTTTTTACCAAGTTCTCAGATAGAATGTACTTCGTATTTACTCAGACTTCTAAATTTGAAATTTCGAACACACAAATTAAAGAAGTTCACTCTTACTTAAAATTATTGCCATATCTAACTTGTACAATAATTTGGCTTTTTTTAGCAAGGATTTTTGAACAAGTCATACAAAATGAAATAAATTATTGTTGGCTAGCTTAAAGGGATATTATATACTCCGTAATTAGTATTCAATTCAACGGATTTATCAAAGTTTATATAATTACCATTCAACGGAATCATCAAATTTTGATATAATTAGTATTCAATTCAACGGATTCATCAAAGTTTATATAATTAGCATTCAACGGAGTTATCAAATTTTGCGTAATCATACGATTACGGAAATGCATTGACCAACATTTTTATCTTATTTTTTTGTTATTAAAGTCGGAGCTGTGTTTAATATGATTAAGATTCCTCTATAATTGCTACTGTACTATATCAAGGAAGATGTAGTTTAAAAAAAACAACTAATTAGTAGGCACCATTTCTTCCCTGTCAAGTTCCTTACAACTCACAACAGTCAGTAGTTCCCATCAACGGCGAAAACAAAATACGAAGAAGAAAAAGTAAAATGGAAAGAATAATGTATATACTTGTACGTACTTATGTACTCCGTAGTACGGAATACTTGGATTACAAATTGACCAGAACACCAAATTTGAAAAGGAAAAACAAACTAACATATAGATTTTATTATATATTGATGTGAAGAAAATAGAGATAGTTGTACTCTAATAAAGAAGTTTTTTTAAGCATCTCAGGTAATATAGGTTAAGATAATATGACGACTAATTTCAAGTAAAATATTAGTAAGATCCACACTCCCGCCTCTTAATCTAGACATTGCTACATCTACCCATTAGAGCCTCCAGCCAAGTAAAATAATTGACAGTGTACAGAATGTTTCAGTCTTCTATGCGGAAATTCTTTTAAGTGACACAATTGACAGTGACATTAGCCCTGCTATCTCAGATAGACTGACTGTTAAAATAATCAGATATTCTCCCACATTTAGATAGTAGATATTTTTACCTCAAAACAATAGCCTCTAATTTGTCTTGAATCCAATATGAAACTGCATTTCCTGAAGTTATCATTAATCCTTGATTCTTCCCATCATTCTGCCTAAAAAAAAGAGATAATAGGAGAACGCAGCATGAATGTTGAGATGTTGCTAGCATAAACCTTCCAAAAGACATTAATGCTAGCCTTTTTCTTCCATCTCTCTCATGTTTTGATAGATATCAAATGTCCCCTAAGTCCAAAACATAGCCTCATAAGTCATAACACAACAAAAACAATGCAAGCCAACAAAAGGCTGAAGATTACTCACCCTGTATATTTAACAGGGCTTTCACACCAGACTAGGGGAGAATGCTTTACAGTAGAATCTCGAATTCTGAATGCTCTTATCTGACCATTGGCCTATCAAAAGTTATATGGCTTAAACACGAAATTCCGGGCAATGAATATGGATAGTGATACTGCAAAATGCTCACTTTTCATTTACTGAGTTTTTCTTTTTAAAATAAAATTCTCAAACTAGATACATGGTAGGACAACAACCAGCTAAACTACAACTCTAGAAAAGAATTGATCCCCTCAATACAAGAAAAGAGGGATAAAAAATTTGTACACACAACCACCTAAATCCAAGTGCTTTCAAAAGATTTAGGACGAGCACAATATATTTTGAGATCCCCCAGCACTTGATATGCACTCAAACTGCTTCTAACATTCTCCAGTTAGGAACAACATGAAAATATACAAAAGAAAAAGAAAATACAACTCTACACAACCTATTCTTAAATACAGCAACACCAGCTCCAAAAATATAGTACAACCTCCCCCCCCCCCCCTCCTTTTCTGTCCTCCAAAAAACCAAAACTCTTTTCGTGAGACTTCTATCCTCTTGAGTCAGACAACAAGGAAAGTACCTCGGGATCATCGAAATTTGACTCCTTGGCAGTATCAAATGGGGTTCTATTTTCTCCATCCACAGCCTGCGGATCTGCACCCCTGATGTGATTCGACAAATTAGACATACATCAGTAAGAATACAATATATTATGAAATGTAAGTTCAAAAATTATCCCTTACGGACAGCATGATACTAACAAAAGCATACATTAAACAGATGTCCTCAAAGGAACAATAGAGACATACATGTACCAGATGTTTTCAAAGGAACAACAGAAACACACATTTAGGCAATGCAAATAAACCTCTCTGCTTCTGAGCTTAAAGAAGCAGAAGTGCTTTAATAAGTACACAAAGCAAAGGAACTACAACCAAATTGTGAACTTAAATAAGGAAAGAGATTCTACAGAATCAAGATACTATTTTCACAAAGGAACTTAAATAAGGAGATTCCTTATTGTGAACTTAAATAAGGAAACAGATTCTATAGGCAAGCTCCAGACTAAAAAAATAAAGAAGAGGGAGAGGGGGGGGGGGGGGGGGTGGGGTCACCATCATCTCCCCTCTATTGCAAGCTCCACCAACTCACTAAAAAACAACATTATCAACCTCTCTCTCTCCCTCTTTGCAACTCCTCCTTCTGCCATTTAACCAAACCACACCCAGAAAATATACCCACCTACTCCCCTTAGCCACCGATGCAACCCCCACCTTCCTCCCTCTTTGCAATTGCTCCTTTCTCTCTGCACCTCTCCTTCCTCCTCCTTTTCCCACTCTTCATACCCTCTTCCACCTTCCTCCTCCATCCTCTAGGAGTTAACCCAACCTCTGCCCACCTACACCCAGGCGATCCAGCAAAGTCACCACACCCCCTTTAGCTGCTGGTGCAACCTCTTCCTTCCTCTCTCTCCACACCTTTTTGATACTTCCACTAGTTACTTAACCTAACCCCTATCGCCTCTCCTGCTTTCAATCTCTTTCCCCAATCTCAATCTTGCATCTTTTTCTCTCCTCATCCCCATTTCACATCCAGCAGCATTGTGCTGCCATTGGAACTTTCCGGCACCACATCTAACAAAAAAGAGGGTTTTGATTTAATTTTTAGTTCAAATGCAACTCTCTACTGTCAGTCCCTAATGCTTCAATAGAAAAGGTACAATTTACTCACTCAACAGACCTAAGGGGCAATGTGTATAGCTTCCAAACACACTAGGTACAACTTGGAAAACTGAATAATACAAGCCCACTATATAGAAAAACCCAAAATAAAAAATAACCAAATAAATAGCCAAAGCTGAAAAACCACGATTGAAATGATTTTTCTAACTGAACACACAGGACAGCATAACAGCTAATGCAGAAAGAAATTCAAAGATCACCTTGTGAGAAGCAATCTTGCGGCTACTGCCTTCCTTTTCAGAACACATCGATGAAGTGGTGTCTGACCTCTAGAGTCAGATGCATTTACATTTGCGCCATACTGCAGAAGGAGCTCCAACATGCCTATGTCAGCATATTCGCAAGCAAGGTGGAGCAAGGAGCATCCATCTAGATCCTCCATACTCAGTACCTCATTTTCAGCAGATACATTAGATGAGCTCTCAGAGGATTTGCATGACAAGTCCCCAGCCCACTGACTAATGTTGGGTCCATGGCTTGTCGGCTCTGGCAACCGCATTACCTTTGCAAGGGTTAAAGAAGAGCTTGCGGATGTCAAATCATACACCGCATTAACGTCTGCTTCAAAGTTCACAATATATCTATATACCGCTTTTTTGTCATTATTACGCACACCTTCCCAGATTTGTTGTGCCAATAGTCGAAGATGTTGTGTGTCCTTTGGCTTCCGAACAAAAAGCTTATCAGCATACTGTTTGATTGGCAAGACAGAATAATTACTTTTTCAGTTGAGTTCACAAGTGACAAATCTACACTACATAGTGCATGCTCTTTTAGTCTTTTTGATCACATGATATGTCTCCAAATCCAAAATAGAATAAAAAAAATATTAATGAAGATAAGGGAAGGTTAAGTGACCTTTGCATGAATGAACTTTTCCTTTATTGCTATTGAATCAGCAGCACTAGGTTTGCTGATGAAAAGCTGCTGTGACTTATCAGCCTTCAATGAACTTCAGAACAAAGTGAATTTAATTAGCAGAGCTATACCAGTATATGAAACATAATTTAGCAGAAAACAGAGAGATCTTTACCTTGCAGATGAAAGATCAACATGGAAAGCACCCTTTGACCGCAAAAGTTCTTCCCATACAGAATTAGCAAAGGAATTTCCCAGAGACTGAAATAATGATATGACTGAGGGCTCCCACACTTTAACATCGAGTGTAAGTGATCTCACCTATAAAAATCATAGCCGTGGAAACAGATGAAGAAAACCAGGAAGCAAAAAATATGTACAAGTTGGTTGCATCATCATGTGCAGTCATTGTTCCAGAAAAACTACAATTCCTTTCATAAAAAATTTACAAACAAACAACTACCATCTACCTAACCCCTTCCTTTTATTAAATAAAAGAACAATGGGAATAGAAATGAGGTTATTCATTAGGAATCAACCAAGATAACGGCAATAATATCAACGCCTTATCGAGTTTCAGATTAGTTCATGCATCTAAGCTGTATTATGCATACACAAGAGCAATTACATTTATCAGTTCTCATTTCCATCATGACCATCAAAAACACAACCCCAGGAAACATAGTCCAGTATGAAGTAATTATAGAGCTCATACCAGATAACTTTAAGGTATGTAAGAAATATTTGACCAAATATAAGCTAAAGTAGCCAGCTAGATTACTTTGTACACCTAACAATCAAAATAGGGTTATGGACCTTACTCCGTATGTCAATACATGTTCATACAATTCTGTCATCGGACAAGCCAACGACAAAACAATAACTGAAGCTAATATTTCATAAATATAGCTGACACTCAGAATTAAACCATCCTGCTAAAATTAAGATGAACTGAAAAAACATGCAAATTTAACTCCAAGGCCTTGCCAATGACAGGAACCATAAAGTTCTAGATTAAAATTATCAAATTCGCTCATCCCCTTGCAAACCAAAAAGAGGCAAACTAACACAGGAAAGTGATACATTTGGCCTAGGTACTGAATTGAGTTCCTGTTATCCAATCTTGTACAAGCAAATTAACAATGCTCAAGACGCAAAGTCTTATCTCCAACCAATAACAACTAGTTAAGAGGTGGTTTTCTAATAACTAACAAGGTAGAAAAAGAAAAAAAAAAAAAAAAGAAAAAAAAAAAACGGAAAAGGGTGGGTCCCACTGTCCTAGTCCAGTTTATGCAGCTATTAACAACCATTGGAATCAGAATTTCTTTCAAAGTAATAGGTGACAATCAAGAAAAAATGGGAACAAAGTGCATATGTTTAAAGTAAATCAATACAAATCAGTAAGTATAAAATAAAATTTCACCTTTGATATGTGGACACCAAGGTTCCGATGAACACCTGAACATTCAATGCAGACAAGTAATCCCAGATTTAAGGAAGCCCAATCAGGTTCCGGGGCACCACAATCGGCACACTTGTCATTCCCACCAACCTTCCTCAGCAGTTCAATTGGCCTTTCAGACTTCATGAATGATCGTTGTTGCAGTGAACTTCTCAATGGGCGGTCATGATGCACAGATGTGAGGCACCTCTCAGATGTGTTCTCTTCATTTGCAGCATGATCAAAATCAGAACTTTCGATGGAGCTACTCTCACTAGCAGATCGATGAAGACTTCCCATATGATTAGCAGACATGCACTGAAACATGAAAGACTCTGAACAATTAGTAAGCAGACACTGATGAAGAAACAAGCTGGCTCGAACATCCCAACTCAGGCTTACCCTTTCAGGGGTTTGAGAACTTAGCAATGAAGCAATGACTCCTGTTATTTTCTCAATCCAATCCATTTGATCCGATGCACTTTCTGCCTGTATTTGGAAGCATTTGATGGGAATTAGCATTATAAAACTGTTCTCACTAGCAATGATCTTAAATTGACCACAAAATCTTATCATATTTTGGACTGAAACATCTGTGAACCTGTAAGGTGTAGTTCTTTGTTGGTGAGATAATCCTAAAGCAAAACCGTAGATCTGACTGATCAGCATCAACTTTAATTGTTGCAGTTAGCAGATTGACCGTATGATGAGCAACAGATTTTTCATCGTGCACTCCACCATGATAATGTGAAGAAAGCCAACGACTTAGCAATCCAGACCCAAGTTCAGAGCTATTCCTCTGACCAGAACTACGAGGCCCAGAACTCTATTAACAAATTTCATAAAACCAGTCAGTAAAAAGGTGCGATGAAAGAAAACTATGTTCTGCCTGCTATAATAGACCACCCAGCTTACTTACAGATGGTTTGCTGCACTCTTTCCTGTAGTAGTAAAGCATTCCTCGACTATCAAGGACAAAAAATCTTCTCTTCCAGTCACCTCTCAAGTTAGATGAACGTTTTGAGAGATAACCCTGTCTTATGGTCTGAACCTGAAATGAGCAAATATTTCAATAAAGCAAAGAAAAACAATGTCAGACAAATTGTTGAACAAAGTCCATTAAAAATTTAAAAGTTTCTATTTTACCTTTCCCTTTGCGGCAGATTGCATAACTGCGTCTATTGTTTTATGTGAACTTCTACCAATAGCTTGTATACCATCACCGTTTGGAGAGCCATTAGATCCGTTAGAGCACCACCTACTCTCTCGATCAATTTGTCTTTTGTACTCTTGCATCCTTTCATTAAGAGCTGCCTGCTCATAATTGGACCTTTCTCTTGATTGCTGAGCATATGTCAAGACCTATAACAATAAAGGCTTACAAATTAAATAAAGATATGGATAGCACACAATATCAACCATAAGATACCAACCAAGAGTGCTAATATAATTTCTGACACTACACAAGCCTTCACATCATTTAGATATCAGAATCACTATGTCACTGTTCAGGGATACAGTGAATCAATGAAATGGAAGACATATATAGACTTAGGGCCTGTTCATATTTACTGAACTGAACTAATTAAAGCTGAACTGAACTAATTAAAGCTGAACTGAATTGAACTTATTGGAGCTGGACTGGACTGAACTGAACTAAGCTTAAATGAATATTTTATGAGAGAGGGAAATTAGGAATTGAACTGAACTAAACTGGTTGAAGCTTAACTGAACTGATTGGAGCTGAACTGAACTGAAATTAAGTAAATGTGAACAGGCCCTTAACAACAGCATGTTGATGAGTTGCGTTTGTCATTGAAGTTTTATTTATACATTTATACCAATATAGGACAAAATCCCTACGTATGCTCACTCCATACTGATACAACATTAAATGATGACAAACTAATGGGGAAAGGGCGAGGTGACCACTAAAGCAAACCATTTGGGTTTCACTGTTGTGAGGCTATTAGTGCAAAGTAGAAGATGACAAACAGAAAGAAAGCAGGGGGGAGAATCAATATACTTACAAATAATTTCATAGAGGTATATAAAAACAAACCTGATTAATATACGGCTCCATCTGATGCAACAGTTCATAACCCTATAAGAGACAGAGTTCACAGTGAGAGAAATGAGCAATTCATAACCTCCTATATATTCTCCCACCACCCTGCCTGTCTATCTTTCCATGTAGATTAACATAAATCTCATCTTCCTAATAAATCTGTTGCCTTTTTTTTTTTTTTTTGAAATCTAATAAATCTGTCACCTACTAACTGCATTATCTCTTATTTATAATATCTAGAGCATTTTAATCTTTAAATCACACTCCATTACTTCTAAAGAGGATCCCACCCTTAATTTGTAGCCAGTAAGAATAAAATTACCTATTATTAGTTAGTTCACTATAACCCATAACCCAGAGAGAAGTGAAACTTTTATTACATTGGAAATCAACAGATTTCTAACCAAAAATACCAATTCTTCTTATCCCTTTCATCAAATATTTCAAAAAGTGATCAAAGAAAATTTTCTAAAAGGTATATAGCAAGAAGAATTAAACACTCATTCATAAATCTAAAAAGAAAAGAGATTATATTAAGCACCTGCTTGAAGTAACGCAGATGTGCATCCATGGTCCCACTAACTGCTTCAAGGAACTCAAATCTCTTTTTTGCTTCAATGTTGGAAAGAGTAGTCACCTGGGTCCAACAAAATTTAAATTACACAAACATAAAGTCATATGAAAAACATAACAGACGGTGATGATCATTAAATCATGGACACAAAAGAACTACAGAAGATCAGATACCAGATTAAAGCGAGCTTGCTCAAATGTAGATCTTGCCTGATGCAGCTCCTATTTTCAGGCAACATCAAAACTAAAGTGTAAGATGATGATGATAACAAAACGACCATATTGCAAAGATCTGGAATATTCAATTAAAAATAAATAAAATCCATACCTCCTCCAAGGTTGTAGCAACATCACCTTTTGTTCCTTTTCTAAGTGACAAGAACTTTTCACGAGCCTGTGTCAATCATATACTTGTCAAGACTACTATTGTAGAAGTTAACTGAAAGCAATATAGAAAAGCAGTTTCTTTCTGCTTCAACTAGAACCATTAATAAATGAAGATTAAAAGGGGTACTTATTCATAAGACAATGAGTTTTTTTTTATTTTATATATTACGGTGATTGACTACACGGAATAATCATATCTAGTTAATGTTAGCCGACCCCTTTATGGGATTAAGGCTTTAATTGATTGATTGATTGATTGATTGAAATTACGGTGATTAACTCTTAATGTTATCCTAAAATGTTACATCTCATAATGCAAAATTTCATACTCCATCAGGATGATATAGAATATTCCAAAAGTCTATTGTGTGAACTAATTATTAGCTAAGTCAAAATGGCTTGTCTGAAGCAAAGACCAGTCCACCACCTATATGACTTGTGCCCTAATCGAAACTACCAATTCAATGAACTCTCCATCATAATAATCACAACCCACTATATTTCCCTGTCCAACACATATTGAAAATCTAATGCTCATAGGCCTTGTCTAATTATGCGACTCATGTTCCACAATTTAGATCACTCAAATCTAATTACTATCATCATTCCAATGTCATAAAAGGCTTTTTTTCATAAATAACTGCATGTTCCTCTTTTCAATTAGATTGAGAAGAGCCTCGTTGGTGAAAATTTTCACTATTCTTATTATGTCTTTAAATATATAGTTTATAGAAGATAAATTGATTACCACACTTGTTCGGAGGAAAAAAATATAAAACAAATTTCTGGGCCTAGAGCCTGGCTGATCTCACAGCAAATATACTTGAATATACTAAAATAAGTACTTCCTCCGCTTCTTTTTAGTTGACACGTTTCTTTAGTCACGTTTGCCAATGCAAAAATTCAATTATTAATTTCTTTAATTGTCGATAAGCAAAAATTATAAAAAGTTGATATTTTGAAAATATATATTGTGACGAATCTAACAAGATCTCACATGACTATATTTTTCATTACTTATAAGGCACAAAACACGGTCAAAGGAGAGTGTGAATAGTGCAAAGGTCAAAATGGGTCAACTCATAAAAAAGGGAAGTAGTATAAAGCAATGCAGCTTTTATTTGAAGTTCAGAACACAAACCTGATCATACACAAGACTTGCCTTGTCAAAACGTTTACGCGCTTCCTGCAATAATTAAAAGTTTTTAGAATAGTATGAAGAAGCTGAACCTAAGTACTCAACTGTGCCTTAAGAAATTGCCTAGATGTCTGAACTTACCAATCACATTCCACTGAGCTGAGTAACAGAACCATGATCATGATTCATAATCTCAAATTGGTAACTAAATTGAGATTCTCCTACAGCATAAACCTGAATCTAATTCTACTCCTCATCTCAAAAACTGATTTTCCATATGTTACAGATGTATGATAGATATGGGGGTGGGGGAGGGGGGGGGGGGATGCATCGACACAATTATGAACAAGCGCCTATAAGTTTTGAGAATTAAGCCTCTGACTTCCCTTTGCTAGTGCCCCAAATAAACAATGACCAGATGTTCCTAAGAACGATGAACAATTGGGAAACAGAAGTCAGTGGCTGTTGACTGTGTTGAAGAAATTTTATCTATTAGTTTAGAAGAAAGCACCAAACATAGGTCTTATAGAAATGATATATAGACAAGTAGACTTGAAAAAAGCTTCTCCAGGAGAATTTGGCACTGGAAACATCTATGGTCCCCATGATCATCAATGTAGAATCTGTGTACAGTAAGAAACCCAAAGAAGAGCGGGTTTTCCAATGATTTACCAATTTATTACTATGTCCAGAACGGATTTTTGCAGCTTGACTATGGCTTTTACAACGACATCAATACTGGGTTTACTGTCATACATGGTGCTGCTAACCAGTAAAAACTTCAAGAAGAATCTACTCCGATTTCCGCCCTAAAAACTCCGTTGATTGAGCCTTAGAATGAATTCCTGATAACCTTTAATGTTGGATCATCCAGAGTAGCCCAATCTATCCTATACAAGGTTAAACTCTTGTAAGAAGCCTAGGAGACTTGCTCATATCTTTCCAGAATTGTGAACAAGGTCATTAATGTAAACATCACCTAAAGTAACAAATTTTGATCTTCTTTGGAGAAATTATGGGATACCTGTGTAGACCAATCAACCAGATCAGCCAAGTTAATTTCTTGTTGGGTTCAAGTAGTATTGGATCATGTAACATCTATGATACTTGAACAAGACTAATCCCAAAAAAAAATTTACTCTTTGTTATCCAAATATCCAGTATAAGGAAGGGATCTTTTAACCATGACTTATGTGGAAACCAGAGCCTAGTTTCTCCCTGAAATCTTCTATGGCTTAATTCATTGTGTTGGGAACAAAAGAAAATTCCACCCCATTTCAATCCAAATCCTACAAGAACCGCATAGGTGTGAATAATATAACCTTTTGGAAGGGCTTTAATAATCTATATGGCTATTCTTGATCCAAAACTTCTATAGTTCAAAGGGAACTTCTATGGTGGCGTTTAGAGACTTGGAATCTTCATTTTGTCCAAGATTTTCCAACACGGTTGTTAAAAGTCTCCCAGCCAACACTTTGATCTTCACTAAAGACAGCACGACTTGATCACATGGTCGTTGGTTAAACCAATGAGATTCCCGCTAACCTCCAACAAGATTTGAACTTCAACTAAGGGTTTTAAAATGTGACTCATAACATCCATTCCGGGCTTCTAATCAGCCAAGCTCTCAACAATATTTCCAAAGTTTCCTAGGAGTACAAAAGGCCAGTTCCAACACGAGTTGTACAAGTTATGAAGGCATAACAGACTTTATTTGGTGTCAATACGAGCCACTACCATTATGCCACAGGTTTAATAGCCAATCTTCATCAAGATATTCCACCAATCCCCTAAAACAGTCACAAGAAGAATGAGCTATATAACCTACATTAAAAGGCCTCTCAAAGGCAATGTCGAATCAGCCACGGGGCCCACTGCCAAAACTTTAGATGATAAATAGCCACCAGGGATACTCCCCTTGACATGCTTTGTTTATTTCTGAAAAATGGACTCCCAACAAAAAAATCACATCTTTTACAAGTTACTAGTAAATCAATTTTTGAATCAGGTGGTCTACAGTCCTGATATCCATTGAGGACTCTAATTCCGGGCTTAAGGGTCTCGAGAACAGAAGTAGTAGCATTAATAACAGCGTTCATTAAGGTGACTTAGAAAAAATTAAATATATGTGAAACCAATCGCAAAACTCTAATTGTATAGTAATTATATGGCAAGACATGTAAATTTAACCACAATAAGTTTAAACATTAATCATTGATACCATACTTTCATTCGAATATCAAGTCCATATTAGCACTGGCATATACAGCTAATAATCTGCTTAATATTTTAAAAGGGCGGCATCATACCTTTACGTCATGCAAATCAATATTGACAAATTGTAACAGCCGGTCATTAAGCATGTGCTCAGCCTGGAAAAAAAGGATCAAACGGATTAACAAAACAGGACAACACTAAACAGCATGAATGTAAGGGTGTCACTTGCCCACTTTACAAAGGCTTTCTAACTGTGAAGTGAGTAAAGTTGAGAAAGCAAGATCCGTGTTCCACATCAACATAAGCATTACGGTTTGAACTCTTGGATCATTGAAATTTAAAAATAGTAATAAAAAGTAGAGCTCCTAACCTCCACTTTGAAGTACCAAGGCCTTATTCTCTACTCTATATTTGTATGCGCATGTGTGTGTGCGCACAGGTGTGTGCAGGTGCACGCATGCTGGTGTGTGTGTAATTGAATATTGTATATAATTCAGTTTCAATCAGTCATAAATCTATATTAATCAGTAAAAATCAGTACCTTCCTATAACAAAAACAATAGTGAATCAATTTTAATCAGATTCGATATGAATTTAAACATTATTGTTTAGACAAATACATACAAAATGAGAATGTATAAGATGAGGAGAATAGTACACAACTCATACTCCCTCCATTCCAATTTAATTGATCAAACTTTGCATAGAGTTTTACACTATGTTTGGATAACAATAGTGAAGGGATAGAGAGGGAAGGAAAAAGTGGGAAGGGAAAGAGAGGTGAGAGGTGAGAGGAGAGAGAAGGTGAACTTCCATTTTCCTTCCAAATCTCTCCAACAATGGAGGGATTTGGTTTATTAAAAGGGGAAGGAAAATGGATCCTTCCGATTCCTTTCCTTTCCCTCCATGCATTAGATATCCAAAGAAAGGATGATGCATCCCTCCTTTTCTCTTCTCTTCCTTTCCCTCCATTTCTCTCTATCCAAACAAAGTGCTATGCAATGAAATTATCGGACAAATGACACCATGGAATTGCTTGGTGACTTGCAACATTTACCTGAGAACGAAGTACTTCCTTGTAAGTCCCAATCTCTCTTAAT
This sequence comes from Chenopodium quinoa, assembly GCF_001683475.1. Lineage (NCBI taxonomy): Eukaryota > Viridiplantae > Streptophyta > Magnoliopsida > Caryophyllales > Amaranthaceae > Chenopodium > Chenopodium quinoa. The sequence goes on along the minus strand of NW_018744041.1, from coordinate 1,410,733 downwards.
GCAATTGTAAATTTTGTCATAACAGGACCTGAATACAATTGTTGTTCCCAGTCAATAATCTATAAACTACAAATTGTTATTGCAACAAACACACGAGTAGGCATGATAAACACGGAAAGAAGGCAAGATTCCAACAAAATATTGGGGTTTTTTTCCTTTTTCAGATAGACAAACAGATGACTTTAATACAATTAAAGGACTGACATCAATGTATTAGTTAGACTTGCACACAGATTCTATAAAAAAGAATGCACCAATGGGGATGTGAAAGGACACAATAATTTGAATAACAATATAGCTGCAATAGAATAAATTTTGCCATACCACCAAAAGCTACACTTATTGGATCATTGTGCCCTCCTCCAAATGTTTCTAAAGCACTGGCAAAAGCAATGTCACCATCATAAGCCTCACCAAGTCCTTCACTGCAAAAGTTGGATAATAAACATATTATATTTGAGTAACCTAGTAATTACAAAGAAACAAGAGCAAATTAAAAGGTTCTGCATCAGCATTGTGGTTCTATTGGGTTTCTTAAAATAATAACTCAAAATATAATTTTCAGCAACCAATCTTAGTTTTAAAAGGCGCAAGACGCACCAAGGTGCAAAAGTTCTTGGAGCCTAGGCACAACCGCACAAGGCAAAGGCGTGCGCCTTTAGCAGGTGAGGCACAGTTTAGTTGCTATTAAATAAGTTCAAATAAGGATTTATGAGAAAAGGTGAATGGGCCATGTGATCGATTGCAAGGGTTCTTTAATTGGATTTGGGGGGTATGGGGTTTCTCTCTCCACTAACATTATAGTAAATCTAATCGTTACAAAATCACATGGAGTCTTAGAAAAAGATAATCATACACATCAGTTATTAGCACTATACAGCATAAGGTGCAACATGAGACGCAAAGGCGCAAAAAGCAGCCAAGAAATAAAACGCATGGGTGCACGCCTTTAGTTTGCGCGTGGCAAAGCTAAGACGCCAGCTCTCGTGCCTGACTGTGCTTCGTGCCTAGGCTCACCTAAGGCACCTTTTTAAAATTAATCAACCAATCATTAGTCAAAGAAGCAGTGAGACATCCTAAACATTTGTAATATAGAAGATAGAATGTAACATCTTCATATTTGGATTCAGTAGTATGAATACAAATAACAGAAACCCATAGTACAGAGGTACATAGCATTGACAATAGACTAGTAAATTATAACATATCGATGGAATTAAAATTATGAAGTACATATTCAAAAGTTCTTATCTACATAAATGCAAACTATAACAAGGCATAAACATCGCTTAATAGGGAGAAGAGGGAATAAAGTTACTATCCCAATACCCTCTTCTCAAAGATGAGGCAAAGTACTTTTTGTATTTTGATTCCTCAATGCACAATGAGATGTCAATTACCATGTAGGATTGGTTAACAAAGATATATAATAATTTAAAAAGTGACAACTTTAGTTCAGAGATAATCACAAAGATAAGTCCATTTCTTAATAGTTGCATCATTTTGACTAGACACATTTGTAAATGCACTACTTTGACCATTAATATCCTTAATTATAATTTATAGAAAACATCACATTACGAAAATAAATAATTAAGATTTACTCAACAACCATTAAAACAATGGTATTTATTTTTAAATATTAAAATATGGGTCAAAGTTAGCATAAGAATAGTGTACAAAGTCAAAAGAAGCAACTATTGGGAAACGGAGGTAGTATAACTAATGTTATTACCAACAATACAATAAAGCAGGGCGAAAAAATACTACATACTACATAACACATGCAAGATGCTCAGCAAAGAGTTGATGAAGATAAGGTCAGGGGAAAAACTCCATGTTTCATCAAAATAGAGCAATTTCAATTGCTGTAATATATAGACCAGACATACGTGTATTTTCGACATCCTTTGTAGAATTTTTGGCATCTTTCCCTTAATGATTCAGCACTCTCCTCCAAGCTCTGCAGCTGCATCACCAACAGAAGAACGCACAGGAGTCACAATGTTACTCAGACTTTATTACTCGTTGTGGACACAGGTAAATATCCAGGTGTCCCAACTCGGCTGTTAACTCAAAAGGTGACATGATTTAAGATCAAAATAAAGTGTTGAAATATCGACACCCAAGTCACAATACCAAGGATCCAACATGGGTACTTGAGGCAAAATGTAGAGTTTGAGTACTATATGCAATCATATGCAAAGGAACAGCAACTCTTCAACTTGCTATCATATGCTAGTACATAGGTAAATAGGAATGATATAGAGAGAACTAATTACATACCTCAAGTACAATACATCAAGGAAATGACAAGTATAAAGAGATAAAAGGTGTTTTGCATGCTAAAAAATAACTTTCAGAATGCAGCTTGTTAGAGAGTGTGTTTAATTAAATAACAATAACCACTTGATAAAAGTGAATACATAGTTTAGGGACTGAGATAAGCAACTATCTGAAAATAAGGCAGCATCACAGGATGAATTGGCTACATCAAACCAGCAGTGTGTCTTGAAAGTCATGGATAGAGGTATTAAGTCTATGTAATCTTAGTGCAAGTAAATTAAATAATTAAGATAAGAAAATATATTATTGAGGATAAAGGGCAAGGCATACACCTAAAAGCTACTCCCTTTTTTTATACTTTTTTAAACTTCCTAATTTGGTGCATTAGGATTAAAAGAAATAGCTTGACTCTCTCTCCAATGAGATTATTAGAGTCCAAATGAAATCCATAACTACTCCAATCCCCTACCTGGTGAAAAGCAAGTTGTAAAATATATAAACAAATAAATTAGAAGAAAAAAAGTATGGAAAATTGACAAGAAAATCCCAACTTTGGTTTGTCTTCCCAAAACAATCTAAAGTCAATTATTCCTAACGAACTTAAGTTAAGGTGAGATGTTTTGAAATTGGTCTTAAGTCTAAGGTGACTGGATTAGCAGGTAAAAGGGCCACCATGTCACATTCTAATTGGCCATTAAAAAGAAAAAAAAAAAAATTACCCCTTCCCCTCGCCTTTCTCCAGCCAACTGCAGTCTTCCTCCTCTCCCCCTTCTCCAGCACCAACCTATTGGCCCTCTCCTCAAACATTCTACCCACCTCCAGAAAACTGCAACCTATCAACTATTGTTAATTTTCAGCTGGCAAGAGTTTACAACACCTTATTTTTTTGTTTTTCCTAGATACCACATACAGACATCATTCTCCAACAGGCAAGCATCATGAAGCACTAGAATGCAAGAAGCATGTTCGTTTGTCTTCCACTCCTCTGCTGGCAAAGTAAAAAGATAGCGGCCCTCATAGACTGTTAGTGATGATTATACTTCATTGAGGATGGGTTTTCCTATGATTATTAGAATCCTTGAACATGGTCTTTTCACAATGGACTCAAATGGTATTGATTGAAACTACTACCATATGATGTTCTGCATCATTTCAGCATAATGAGATAAATTAAAACCTCATCCTCAGCCATCATGTCAACATACATATTTGAATTCACTTGATCATCAAATAGTCAGTTTAATAGCTCATTCCTATTAGAGAATAAAATATTTAAGCTTCCGTTTAAAATAAGGAATAATAAACCTAAAAACAGACACCAGAGGCTGAAATAGGTGACCCGACCAAGGATACATAATAATTATAAGATATCAAACTAACCTTGTTAAGAAAAGACAGTAATTACCCTCCAACCAAAGCACCTAAACAATAGTGATAAACCCACATCTTCTAACCTAAACAGTAGTGATAAACCCACATCCACTAAAACTCCTTTCTGCTCCCAAAAACAAACTAGCAAAACTGCATATGGCCCAACAAAGAAACAGGGCAAGTCTGGAGCTTCCCTTTCAAACCAAACCAAATAGTTGGCACCATATAGGCATATAGTAACATTACCTTCACAGTGAAGGATCAACAAGCCATATTCTACATTAAGCCATTAGCAGCGAAAACAACAGACTTTATATAAATATTATATAGTGCCAATCCTAAATCATAAGTGGCGAAATAGGAGCATGATGTGTCAGAGATAAGATAGAGAGATGGGATATGAATTATAGACTGGTTGCTTCCTACTAATTGCCTTTCCAATACTTGATCAAGGGAAGTAACAAAGAGAAAACCTTTGAGACATACTTCCACAAGCTTAGTTACGAAACCCAGGCGACACAGCCCAGCAATTTGAATTACTCCGTATAATCAAACTTACTATTGATCACCCTATGTCAGAGAGTAGTCCACTACCACTTCCCCAAAAATAAATCACTAAAGAGAATTCTTGGACACCACATTACTTACTCCAATGCTCATTAAAAATCCAACTCCAAGCAACAAGAGTGATCCCTCCACTCCCAAACAACCCCCAACCATAAAATGTCCTCATATGCTACTATAACTTCTTATTAACCTGAGCCAACAACGTAAACAGAAAAGATAATAACAAAAAAAAATAGACAAACAAAAATTTAATAAGATTTATCCTATGCCAAAATGAGATTAGAGCCCTCTTCCAACAATTAACTTTTACAGACCTCAATCACTTAATACCAAAAAGAAAGCCTCTTAAGGATCACCCCTAACAGAACACCCCCAAGATATTAGATATTAGATATTAGATATTAGATAGGATAACCTTAAATCAGCGGGAAGCAAGATTGCCAAAGATACGTGAACCACTAAACCCAAGTTGAGTCCAAAATAGTAGACTACTATATCTTAAGCCATAAATAAACTAAAACACCAAAAGAGTGAACACCTTAAACATATCAATCCTCTGAATACAGTATCACTCGAAAATTGAAAATACCCCTTCCCTCCCTGATAGAATGAAAAGTTATAACTATAATGGATTTAAGTGTATTTTGCAAGGAGAGCATCATTCTAATGTCCATGGTGTGCAATCAAATCCTCGACCTTATGCCTTTTTTTTTCTTTATCAATTTTCTTTACTACCCCCTTAAGTAGCAATGGATGCCAATGAAAATTTATACAGAAAATATAGTTAGTTTGGGAGCATTACCATGATCATTACTAAAAAATTTATTCCTGTTACCTCTATTCATTACCTTTTACCTCATACAAAACGAGCTGTTAATGTTTTTATCACAACAGTATGCCACGATAACAAACATGATGGAGTGTGCTCTACCAAGAAAATGTGATAGCATAAATTATGTTGGGAATACCAGAATTACAACAAGGACAGCACCAAGTAATGAATAGAACCAGGAATCAAAGATATTTCCTTTCTGAAATAATTATTATGTCGAGAATTACAGATCATTCTCTCACATATATACTTCCTTAAACCCGTGAACATTACATTAAAAGCAACAAACAAACAAACAAGAACAAACAATCGGGATTTCCGAAACAAGGACAAACTAACAAATTAATCCCAATACATAGGAGAGAGAAACAAACCTGCTGACGGAACATAGGAGAATCATCAAGCTTTCCGAAATGCATGTTTAAAGGGCAGCAATAAAATGATCCAATTCACCCAAATTGAAACTCAATCAACCCCACTCCACATCAAAACCCAGAAAATCGAGCAAGATCCCAGAACAAAAAACCCCAAATCCCTAAGAATCAAAGTAAACCCTTAAAGACCCATGTAATGAAAGAAGCTTAAAAATGTAAAATTTCCAGAAAATTATCATGGAACCCTAAACCCAGTAGGACCCAGAAAACCCTAGAAACAGCGGAGCGAATGTATGTCTGGATTAACAAACAACAGATGCAGCAACTGCAGTTTTGAGTGACAGTGAAAACATGTACCAGTCTACTACAGTACTACAAAATAAAAAAAAATTAAAAAAAAAAAAAGAAATAGAAATATTTGTTTGTTGAGCTTAAAAGCAATAAATGCAAGTGCTTGGAAATGATTATGCTTTTAATTAAATATAGAGAGAAGGTGAGTAAGTGAGTGAGTGAGTGAGTTGATGGCATTTAAAGTTTAAAACCTGTAAAATTGGGGGAAAGAACAAGAAATAAAGAAAGGGTATGTGAAAGAGAGGACTAATAACAAATAAAAAGAGAAAGCCAAAGCCAAGAGAGAAGTCTTAAAAAGAAAAAGAGGGAGACAGATTGAAAGAGACATTTACAAATTTTGTTTTATTTTATTTTAACATCCCATCCCATACCCCTCTCCTACTTTTCCTCCTTTTTCTCCCTTTTTTCAGTCTAAATTTCTTCTTTTTCCTTCAATTATATCATACTCCCCGTGTACTTACTAGCGCGATTACATTAGTGAATAAGAATTGGAATTCTCTATCATTTTACAAATACTTGAATATATACTTATTATAAAATGCACGAGATATGGTGGTAAGAGAAAATACAAGTTTATCTTCATGATAAACAGAAATACGTTTATCTAGTGGCATTTTTGTAAATAAATCAAAAACTTTTGTCAAATGTGGACCCTAATAATGTTGATTTATTTACATAAACGACATGATGACTGGGATTTTATATTAATTTATTTACGGAATTGTCACTAGATAAACGTTTTTTGTTCATCATAAAGATGAACTGGGGCTCCCTCTGGTGGTAATGATTTCTTTATAAGTAATTTGTGATGAACATTTCATGTCATTATCCTTGTAATGTTAAACCTTCTCCGAATACTTCATTTTCTTCAAAAGTTTTCATTAACATCTGCTAGGGAATCAAAATTTCCTACATTAGCTATCAAGTTATCTACTCGGTTGCTTTCTCTTTGATTTCAAAGTAGTCGAAAGACTTCATGATGAATGACTTCAGTGGATAAACAATGAATTTTTGACTTCAATTGAGATAGTTTTACTCCTTTTTCAGAAGTTGTTTCGATTCTACAGTGAAATGTCGTATACAGTTACTAAGAGTGACTAAAATGTGTATGTATATGTAAAAATGGACAAATAATGTATATAATGTTATTAAAACTCCAAGGCAATGTTTGTCAACTCTCTCCATACATCATAATAACATGGCAAAAGACAAAGTGACATTGCATTGGGCTTGGCAATGGCTAGTGTCATCTATTGGGTGGAGTAAAAATCCCAACAATATAGGGACTTACATTTGTTGGGCCCTAAAACCTAAAATTTAGTTAAAGTATAAAATTTATTATACGAGCTTATATAGAAAACTAGCTTAAGTCGAGGGAGCTTAGGTTACACAATTTGATAAACGTTTTGTGTTTATCAAATGACAATTCAATAGATATTTTGCTTCGTTTCCCGCAAATGGCTTTAAAAAATACTTTTTTGCTCTACTGACAGGTGGCACTGAGGGACCCTATAACGCCAAGTTAACGATGGTGTTAACGTCTTGAAGATCGTCGTCAAGTTAGAAAGTTAATTGGGTTACTTATTTAGAAGAGAGAGTTAAATGGTAATTGCCCACTATAACACCCCAATAACTCTCTCTTTAAACCTGTGAGGACCCTGAACAATATTCAAGAGAATTACTGGCGTGCTGCCGCCACGTGTTCAAACGTTAAGGCTTTATCAGAAAATAGCAGCGGAAAAACTAATTCAGTTATAAATAAGTTTCAAAACCAATAACCAAAACCAAATTAAATCATACAACTTGGAACCATTAAGGCCCTTATTCAAAACCCCACAAAAGTAGTAAATAAATAAAACCAGCGTTTAAATAAATTCAAACTTATGAAAAGAAATAAACTGCGAATAATAACCAACTCTCTACTCAAAATCCCACAACCCTGATGCGAATGTTGCGTATGTAAGAACCTGTGGTAATCTGCTCCCCAATATTACAAGTGTAAAAATTGGATCGTCACAGGGTCATTGAAAGGCGAAGGCCATGACCAAAGAAAGACACACACAAAAGCACGCAATCAGCAAAGCTGAGTACATACAAGCTGCGAAATAAATTAAGAAATCCATAACATGCTACTAATAATCAATCATCATATGCATCATTAAATTATAGACTCAACACACGACTCAACTATTTATATTACTAAGACTCCATTAATTAATAATAGGTAAATCATTATTTTTATTCATTGGATTACGCAATAGACAAGGTTGTCTAACCCATGCTCCATTTGGAACATCAATAAAAGAAAAACCCCATGCCTCCTTTCGGAAACATTAATAAACATCAAACGACCACGGGCGCGACTCCGTGACCGTAGTTAGTATGAGATCTCACCTAACTCCTAGTTTTGAAAAATATTTGAAATAAGAGACTTATAGATCAGACGGCCTCGAGAAAAGTACACGACTAATACCCCATGTACCCCAACCCCTGATTGTCATTACTCCAGAACTGCACCAATCCAGAGTTTTATTGCTCATCCATCTTGCACTTTACGTGATTTACAGGTTTAGACTTGGTGATGACTCATATGCATAACAATACAAACATTCCAATAACAATTCAATCAAGCAAGGCAAGTTTCCAATTTCAATTCTTGATTTATTAGTGACAAACAACATTTATTATTTAATCCTTTACTACCTCGGTGTATAAACACCTTGAGTGCATAAGGCACCCCAAAACCTTAACCTCGTCTTAGAAGACTTAAATTCTTCCTTTACTCATCCTGCTTGCATAATCATGAATGAGTAATAAATTAATCATTACACCAATCATATACCTTTGCCTCTAAGCGCACCTTGCATAATTAGAGCACAAACAATACTTGCAATATAAAATAGTGCACGTCATACAAAATTCACAATGTATAACCAAACAATTTAACTCAGTCATCCCTATACATGATACTAAGTTCTCGATCCGTCGTCCTTAAACATGCACCTAAAAGAAAGGTTTCGTAACTTGTACGTACCTTGAGCAAACGAATTGGTATGCCACTTTACTAACTAGAAATCACCTTCAATAAACTCCTCTCCTAAGCCAAATAATAACATCTCAATCAATACTCAATCAATCAAATTTACAGCAATACTAACTTACTTTAAAACCTTCAAAATCCAAATCGAACAACACTTTAAAACCTTCCCTTTAGTTAAAATTAAAGGCTTATATATAGTTCTTTAAATTTTCTTTATAAAAACCTTAAAATACACTCTTATACATGAAATTACAGCAAGTTCAAAGTCTAATAAAAATCTGAAAATTATATAAAAACCCATAAAAATCTCCCTTTTTAATGGGTGATTAAACCCTCTTTATAAAACATCAAAAGTAGTACTTAAAAACAATTTTCAACACTTAAAACTTCAATAAAAACATATATTTATGCTTAATTAACTTTAAACATAATTAATTTTATTAATCAAACTCAAGGATAATATTTTAAGTATAAAAAAACTTCGTTAAAATAAAAAACTGCCCGAAAATCATATTTAGAGGCTGAATTTGGCCACGAGAGGGTGGTGCTCACTACCAAAGGTAGTGAGTCTTTCTTAAAACGTTGTTTCCACATGGAAATAAAACACTACTTTTTCATAAAAATCGGATGAGTTCAGAACCTGACCGGTATTTAAACGGGATTAATATTAACGAATGAAAATCTAAAAATTAAAACACGAATTTCCATGTCCAAAATAATCTGGAATTAAGTTAAACTAATCAGTAGTTATAATCACCAAAATTTCAAAACATCATTACTATAAAAGCCCTAAATCAATTGTTCATAAAAACCCTAAAATCATGATTTTCAATAAATTGAAACCCTAGGTTTATAATTCATAAAATATGAAATTTATAACATAAATATTATCTGAAATTTATAATCTTTATACCATTAAAATATAATTTGATACTAAAAATTTAATCTTTATACTAAAATCAAAACCCAAAACAATTAAATTAACATTAAGCAAAATAATGAAACAAAGGAGGATGAAAATAAGACTAACCTTTTTGTGTGGGAAATTTTTGGAGATTCATGGGGTATTTATAGGAGAAAATTATTGTAGGGTAAAAAGAAAGATTGGGCCTCATAAAAATATTGGGTCGATTAAGTAAACAAATGGGTTAGGCTTGTGTGATTGGACATAAATTGTAGAATAAAGGTGCATAAAATAATTTGTTCAAATAATTTTCGACCCAGATTAATAATTTGAAACTTTTGAAATTAAATTATGAAAAATAACAAATAAATATTATAAATAAAATAAATTTTCATTTATAAAATATTTTAAAATACGGGGGATTACACCCACCTTCAATGGTCAAGTGCTTCGACTTTAAATTCGTAATAGAGGAGAGTAAAACGTTCAGCTTTACAATATAATAGAAGAGAGAAAATTGAAGTAGGAGAGAAAAAAATGTTCAGAATTAAAGGAAGAGAGAAAAATTGTTCGTTAACTCCTTCACATGCCGTCAAATTAAACGTCTATATATACCACTTTGTTGCAAACGTTCATTGAAATGTCAGCATTGCCCTTAACTTTTCATATGAAAGTACATAACAAACCCTTATAAACATCGCTCGTTTCTCATTGTTATAAACTTGAATTTGCTCGCCTAAGTCTCAAGCACATTTTTTATTAATATTATAATGTACTATTATGTTAATTCAGCAATAATTTACCATAAACCAAATTAATTTTTTAAGTTAAGCACATTAAATTGATTTTAATACTTAAACCAAAGACATTACGGGTAACTATTGCAGTAGGCCAACTTTATGAAAAAATATAATGAAAGAAATATAAGAACTATAGGGTTCTATTTAACAATTAAAAAAAAAATAGGTTAATACCTATGCAATGTACACATATATACCTCCATCTTTATTTTGCTACATATTTTGACAGACACAATACTTTATTAATTAGTCAAGAATACATTTTTTTAAAATAATTGAAAATAAACATGATGGTGGGAAATTTTTACACCAAATTTTAACATATATATACTACTCTTTTTTTTTTATATATATATATATATATTTTTTTTTTTTATGCGAACGCATGCTATTTTGAAATAAGCCATTTTACTATTCTTAAAAGGCATATATGATAATAGCACGTGTCCGCATTAAAAAAATTATATACTCCGTAAGATAATAAAACTTTCTAAACTACACTAGTCCCTCCATTAGCCATCTAAGTATGATTTTTATCTATTTTGAAATATGCCATTTTAGTATGATAAAACTTTCTAAATTACACTAATCCTTCCATTTTTACAACATTTATACACTTGAATAACATGCGAAGTGTATGTATTGTAATACTCAGTATAAAGCTTTACATTGATTGGGTACCCCTATTATAAAGGTGAATCAAATCCTTTAGATCATCCATAATAATAGTGGGAATCAATTTGGGTTCTTGAAACAATCGTATTATTTAAAGACTATTTTAGTCAAATGGTGAGTCTCACCTTAACTTATTTTAATCATGATAGAATTGTGTTTGAACTAAATTCTTCAATGGTGAAACTCATTGTGGGACAAAAAATGTCACATTAAGAATTGAAGCAATTGCCTTTCACCAAAAATTGGTGATACGTGACAATAACACATATTGATATAATTTCACGCGATACGTATTAAATAGATGAATTCAAAGTTAAAACTCTCTTCTCAGTCTAGGATCTTCTACAATGGTGAGTTCCGCCATAAGAGGTACTCAATGATAACAAGGTGACACACACCAGCAGCAAATCAAGAAAAAGACGTATGTAGTCGATTGGAAGAGCCGCACAACTGCTCAAGCAGTCAAGCACCCATGCATGGCTTTGCAAGAAATGGATGAAAAACAAAGTTGTTCATAGGAAGAGATGCATACGTAAACTCTATATATTGTAAAGTATTTCAATTGAATTGTGCATAGGTTAAGAAATTAACGATAGTTGTATATGGAGGTACACGAACACAATGTTCATGGTCATGCACAAACATTCAACATATATTAACATGTCATATATAGCTATATGTGGATGTCAACTAGTTTAGCCGATAAATTAAAGTCTTAACACAAAAAATATTAAAAGAAAAAATTGTACGAAGGAAAAAAAGTATGTAATCACCGGCATATTATTTCATATTATGATGCATAACAGAGTACTTAAATGCTGTTGTGCACTGTATGTAGAAAGAACGAAGCTAAGGATAAAATATTAAATCAAACTAAAAGACGCAAATTAAATCATCAATCAAACTCTCTAGATATTCTGATAATCCTATCCATCATCGCCAACTAGAAGTGTATGTAGTAATGTAGAATGCATGGGAGCTGAGTGTAGTTCACTTATATACATTATGTCGCCATTTTCAAGGCAATCAGACAAGAAGAAATCGAGATCGAGGCGAGCAACTGAGCTACTACGACAGCTTATCTGCAATCCTTCCCAAAGAATCAGCTAGCTTGTTGAGAACAGCAACTAAGCTATTAGCATGATCTCTACGTTCTTCCCTGTCAAGTTTCAGATTAATGTTGTAAGCATCCAGTTGAGCACTTAGAATTCTTCCATTCTTCTCCAACACTTGACATAATTCATCCTGCTCACCATTGTTGTTATTATCATCTTTGTCCATAAACCGTTTTCGCTTTCTTCCCTCACGAGATGTTGATCCAATTTCAACATTTATCCTGTCTTGTTGCTTCTCATTATTTCTTCCTGCAGATCCTGTACCAATATATATTTTATTTTTTCGATTTTTGATTCAGGATATTTATTAGCTAGCTAGCTAGGGTATGCAGTCATACGACTAACGAAAATACGACTAATTTCACCATCATCAGATCAGAACAAAACATAGCTAGCCACCTAAAACCATCTGGTGGGATCCTATAACAAAGAATTAACCATGTACTACAGAACACAGTAAAATAGTATACGTCGTATATAAATATTTCAGAATCAAAATAGCAGTGAGTTGTACATAAATTATGTGAAAGGACTTGGATTTTTATATAAACCAGTTAATGGCATGGAATATTGATTTGGTACGTACATACGTGTTGTGACTTCTATTTATCAAGTGTAAAACTATTACATGATCGATCTCCTATATATTTTTGAAAATTAAAAAGCATGTATGTACGTTATTGAAGAAAATAAATTGAAAGGCTAGTACATACGCTGGTATAGTACTAAAATATAAGGCTAACATAATTAGTACTCGTACGTAACACGCTCCTACTAGCTAGCTTAGTCTTCATTGCAATGAGAAATTATTGTTGACAGTAAGTAGAAAGAAACATGATATATTGGTGATTACAAGCAAGTTACTAGGTTTTGGGTTAATAATACTGAAAATTTGCTGATTAACACTCTAATTAAGAATGTATTGGGAGTAATACTCTTATAATTAAGAGGAGAGAAATAAAACTTGCCTGGAGGTGTGACTTCTGCAGTCTTAGGCTGGTACCGCTTCTCTGAAAAACAATATTGAAATTAATGACAATATAATTAAATTAAACATCAATTTATTTGTTGACTAAAAGATCAAATAAAATACAAATTCCAAAGAATAGACCCGTATAATAACTGTACATTGGTACTCTTATCATCTTATGAGTTATGAGTAATAATAATACTCCTAATACGTAGTAATAATAACTCTATGAACTTCAGAAGGGGCAACATAGGATAAGTATCCGGTCAATATTAAAATCCATTAAGGTTGACTTTTATTCCGTATATTAATTAATCAATAAATTACACTAATTAAGGAATAAATAATCAACTAAGGGTTTAAAATGGAGAAATGGCATACAACTAACCATATATGCAAAGGCATTTTATTTATTTATTTTTTTTATTCTTCTAAAGAAATAGATCGGAATAAACAGTTTTAGATACACCCGACTGTACTTAACGGTAGGTACACGGCTAATGACATCTTTAAAATAATTTTTGATTTTTTTTTTTTTTTTAAATATAGCACTATTAGTCTATTACTAGTGGTGGTGGCCTGGTGGGGGTGGACTGGTGGAGTATAATACTATGTCATAGTGTATGTAATAAAAGAAGAAAAAAAAATAAAATAAATAATGAAAAAAAGAAGGTAGGAAAAAAGAGTACCAGAAATAGGAGTAGGAGCCGGAATAGTAGTAGTTGTAGTATTAGGAGAAGACAGCAAAAGAGGTTGAGGTTCAACCTTAATCTCAACCTCAACTTGATTATCATTATCACCCATAATTTCATCATCCTGCTGCTGCTGCTGCTGCGGGTGTGTAGGTTCGAAATCGGAGAATAACCCGTCATCAGCAGCAGCACTCCTGCCACTGTCAAAGAGCGGTTCGACAATTGAGTCAGGTGGTAATGATTCAGAACCAGAACAAGTAGCAGTAGCAGTGTTGTTGTTGTTGTTGAGAATATCAAAAACTTCTTTATCAAAGAAACCAGGTAATTTCTTCTCTCTTCTCAAATCATTACGCATCAACCAGAAAGAATCAGCCTCATCTTTAACCAAAGATTCCCATTCTTTAATCTTCTTAAAATCACCTGCTAAATTACTCCATCTTTTTCTACACTGAACAGGACCCCTGTTCACTCCATGTCTCTTACAGTAAGATGACACTGTTGCCCATTTTGGTTCCACTTGTTGTTGTTGTCCTTGACTACTATCACACGACACCGCACTTCTTCCTCGGCGTACTCTATTCTCAGCCACCCGTTTTCCTTGAATAAGTACGAGTATTTCCTGTCTCGTCCACCTCGGCAACCTCGCCGCCTTTATTCCTCCTCCTACGCTTCCTCCTCCTCCTCCTCCGCCTTCGTCCCCGGTGTTGTTGTTAAAGTCAACGTCAACGACTGCCTTTGACGGTGTCACTGATAGCGTAACCACCTCCTCTTCCTCATCATCATCATTGTTAATGTTGGTGTTATCGTTATTTGGTTGCTGAGCCATTGAATTCAATGAAGAATCCTTGGCCGAGTTATCTCACAAGTGACACTATTTTTTGGGACGGAATTATAAAGCAAACACCGTTCTTGGAATCTAGAGGGCAATCCCGTTACAGAAAAAACAAACCCCTAAATTCCAGTGTCTCTACCCTCCTCCCCAATTTATTTACCCTAAATAATTCTTTGTTTATTAATTAATAAAAATTGAATTAAAAATAAAAGGAAGATCGAAGGGGTGTTGAAATTTGAAGGGTTGTTGAGAGGAGACTCCTAAAATGAATTAGGACGGTGGGAGGTATTTAAGTATAATATATTGGTAATTAAGTTTGCTAATCTCTTCCCTAATATTGATTATGGAGATTAGAGAGGAGAGTATTGCGTATGACTATGTGGGGACTTGTCAATACCTAATTGATTGTTGATAATTATTGTAATTAATTTAATTAATTAAATACTAATATGGGGGATTTATTTCTTTATTTGAGAGATAGCCCCAATTGGGGTTTACTTTCTTCATAGTACCATATATCTTAATTATCTTCTCTTTACTTATTTACCTTATATTCCTCCCTTTCTTATCCCCTTCACTTTCTTCTTTTTTTGACTCATTTTCCATGTTTTCAAGTTTAATTTACCTTTCCTTGAATTTTTTTACTTATAAAACAGGGGGAAAAAAACGATAAATAAACAAAGTAAATAAACAATACACAAATTCTTACATGTGGTTGGCCAGTGTTAGAGGGGCTACTCAGTCAATGTTATGGAGGTAATTTAATTAGTGTTATAGAGATTATTTTGTTCTTTTAAGAGCGGCCATACAGCGGTCAACACACCAAAATGCATTATCATTTGTAAGTTGGAAAAATTGTTTTGTTTCAATCAAATAAAACAAAAACAATAATCTAGCTACTTTGTAAATTATTTGAGTATAATTCAATGTATTTTCAATTTACTAGAGGATATTATTGTACTTTTTTTTAAGGGAAAGATATTATCATACTTTGTATTTTTTTGAAAAAAATGTAATTAAATGTTTGCAAACCAAAAAAAAATCCTATAACAGAAAAAATAACGAAATAAAAAATTAAAAACACTAGATTTATGATAAAATAAAAATGTAGAGAATAGAATCGACTAATCTCATTAATTTGAAGATAATGATGTTGATTGCAAAACGATCCTTTTACTCCATAAGGCAAATCTACCCTACCACTAAAAGAAAGACTTCTCCTATTTGCAACTCCTTTATTTTCTTCTCCACCTCATCCTTCATTATATTATTAGGCATAATTATCTACCAAATACTCATTAGTGTCCCTTTATTAGTGGCTCCTTTAATTTGTTGTTTTGAATTAAAACTTTCTAGACTATTGAGGTACACCCATTTTGCCCTTTCTTTCTTACACCATTCACATATATATTTATGTGATATTTGCCTATCCTTGTCATTCATTGTCCTTAAACAATTTTCCATCTTCTCTAATCAAAATAATTTTAATTATTATTATTATTAGTATTTTGCCCCTAAGAAAGCTTCCAAAGATGAGCATAGAAACGCATTTAGGGGTTGTCATTAAGGGAAGAGTTAGTAAAAGGTCATATTCTCCTTGTGACCTGCCATGGGGACCACTTGTTTAGTGCCTAAATATAAGCTATAATGACCTTATAGTGCATTAGTGGGCTACTTACCTCTAATCTTTGATATTAATAGCAATTTTATTTTTACTTTTGGTGTATAGAGAGCTATAAACGGCCATAATATAGATGGAATTCGACCTAAATTTTCAGATCTCACCATCCCAAAACTTTACCAATTACGAGTAATTAAATTTAATTACCACATACAGAGTATATGTTTAGTTAAACCGCATAAAGCTATAGCTAATACTTCGTATTAAACAATTTTCCATTTTTTTTAAAAAAAAAAAATCCATTTAGCTAAAATTATTTTACCGGTTTTTTATGGAGTATGGAATAAGTACAAATACACGATTTGATAGGTACAAATATTCTCATAGATAACTTAATTCTCTTTTTTAAGGCATTTCTTTCATTGGGGCATATACTCACTCATATAGCAATATATAGCATGGTATCAATCTCGCTTCAAATCATCACTCTAATCTATTTATCCTTTCAAGCGAACAATTAAAAATAATAACTAGAGATTATGCGGCTAAACTTTTTAACGACACAAGAGGTGAAGAGGAATGTTAGTGAGCTATGAGTTGTACATGAACATTATTTACAAAATTTGGCAGGAGCACACAACCCATAAGTAGATCACTAGACCTATTAATTTTTTTACCAATCAACCCAAAACATAAATTACTATAGTGCCCTCTGACAACACATGGGTCAAGCCATACTTCCAAACATGCTTAAAACACAAGACATGTTAGCACGATACAAGGGCTATGTGACATGGCACAAGCCCTTTAATTGAATAGTCCGTTCAAATTCCTAAATTTTATGAAAACCAAAAGGATTTTCTTAACGAATAAACACTCACCAGTAAAAGATCAAGTTATGGGGTTAATGAATAATGCAAGACCATGATATAGAATTTGGCAGCCAACTCTGTTTGACTCTGCAAAACAGCTACTACGATTAATATTGCCTTACAAATTGATCCTGAAAATTGTTATCGTCTAAAATACTGAAAATTGCTGTACAAAGAAAAATTTAATTCTGTTTGACTCTGCTAAACAGCTACAACGTTTATAGAATGGGTCAATTAACTATGGCAAGAAATTATAGGAATTGTTGAGCTTCAGCACCAGTCAGGGAACTAAACTAATACAAACGTTTCCGACAATCTCCTGTACCGCAGAAACAAGGCAGTACTTTAACTTTTCCATCAGAGCCTATAACGCTATCCAGTGCGTACCCATAGTCGTAAGTCAGTTCCTGTTGCAAGAAGCATACATCAAGTAGTAATCAGCAGACAGGTCACAGTGTATTTAGAGGAAAAAATAAAAAGGAAAAACTTAAAAAATAAAGAGCAATTGCTAATGACTTCAGTTAGAGCAACAATGAGGAAATAAAGTCCTAAACCAATCAGAAGGCTGTACTTCTAAGACAAATGACAGATCAGATGAATTCATGCTTGTTACTTTGTTAGTCATTAGTTTCAGTAGTCAAAATATCAAATTTCACTATATGAACACAGAATATAGTTCCAAGTACGAAATAAAAACCACTTTTATTTGCTATCCTAGACCTAGTTATTAAGGTACCACAGAAAACTGGATGGCTGAATTAGAATGAATTTGTAATAATCAATGATTAGATCATTAAATTTTAAGCGCTGATACAAGGTCATTCAAATCTGGTAATTTAAATTTTCCAAAGCAATTATTAAAATTACATCATTAATGCAAACTAATCACATCATTAATGCAACAACGAGAAACATGTTTAAACAATTATTTTCTGAGGTGCATTTTAAAAAAGAAAATCCAGTCCTCCAAACATAAAGAACAGAATCCGGCCAAGCAGTCAAAGGAGTCAAAATACCTGCATGGGCGGTATATTGTCTGCAGCAATGAGCACAATGCGAGCTAATCGTAAGTCATGGTGTGCACTCAAGATACATTGCACAAATAAATTAGGTTCACAACTGTGATTAATAAATCTAGCAACATTTCCTCTAGAACCTGCATCAATACAAAACTCCGGTGTACCATCTAACATCGTCTTATCAATCTTTGGTATACTTATAGCAGAGGACACCTGTACATTTCCTAAGCGTCTCTGAAAATAGAGATTAAATATTATTAAAGGACGAGAGTTGAGGATTGTACAAAAAAAATGTTTCTAATAATCAGTTTTACTAGGCAACACAAGAAAAAACACAATGTTCAGCTAAGAATTTAGTTGACACCACAAACGAATGATATACTTGTATCAGATATAATATTCCACGAGAATCTAATATGAAGCTCATGCAACAGGCCATAACATGACATACAAGAGAACATATACAGGGTCTTAAAATCCAAGGCTTAAGGAAATCGAATGATGCATCCATAACAGTACTTATTTTGCATTAACATTGTCACTATGCACAGTTCTCACACTTGCAATATCTAAATAGTTAGTACACATCCATTCAATTTAAGATAAATTATCACATCCCCTTCCTCACTTCGATGTATTGTCATTGATACATGCAATTACAATTTACAAGTGGCAACTTGTCAATAAACAATAGCAGACATTTGAATATAGTTGCAACATTACCTCTCTTCCTTCGATCTCATTAATGGTGTGCAAGCAATCAATTTCAAAGATGTATTCATTTGACTCATCTACAGCAATGCTATCAAGTTCATCACTTCTTCTCACCACTCCGATGTATTCGCAAAGCGGTGCACCTGAAGGAATATAATCCCATGACCTAACAGCCCAACCCTTGTCAGGTGTACGATACACCTGCTCAAAAGACAAAAGCACAGTTAATGTATGATACATGATAAATTAAAGATTTGATGCTATCAAAATCAAACCTCAAGACGGTATTTGATTTTCCTTTGAGATATGCGATTTAGGCATCCAGGGTTGCAGCCACAGTTTGGTCCACATTCAAAAACAACATCCTTGGGCTCAGCTAACCTGGAAACCATAATTGCTTCAATAAGATAAAGTTCCAAGAACAAAAATAATAGAATACAACAACAAAGCCTTAGTCCCAAAATGATTTGGGGTCAAATAACATGAATCGTCATAAGAAATCATCAGCCAAAGAAAAAGGTTTCAAAAGACGATATCCACTTAAAAAAGTTTAAAATAAGGTGTGTAAAATGAGAAAACGAAAAATTTAAGAGTTTCATAATATAGTACCAAGAATAAAATTTAAGAAAGTTTTAAAAGAGTAATAGTGGTAAAATATGTGAGTAAAAAACATAATGGCTTGAGAAAACTTTAGCAAAGAAATATTCCCTCCGTGTTTTAATAAGTGTTAACACTTACCAAATCCGACCATGTTTTAATAACTGTTACACTTCCTTTTTTGGCAAAAAACTACAATAAAATATTATATCTCTCTCCTCTCATGGTCCCCACCCAAACCCACTACTATTTTTTTTATTATATATTTCCTCTCACATTCATTACTTTTCAATAAACTATTAACCCCACTATCTTTCTTTTACAATTTTTTAACACTCCAACTACCCCACTTATTTCTTATTTTATTTAAGTCCATTAAACTGCCTAAAACTATGTGCAGGTCAAACTGTAATACTTAAGTAAATAAAGTTTATCAACCACGAATTGAGTGAATAATAATAGTAAATGCTAAGTTAAAATAAACAAAAGTAAATACTATATTATTTACAACTTTGGAGGGCTACATGAACTCCTTAAAAAAATTTGTTTATGAGTGTTAAAGAGAGAGATAAATATATGGATGCATGTGATGAGGAGAAAGATAGAGAAATGACAACCTCAAAAGAAAAGAAAATATCTGTTAAAAATAATGTGTAGCATATATTTTTGGCAAAGGTAAAGGTAGTATGTAATCATGATGCGTTGTTGACGTGAATTTTCTCCACACGGCCTTGTTTCAACACCATGTTTTCCTCAATCCCCAAAGCACACATATCACTATCAACCACCCTCTAGAAAGTTTTCTTAAGTTTCCATCTAACGATCCTAACACTTTGCATCTTGTCTCACTTGGTCTCCTTCTATTCTTCTAACATGGTCAAACCACCTTAAGCAATGTTCCCTCATCATGCAATCAATCGTAGTAACCTCTACTTTCTTCCAAATTATCGCATTCCACAATCAATCCTTTCTTATATGGCTACACATCCATCGCAGCATACACATCTCTGCCACATTCATTTCATGCACGTGGCAATGTTATACAATTTACATCCAACATTCTCTGCCATATAACAAAGCAGGCATTATTGTCATTCGGTAGCATTTACTATAAAAGAAAAAAAAAACCGTTGCACTCTTCCACTTCAATCAAATCGCTTTGATCCTATGCGCTATATTTTCGTCCAACTCTCCATCCTTTTGAATTATAGATCCTAGATATTGCACCTCATGACAATCATCCAACTTAGGTCGTTAAACTTACAAATCCAAATACTGTCTTATGTTTGCTCACCTTTGAATTCCAAAGTTTGTATTCACAATTCAAACTTACTTTCCATGCACATTTCTATGATAACAACGTACCCAAGATTGAAGAAAAAATAATATTAAAAGAAAATGTAAATCAAATAGGCCTAAGCCATATAAAGACCACACCCACACTCACACCCCCATCCACTAATTAAATTAATAACAATATCAGGGGAAAAAAAAAGGCATTAATGTATAATTTACATTAAAGTATGCAAAAGAATTCCATACATAAAAAAAGAAAAACAGAAAAAATAGTAAACTAAAAACCTCACCTCCCACCATCACGAAGCACATAAGGGAAATCTTGTCCATTGAGTTTTGCACAAGCACAAGTTTTGTGGTTTGTGCAACTCCCCTTACATGAGCATCCTGGCGCAGCTGGAGGCAGCTTCACACTTTCTGCAACTTCTACAGTCTTGATATACGTAAATTCTACAAATATTGCATCATCACAAAGTAATTCAAACTTAAATGGTTTGCCAGCTGTCATTTTATTCAACAAATATATAAAGGAAAGATAATGTCATGTCCCTTAATTAGATTCCTACTTCTAGCATTTATTCCTCACATGATAGAGAGAAGTAGGAATCTAATTAAGGGACAGAGGGAGTAGTAATAACACGGGGAGGAGGGAGTAGGGTATACACCCTTTCTTTTCTTGATTTTTGGCAAATCTTAAGGCCCATTTTATTCCTTTTTTCTTTCACACCTGTAAGTTGTGGGAGAATTTAAGAAATGCGAAATAATGCATACATAAATGATACTCCCTCCATGTTTAAATACTAGTAAATGAAGAGTCTTCCTTTTGCGGCCGTGTTTAAATAAATGAAACGTTTCCTTTTTTTTTAGTAAATTCTATCTATTTTTAATAATAATCTCTACATTTTTTTGTCCCTACAAAACCCCTTACTTTCTTCTCTCATCAAACTTATACCCCACTACCTATATTTAAACACGGAGGGAGTAGCTTAATTAGGGATACTTTTTAAATCTATTATGATAATAATGTTTGTGACATTGGTACAAGGTAAATTCATAATTTCAAAAAAGGATTAAATCCTCCGTTCTTTTAATATTGCACCACTTGCCATTTAAAGAAGTTTTACAAAGACACAAATATTACACCATTTCCATTTTAAGACAAAAAAATATCACTGTTCACACTGCAAATATCCAACATACCCATACCTTTTCACACTTATTCTTAAGTTTATGTTTATCACATGGACAATTTTGTATTTTTTACCTTCTCTCAATTTCTTTTTCCCACTACCCAAATTATTGTGCCCAACCTATATGGTGCAATGATAAAAATAAATAAATAAACGGAGGAAGTATATAAATTAAAAATATGCTATTTCACAAAGAGATGAAAAGAAGATAAACAGACAACCTAAACAAAATAACTTTAAACCTTAAGGTTCCAACACTTCCCCCCTTATCAGTACTTTAATTATTAATAAATTTATCCCTTTATATTCTTTACTCTCTTCCATAAACAACAAGCAAAGAAGAAATGTTACAAGTAAAAAAAGCCAAGGAAGTTATTTCATTAAAATTGAACTTGTGTAGCTCCAAAGGCCATGAGTGACTTAGCTTAATCAATCAATCAAAACCTTAATCCCATAAGTGAAGTCGGCTATATGAACCAAAAGTAATTATTCCATGTAGTCATCGACAAAAAAATCTTGCTCCTCCATCCTTTACGAACCAATGCCTAGTCCTCATGCAAATCCATATACTTCATATTTTTCCTTACTCCTTCCACCAAGTCATTTTCAGTCTCCCTCTCCCTCGTTTAACCCCTCCATGGTCCCACTCTTCCACTCTTCATACCGATACAGCCTCGAGTCTACCTTACATGCCTAAACAGCGCAACGATTTTGCCTTAGTTTATCTCTAGTGCATGCCACACCTACTTTCTCGCAAATAACCTCATTTCTAATTTTATCTCTTAGAGTATTCCTGCACATCCACCTTAATATGCGCATTTCCGTAACCTCCATCTTTTTAATGTGCTCTTCCTTAGAAGCCCAATATTTAGTATCAAGAGCAACACAAGTCTTATGACAGTCCTCTAGAATTTTCCCTTCAACTGTAAGGGAATGCTTCGGTCACATAACACTCCCATGGCCGCTCTCCATTTAAGCCACCCCGGCTTAATCCTATGGGGCACGTCTTGATTAATGCCACCATTTTACAGGATGATCGATCCAAAATAATTAAAACATTCACTCATGGTCAAGCCCTTCCCATCCAAACTCACCACATCATTGCTTGTACCCCTCTGAGTCTTACTACGACTTAGCTTGAACCCTCTAGATTCCAACTTTTGCCACCATTGCTCCAATTTGGCAATAAACCCAAAAAAAAAATCGTGAAATAATAAAAGTAAAAGAACTGAGCATTAACGGAATAAGGACTATGAGGTCCTGACTAAAGTGAGCAACCACAACATACGGTAAAATAAGAATAAAAAAGCAAAGCTACTAATGACCGGCTCCAATTACTAACACCGCGCACAGAAACTATAGCAAACTTACCTGGGGGACATATAGGAGGGTCATCAACTAAATTTGTCACAGGAATGCAATTATCTTCAAGACCATTGCTAATATCACGGCAGACCAACCTTCACAAAAAAAATATTGTAATAAGCAAGCAGATTATCTTGAAAATGAAAGAATTCTGTCACAGTTTGAGACTAATGTACAAAATCTTACCCGGGCAAGTCTGAAACAACCTTAAGCGGGCTTCCTCGAATAAATTGGACCTGAGAAAATTGCTCGAGTTAAAAGTCCCACAATACATGCATCAAGAATCAACCAATTGAACCTAAACAGCTATAATCTTTTCATTTCATGGGTATTTGATAGCACGCAACTAGAATATTTGAAGCAGGTTCAGACAATAAAAATAAAGAATCAAACAGTATCAACTTCAGATTATCTGTTACAGAGATTTGCACATGTATACAGGGGAAAAAAAAAAGAAAAAAAAAAAACCCAACCTTTTTCAAAGTTATCAAATTTGAAGTACAAATGAGCAAACGACATTTAGAAAATCTATTACACTTACTTACAAAAAAAGGTTCTATGTTTCAACTTTAACCTAAGATAACAAGCCTTGCTATTAACATCCTAGTAAATGAATCATATGGTCAGCTCATCTACAAATTAAAAACCTATGCTTTGATTCTAAGACATGGTTTTAAACAACCTGATACATAATACTTGTGGAAATATCCCAACCCCCCATAAAAGGGAGGCCCTATCAATATATTTTGAGTAAGATTAAATTTGCTCAATGTTAACAGGGTGTGATAATATACTGTTACAACTCCAGGAACTTGCTCAGGAAGCAGCTATCTTAAGCTGCCCAAAACCATCACGAGGTCCTAAATACACATTTAATACAAACTATAGAAAACAGAGACTGATACAAATGTCCAGTACTGGGCACATATTTAAGTGTTGAACACGTTAGGGTTAAGATATGGACATGGGACAGTCTACTAAATTTGGACGCTGGTGCAAGGACAGGATATTTTTAAAACAAATTCCAGAATTGAAAAGAATTGCATGTTGTATACACAATTACACACATTTAAGATAAAATCAAATACTGGATCCGCACATTTACACACATTTAAGGTAAAATCAAAAACTGGATCCGGTCAAAAGTATAAATGTCAAGCCCATTTGTGACCATATATCTCACAATCTTTCCCTCATTTTCTCCTCTTGAACAATTTACTTAGTAAGTGTGGTTCGAAACAAAAAATGTGCCGACTTTGAAAAGTCAGTACTTTTCTCATTATTGAAATCCTATGCTAAAGGCCTAAAGCCTTGTTTCAAAAAAAAAAATCCTACGCTAAAGCCAGCAGGAATATGCAACAGCTTCGGTACATTTTATAATTCACATAATTCGCAAAGAAAGAACACAAAATAAAAACTCTTACTGCACAATACAGCAAAGAGCAGATATGGGTATATCCCTATCCCTGTGCAGATGTGGGAAATATCCAGGGGCTACAGTGTATTTATGATTCAGATAATTACATAGAACATAAAATAAAAGGTCTAACAATACAATCGATAATGTGCAAATGTGGGTGGTTTCTTATCCCCATCCATGGCTAAACGGGGATCAGATTATGAAGTGGTCTAAAATAGATATAAAGAAAGTCACTCTCACTCTAGAAACTGATTTTAAGACAATAGGGCAGCAGATTCTCTCATTCACAGCATAATTGATGACCAAATAATACTCCAATGACTACTAGAACTTGTCTTATAATACCATCAAATCTTTCCTCAACATTCTAGGTTTGAAAGGTAGCACAGACAGGTACTACAGAAAGCATTGCCAAATAAAAGTTGCCGCTACAGATAAGTAAACACCAACTTGCTAACCGACAAAAAAAAAAAAAAAAAAAAAGAAAAATTGAAGAAAGCATATGCCAAAGAAAAATTGCCGCCATAATTGAGTAAACACCAACTTGCTAGAGGAACCAACAAATAAATTATGGAAACACAAAACAGTGATTATAGATGTGAAGACAAGCTTCCTCAATCCTTTCATGTTCAAGCATCTTCAGTGCAGCAAATTTACTATCATATTGCTGACTTAACAACAGTAAGATATCTTTCAGCACGTCAGAAGAACAAGCAAATCACTTAGGAGTTGGGAACAAAATTAAATTCAAATATAAACCTGATTCATAGATAACTTTGGTTGTCCTTTTATCCGTTTTAAACGGTACTTATAAACAACATGGCCTCTACACCCTTTATCAGCCCAAGAATCGACAACCTGCATGTATTAAATGCAAATTTGGAGGATCAAATAACCACAAGATCTGTTAACTCAAGACGATACAATTCATCAAATAAAAATATTCTGACAACGAAGACCTTGCAATAACTGATTTATAAATATGAACCAATTGCATTTATGACAGGAAGCAGTAATAATACAGATGAATATCGTGTATAGAACAAAGAAACCATTATAAAAGCAACAATATAGTAATTAATCAACTACTCGACACGTTATCCCCAAAAAAAGAAATTTTAGCTTCAATTATTCCAAAACAGGGACTATCAAGATTGCAAGGCTAACTACCAGGGAGTGCAAAATGAACATTTGCACAAGGGTCTTCATTTTCAGGGGCCAAACTCCTGAAGCTAAAATATAATCTCTACTTCAATCAACACATGATGTTTTAGATAATAAGTTGCGGTTGTTTTATCTATTGTTAATTTTATAAAAAAAAGCAAATGAGATAACTGATAAGAGAATGTGGAGTACTTTTATGTTGTAAGAAAAGCAGGGAGAGCAGCACCAAAGCATGGGTAGTTGTATAAAATATAAATAGAGTCTCAAACTCACATTAATTCACAAAACAAGAGCCAAAATAAAGAAAAACAAAGTCTATTTTTTAAATCAAATCTACTTAAATTAAGTAAGCAAACTACCTTGTACAATCCATCATATGAATAAATTTTTCCAGAGTAACTGCCAGCATTTTTACGCCCACGGACTACTCTGATGGGAACAGACTGATCCATGCTATTCTGCAAGATTACCAAATAGTTTAATAGAAGAAAATCTAAAGACTTGGCAAAAAGTCAAAACGAGCAAGAAGCCACTGTGAAACTACAAAATGCGCTGCAGCATGAAGGATCTTTTTTATAAAGAATCAAAGACAAAATATTATCCCAAAAGAGATACAAGTAATGGTTTTGAAGGAAAGATATCAATAGGTATAGCCAAAGTACGAAAATTCCCAAGTCACTCACCTTCAAAGCAAGATTACCTCGAACCAAAACTTGATCCTCCTGCTGTAATTTACTACCAAGCAAGTCATGGCCCCCCTCACCAGTGTAGATAATATCATCTGCATTATCCAAATCATCTTCATACTGGCCAGACATTACTATGGCCACAGCAATCGGCAAAGTACACTTTTCATGTCCCTTTAGCATAAAATTAAAAGGCAAATCAAATTGCAATCCTTGGATTATTTAATATTTGTTTGGTTGGCTTTATTAAAATGGCATGAGCTTGTGATGACAGAACGTGAAATAAGGATTATGTAGGCAAGTTCAATGACTCAACCAAAGCTAGGCTGATTTACAATTGTTGTAGCGCAAGCAGAATCAAACCACCAACTTTATAAAGGTTTATTACACGCGATTGTCACTAATTGCAAAGAACACAAACAACTTAACCAGAAATTTAGTAATACAATCTTTCCCAAAGCAAATAAGGAAGAATAAACAGTGTGGAGAAGAAAAGAAGCAAAGCAAACAACTAAACATATCTATATCAAAACTTAAGTAACCCAGACAAACAAAACAACAAGAAAGGAGCAACAAATCCCAAATAAAAAAAAAAGGGTAAAATATAATTTCACCACCCGGGCGTCCAACAACCATTACCACTTTTATATTTTGGTTTAAACATCTTTTTAAATTACAATATGCAAATTTAATAAATCAATATGGCTAATTTTACATACGGTCAACCCTCACTCAATAGTAAATACTCCCTTGGTTTCTAAATAAAAGCCCCACTTCTCATATATGGTCGTTACAAAATAGTAGAGCTAATATTTTATTGAAAAGTAAGGAATATGAGAGGGAAAGAAATAATAAATTTTAAAAAAAAAATCGTGGATTTAAGTGGGGACCATGAGATGAGGGAGAATTAATATTTAAATGGAGTATGTTGACAAAAAAGGAAGTGTATAACACTTTTAAAAACAAAAATAGTAGAGCGAAACCAAGTGCAAATAAGGAAATGTTGCAAAATTTATGAAACTTCCTACAATGGTAACTATTGCAATATTAGTGGAATGGATAAAGTATAACCTATGGTCAGTAAAGCTGTGAAGTACTAGGGCTTGGTTCTCTACACCTTGTTTTCAAGAGCTTAGTAATTATTCTAGTTATATCAAACTAGATCAGATCATAATGATTCATCTTGTTTCCGTTTTCTTTGTACAAAATCTCTTAAAATCTGAACTTAAATTACAGATATGAAAATGTAGTGTAGAGCTACTTCCTACATCCTACCATACAAAACATATTGTTGATTTAATAAAGCGGGTTCTTTCGGATCATTTTATCAATTTATATCAAAAGAATTGTTTGAAAATGTTCTTTAGAAGGAAAAAAAAAATAGAACACAATGTGAATGTTATGCATATAATTAATTAAGAAAACATTAAAGGTAAGAAATGAAAGTAGAACTAACTCATGAACCAAAAAATAGGGGGAAATCTCAACTAACTCTGAAAAACTTTACCTTTTTGGCTTTAGATTGTCCAATATAATCAATCCCATTCAGCCAATGACTATGAAATCCAACAGCAGTCATCTCAGCTCGAGAATAAAACTGATACCCCACATCAATTCCTGCCCATTCCACAAACAACGGAATCCAGTTAGTTTCGGAGCTGAGAAAATAAGAAATCCTTCTTGCTCGGGTTACATGCACCAACCAGGAAGAGAGCCAATTGTCTTCTCAGGATACAATATTTCATTCTTCTCTCTCATCTGTCAACACATTGTAAACAAGTCAACAGTGAATGCAAGTACAGCTTGTATTGATTTCGCTGCAGGGTCTACAAAATGCATGGACAACAGTCATATGTGCTTCACAACAACAGCACCACTATGTTTTTCAATGTATGACTGATAAAGCAACAACTATATTGTCGATGTGACATCAGTTGAGATGTAAAAGTATATTACAGACAGGACTGAAGGCATATTGATATAAGTAGTAAAAAAATTAGAGTACAGAAGAGTGTAACAGTCTGAGCCAAAAGGTTTACTACTCTACCATCTAAAGCAATGACATATGTAGATTAATATAGCAGTTGAACAATCTCAATTCCATTTACGAGTATTATTCACATTTTACAGGATTGAGTTCTGACATGCCAACTTGCCAAGAAGCTAAGACCTGGCAAGTAATCTATATAGTATTCCATCCAGGCACAGAAATTAAGTTACAGAGTATTACAAAATGTGAAGGAACAAGGGAACAATACTTTCCAGTAAAAACAGCCTGGCAGAAGTGTGGAGGACCATATTCATCTCTTATGGATACGAAGAGCATTAAAAGTGCCAAAATTGGCTAAAATACTCCCAAAAAACCTCATACGTCAATTCAAGCTCCAAAGTTAAGAAGATAAAATCAGAAGCATTCAAATACTCTTTATAATATTTTCAACTTTTGATAAATGAACACTTTGTATTGAAAAATAATACAATTCTAGCAGCTTAAATATTTACGTAATGAAATCTAACATGCCAATGTGTAACCATAAAATCAAGCACAAAGTATATTTATTACCTAAAGTGATGCATTTACTTATTGTCTAGAGCAATGAAACTAAAAAAAGTGCAAAAACTTGCCTTGGTTAAAGCCTTGAGGTCAGGCCGACAAGAAGTCCGCTTAACATCTTTCTCCTGTAAATGAAGCCAAAAAATTAATTCCACATCACTTACATATCTATCCTAATCCTTCAAGAAACCGGACAAAAGCGATGAAAGAATAGGCTTGATAGAGGAAAAGCTAAACAATGTAAATTGCATAGGACAAAAGAATAGCCCTTAGATGTTCAAATACAAACTTGTACTCTGTTCTAAGCATATTCAAATGTGTGCTTCCTACACTTGTATCAAGGAACAACCAAGGTTTCAGAATGATATACAATTCAATAGAGAATCTCAAAAATTAAAAATGGCAAGAAAAGGAGGGAACTAAATGATATATGCAGTCATGACCATAGTAAAGATCACACATTGAGAAAGTGTAATATCTCACAGTGATGTCATTGTCTGAATCAACCTATCAAGATGAGTAACAAAGCCCTTAACAGCTTGAAAATAGTGGCTATCAAGAAACTTGTAGCCAAAAGAGCCAATAAACAGATGCAAAGTATTTCAAACAGCATCTCACATTAAGATAAAAACAGGTAGAGGGAAAATAATAACAGAGATCTTGTAACAGATACAATAGTGTTTATCAATAACACATTCTCCCATGCAGGAGCTAAAGAGTCAACACAAAACAATGTTGAAAAATTGACATTTAAGCATAATTTTGATACATATACTTGACAAATAATAGCAAAAAGATTGATCATAATTGCAAAGTAATACTTCGTGTAGAAAAACACGCCTTCACCTTGGACGTTGAAGATTTCTTTTTCTCCTGGGCAATCTCACTTCTCTTGCGCCTCTCCTCTTCCTCCTAGATGAAATTGGTATGTAAAAAAGTAAAGTTAAATCTAGAAAACACAATATCAAAATAACCAATACTTTCCTAGCTGGTAGAATTTTTGAATACATAACCTTTTAGACCAATAAGTCATAATGTCATATGAATGTTTGATTGACATGAACAAAAAATGAATTTTTTTTTTTTTCTTGCCACTCCATAGATCTAAATAATTGCAATAAAAATAAAAATGTAATGAAGATACCTGGACACATTGAAGGTAGTATGTATTAAAGATTCTCAAAGTCTCCTTCACCCTAGCATGATCACTTCTTCCAGCAGCATCAGGAGGGGCTCCATCATGTTTCTTTGCTTCCTCTTCCCAGGCTTTTAATGCCATATTAAACTGATTAGGTGTTTCACCATTAGAAGCACGGGTTACTTCATTCACATATGAACATTCAAAGTCCAAGTTACAGTTATCTTCCTTAGAATGGTCATGTTTACATCTTTTAGCACTAAATACGTCCGTAGCAAGGGAAGCATCAAGTGATCTCTTATCATCAACAGGACTCTCCAGTATAGTATTGTGATTTTTGTTATCTTGCTTGATATGAAGTCTAGGGCTTACTCTCCTTTGCATTGGAGTCGTCGACATAGTCTTCTTCTCATTTTTATGCTCACGTTGAATAGCAGGGCTCATAGTCTTTGGCACTGGAGTCTCAAGCAAATTTTCTTCATTGCCTTGAATTCTAGGGCTTACTCTCTTCTTAATACTAGGTTCTTTGGAAGTATCCAGTTTCCCATTGGTCACCGTAAATGGGTGAAGCCTGGGGCTAAGTCTTCTCTGAACTTGACTTACTTGACTAGCAGAAATCGAATGCACATCAGGGCTTATACCAAGTGAAACGGTATCTTTTTGCGGTGTTACAGTACTTCCGAGATTCTCATGGAGCCTAGGGCTCATCCTTCTTTGAAAATTCGAATCAGTGGCCACAACCTTAGGGGTAGGGGTTTTAGAATGAGCAATGACTGTAGGGGTATCTACCAGCTCCTTTGTTTGGGCGGGGCGACGGGAATTGGGGCTTAGCGTTCCTCTAACACTAGATTGACCAGGAGGTGAATCTATATCAAAAACTGAAGAGTTATTATGAAATCTTGGACTAAATCTTCTAGGAACGGAACCCGAATTCCCGGCATCATTAGACTCAGTATGAAGCCTAGGACTGAGTCTCCTCCGGAATTCCCCATTACTCACATTCCCTAAATCCATCGATTAAGAATACCTAATACTTGAA
Organism: Chenopodium quinoa; assembly: GCF_001683475.1. NCBI lineage: Eukaryota > Viridiplantae > Streptophyta > Magnoliopsida > Caryophyllales > Amaranthaceae > Chenopodium > Chenopodium quinoa. The sequence continues at coordinate 1,379,249 of NW_018744041.1, read as the reverse complement.
TTTCAAGAATAATCAATCTGCATAACAATTATAACCCAAAATTCACATTGTTGATTACCAAATTTTAATCAAAGCTAGACAAACACATTGCTCGAAATCAAAACGAAAAGATAGAAGAGAAAAAAGAATTATACCTCACAATTCACAAACAAACCCTAATCCGTCGCAATTCAAGCACCAATTACGCAACCTGGAAATAGAAAAATGTAAAAAGATTGAAATTTGCAGTGATTAAATACAAAAAATTGAAGAATTCTTGAAAAATACCAGTTAATCACTCCAATTCAAGAATGCATGTTTTTTGATTGAGTGATTAGCGAGTAGCAATTGACTGCTGCTCCTGCGACTCGATTGAATGCAGATTAGTTTGTCTCTACTTCAGTGTTGCCTTTTATTTATTAGGGTTTTTCGAAAATTAAAATTATGGAAGTGTTACTATTATTATTATTATTAAAATATTAATAAGGGGATTTCTGAAAGGTAAGACCTCAAAGGCGGGAACTTGGATGTTGGATATGAGTCATGTTATATGACTAGTGACTTGGTCATACACTCATACTTTTCATGCACATTTTTTTAATTTTATTCATAATAAGATTTTAATGAACCAACTACATTGCCATGTGAGACTTATATTGTGTGTGATAAAAAATAAATATACTCCGTATATTGTATCTCGAAAAAATAAAAAATAAATAATAAGATGTATAAAAATTTTATAAATTTTGAAGTAGCTAAATAGTATGTAATGTTAATCTAAGTAGTTTATTATGGAGTTTAGGTGACAACTATCTCTATTACAGTATTACTTCATAAAAGGAGTAGTTAAGAAGGCAAGACTGTTGGACAAACAATCCACTTAGGGCTTCAAACTCCTTTCAATGTCCAAAATCAATTTGGACATAATTCATTTTGCACCTAATGACTTATAAGGCTAGCCCAAGCTTAGTCGTAGTGGTCTAATAGGAAAGAAATCATCAACTAATATCATTCATATCATAAAATATAGGAAAATATATTTGTGTGAGATACTTTCCATACATATATTAGGAAAGTAATATCATTAGCCATATTTATGGTAGGATATGATTTTATTGGGATATTATGAGATCTTGGTGAATATATTTTGTTATATATGATAATATTGTATATTGTGAAAGATATTGTAGAGTTTATTGTAGTATATCTTGGCCTTGCCCTTCAAATTTACTAAGCCTATTAATATTGTATGTGGCCATGAATATGATATCAGAATACTGAGAATTATTTAGTCATGTATAGCATGGTATCAAGAGCCTGAGTGAGATCCTTTTTTTTTTCTGATCGTTGTTTTTCATAAACATAGTTCATCTCTAAGATTTCGTGCAAGTCCCATATTCAATTTTTTTTCTCAACTTATGTGTGTGTTTGAGAGATAACAGGAGGAGATAGATATTTAATAACTAACTATTATTAAAATATCATTATAATTAGTTTTTTATGATAAAAAAATCTTAAAATATAATTAACAAATTTTGATCAAAAGAAAGGATTACGAAAGATATGTTAGATATAAAATGATGTAGATTATTATCAAAATTATGTTAAGAAATATTTTTATAGTTCACTTAGGTTCCAGTGACGGGCCAGACAATATTATTACCCATACTAGGTTAGTTCCCGTGCCATGCACGGTAATGTTTAATAACTAAATATTATTAAAATATCATTATAATTAGTTTTTTATGATAAAAAAAATCTAAAAATATAATTAACAAATTTTGATCAAAAGAAAGGATTACGAAAGATATGTTAGATATAAAATGATGTAGAAAATTATCAAAATTTAAGAAATATTTTATAGTTATATAAATATTTGTGTTAAAGATATGTCAAATCATTTTTATTGCAAGCAATTATATTATATATTAGGGTATTATTTTTGTATATAAGTGTTGTTTCTTTAATAAAATTTTATTTAGCAAAAAAAAAATGGTGTGTCTTTTTTTATATAGTTATTGATGATTCAACTAAAGGGTGATAATTATGATGCAATAAAAAGTATTGATACGATATTAGTGATTCATATTTTTAATATTATGGTAAATTGGTAATATCTTTTAGGTCGATGATTTCACTCGATCTATTAGATTATACGTTCAATTTAGACACACACTTTAAGGAGAAGAGAAATAATGGTAAAGCAAGTAGGTAGATCATGTGCTTTAGCTTATTTAATCAACTTTGAAGTGAGGCCAACCAAAAATACACTTTCCAAAAATAAATACGTGTCAACTAAAATAAACAATTGTAATATTATTTTAGGTCTTATATAAAAGGGAAAGTTTAAATTAATCTCTAAAATAAATCAGTAAATATGTCTCCTCTCACAAAAAATTGTTTTTCTTCAATTTTTTAATAATAAAAAGTGAAATCATAAAGTGGCACAAAAATCAATGCATAAAATTGTGATAGGAGATAAATTGAAATGTTAATCTCATGGATTAACCTTGGCCGTTCAACTAAGAAATATAGCCTAGCCTTCTTTTCTCTCTTCTCTCTCCTAAACCTAGCCTCCATTGTCAATTTTAAAGGGGCTTCCATCGGATTTCACCGATGGAAAGCCCTTTTGTTTCAGGTTACAATAATGTCTCCCTCGAAAGAAAAGGTTTATCTCCTTCGAAAGACAGGGTTTTTTCGATCTCCTTCGAAAAACAAGGTTTTTTTGTACTCCTTCGAAAAACAAGGTTTTATTTGTGCTTAATTTGGTCTCCGGTTGTGCGCGGCTACTATTGATTATGGCTCGAATTCGGGTTACGGAATCAGCACAAGAATTTACTTTATCACAAAATTTTGAAGCGACGACGGATCGACTCAAAAGGTTGTATGAGACAACTGTAATCCCCCGTATTTTTAAATATTTTATAAATGAAATTTTATTTTATTTATAATATTTATTTGTACTTTTCCGGAATTTAATTGCAAAAGTTTCAAATTATTAATATTGGTTAAAAATTATTTTAGCACAAACTATTTTATGAACCTATGTTCTACAATTCATGATCATACAAACAAAGCCTAGTCCATTTCATTTACCTAATTGGCCCAATAATTTTATGAGGCCCAATCTTCTTACTTACCCTACAACATTCCCTCCTATAAATACCCTATTAATCCCCAAAATTTTCCCACACAAAAAGGTTAGTCTTATTTTCTCTCTACTTTGTTTTATTAATTTGTATAATTATAATTATTGATTTATGGATTTTGATTTTATTGTTTGAAAGTAATTTAATTAGTATCAAGTTGTATTTTCACGAAGTTTTTTATTTTCACGAAGTTTTTTTATACTTAAAATATTATCCTTGAGTTTGATTAATAAAATTAATTATGTTTAAATTTAATTAAGCATAAATATATGTTTTATTGAAGTTTTAAGTGCTGAAAATAGTTTCTAAGTACTACTTTTGATGTTTTATAAAGAGGGTTTAATCACCCATTAAAAAGGGAGATTATTAGGGGTTTTTTAAATAATTTTAAGATTTTTATTAAACTTTAAACTTGCTGTAATTTCATGTATAATGATGTATTTTAAGTTTTTTATGAAGGAAATATAAAGAACTATACATAAGCCTATAATTTTAACTAAAGGGAAGGTTTTAAAGTGTTGTTTAATTGGATTTTGAAGGTTTTAAAGTAAGTTAGTATTGCTGTAAATTTGGTTGTTTGGGTATTGATTGAAATCTTATTGTTTGGTTTAGGAGAGGACTTTATAGAAGGTGATTTCTAGTTGGTTAAGTGACATACCAATTCGTTTATTCAAGGTACGTACAAGTTACGAAATCTTGCTTTTAGGTGCATGTTTAAGGACGGATCGAGAACTTAGTGTAATGTATAGGGATGACTGGACTAAATTGTTTGGTTATACATTGTGAATTTCATATGATGTGCACTATTTTATATTGCAAGTATTATTTATGCTCTAATTATGCAAGGTGTGCTTAGAGGCAAAGGTATGCAATTGGTGTAAAGATTAATTTATTACTCATTCATGATTATTGAAATAGGATGAGTAACGGGAGAATTCAAGTCTTATAAGACGAGGTTAAGGTTTTGGGGTGCCTTATGCACTCAAGGTGTTTATACACTGAGGTAGTTAAAGGAATAAATAATAAATAATAAATGTTGCTTGTCACTAATAAATCAAGAATTGAAATTGAAAAGTTGTTTTACTTGATTGAATTGATATTGGATTGATTGTATTGTTTGCATATGAGTCATCACCAAGTCTAAACCTGTAAATCACGTAAAGTGCAAGATGGATGAGCAATAAAACTCTGGATTGGTGCACTTCTGGAGTAATGACAATCAGGGGTTGGGGTACACGGGGTATATTAGTCGTGTACTTTTATCGAGGCCGTCTGATCTACGAGTCTCCTATTTCAAATATTTTATTTTTTAAAACTAGGAGTTAGGTGAGATCTCATACTAACTACGGTCACGGAGTCGCGCCCGTGGTCGTTGGATTTTTATTGATGTTTCCGAAAGGAGGCATGGGGTTTTTCTTTTATTGATGTTCCAAATGGGACATGGGTTGGACAACTTTGTCTATTGCTAAATCCAATGAAGTAAATAAATGAGTCAGTTAATATCAATTAGTGAGGTTTTAATAAACTTGATAATTGAGTCGTGAATTGAGTCTGTATTTTATGATGCTTATGCTTGATTATTAATAGCATGTTAGGTATGTTCTTAATTTATTTCGCAGCTTGTATGTACTCAGCTTTGTTGATTGCGTGCTTTTGTGTGTGTCTTTCTTTGGTCATGGCCTTCGCTTTCAATGACCCTGTGACGATCCAATTTTTACACTTGTGATATTGGGGAGCAGATTAACCACAGGTTCTTACATATGCAGCATTCGCATCAGGGTTGTGGGATTTTGAGTAGAGAGTTGGTTATTATTCGCAGTTTATTTCTTTTCATAAGTTTGAATTTATTTAAACTCTGGTTTTATTTATTTACTACTTTTGTGGGGTTTTGAATAAGGGCCTTAATGGTTCCATCTTGTATCACTTAATTTGGTTTTATTTGTTGTTTTTGAAACTTATTTATAACTGAGTTAGTTTTTCCGCTGCTATTTTCTGATAAAGCCTTAACGTTTGAACACGTGGCGGTAGCACGCCAGTAATTCTCTTGAATATTGTTCAGGGTATTTACAGATTTAAGAGAGAATTATTGGGGTGTTACAACAACGAATCGAGAATATGCCGAATTGTTATATTTATGTATTTGGATTCTTATCCATTCTCCGATTAATTCTTGTTTGATTTTGTTAAATTCGTTTTCATTATCGTTCAATGTCAATTGTATATGCTGTATGGCTTATATTAATGAAATTTAATGTCCTTTAAGACTTCTTTTTTTTTAAAAAAAAAAAAACCTTGGATGCTCCCTCTAAACATATTGTTCTACTTTTGTTTGCTACATTTTGACTTTTAGTGATTAACTTTTTAAAATTTTTACTTTTAAATTCAAAATCCTTTTATACTGTCATGTTACCTGCCAAACCACCACACACCCCGACCCAAACTACCAACCAACCATCGTGTTTGCAGAACCTTATGGCAATCACCAATTTATCACCACTCTTAACTGCGGTTTTTGGATTGGTTCGTGGGTTGTAAGATGGGAATGACTCGGGATGGTGATGATAAGGAAGGTAAGTGGCATGGAAGCTTGGGTACATCAATGGTTATTGAAAGATTGGACAATGTTTTCCTTGAATACTGATCAATTGGATCACCGTATATATACACAACTACAGCCTTGATAATAGGCTTAACTCAAGCTAGGATAATTACAAAGCTAACAACTTTGACTAACTCCACTATATACGGCAACTATAGAAGACATATTAGGAACAAATATCTTCTTTGACTAATTACAATATATACTATATTTAACACACCCCCCAGTCGAAGCGGGAGGGCTACGGACACTGAGACTGTCCCTAAAATCTCCAAACAATACTAGAGGAAGGCCTTTAGTAAAGATGTCAGCTATTTGATGTCGTGAAGGCACGTGAAGCACTCGGACTTCACCCCGAGCAACTTTTTCCCTGACAAAATGAATATCCATTTCTATATGTTTTGTCCGTTGATGTTGAATTGGATTTCCTGATAAATAAATTGCACTGACATTGTCACAATAAACAAGAGTGGCCTTATTAATCGGACAATGTAACTCCAAGAGAAGGTTCTGAAGCCAACATGATTCGGAAACAACATTTGCCACCCCACGGTATTCTGCCTCTGAACTCGATTTCGACACTGTTGGTTGTTGTTTTGATGACCAAGACACCAAATTGTCACCCAAAAATACACAATAACCAGAAGTAGATCGTCGAGTATCGGGACACCCACCCCAATCTGCATCAGTATATGAGACCAGAGTAGAAAAAGAAGATGGATATAAATGGAGGTCGTACTCCAATGTACCCTGAACATACCGAATAATTCTTTTCAGAGCAGTCATATGATCAACCCTAGGATCATGCATATGTAAGCAGACCTGTTGAACAGCATAAGAAATATCCGGCCTAGTAAAAGTAAGATACTGAAGAGCCCCTGCAAGACTCCGATAGAGGGTGGGATCATCAAATGTTGTACTAGATGTAGCACTAACCTTAGGCTTCGTATCAACCGGAGTAGGAGATGGTTTACACGAAGACATCCCTGCTCGCTCTATTATCTCATCGGCATATTTCCGTTGAGATAAAAACATACCCCCCCCTTTTCCGGGTCACAACAATTCCCAGAAAATAATTCAAAGGACCAAGATCCTTCATAGCGAACTCAGAGCTCAGAAGATCCATAATAGAACAACGGAGAGTATCAGAAGAAGCAGTGAGAATTATATCATCAACATAGAGTCAAATGTATGCCATATCAGACCCCTTTTGATAAATAAACAACGGATTATCCATTTTACTGTTAGTAAAACCAAGAGACAACACATAATCTGCAAAACGCTTGTACCAAGCTCTAGGGGCTTGCTTCAGTCCATATAATGACTTACGCAAGAGGCAAACATAATCTGGATGGCCAGGATCCCTGTAACCTAAGGGTTGATGCATATACACAGTTTCCTGCAACTCACCATGAAGAAAGGCATTTTTGACATCCAACTGATGAATCGACCATTCCTTCGAAAGAGATAGACTGAGAACAGTACGAATAGTAGCCGGCTTCACCACCGGACTAAATGTCTCACCGCAATCAATGCCAACCTGTTGTGTTTTTCCATCACCTACAAGACGGGCTTTATGCCTCTCAAAATCACCATTAGATTTAACTTTATGAGTGAAAATCCACATAGATCAAATAACATTCACATGCGGAGGACGGGGCACCAACTCCCACGTCTTATTTTCAATAAGAGCATTATATTCATCATCCATGGACATTTTTCAATTTGGGTCACGAAGAGCCGCAACCAGGTTACGAGGCAATGGAGACCCCTGAACCGCAGTATGCATGGAATACTTTTTATTTGGCTTAAAAATTCCATTACGGCTACGAGTTATGACAGTAGGCTGTTGAGGAATATTTTGTGGAGGGAATTGATTTGGGGTGGTTTGTGTTTGAGAAGTGGGCAAGGAGGAAGATGGCCTTGGGCCAGAAGAAGAAGCCGACCCAGAAGCTGGACTGGGCTGCTCGCTGATGGGTTCTAGCGTCACAACAGGCTCACAAGTGGGTGTGAGTTGCTGGACAGGTGAACTTGAAGGAATTGTGTCTTCGATAAGTGCAATTACTAGATATATCAAGGATTACTATTATGGAGATAATAATTTCATCCTATTGGGGCGTCATCCTCTATTGCTAGACTATGAGAGATGATCTTTGGGCTAGTTAAATAGTCCAAAGCCCTTTAGAATGGATCCTATAAGGTCACACACAAGGGTAATGGGTTAAGCAAGTTAGAGGCCCATTAATGGGCCTCATGAGCATTTAATTAGTCATAAGTATGATTGGGCTAAGTGTAGTTTGAGTGGGATTAGGAATTGGGCTTTGACTTGGACTATTATTTAGAGATATGATCTATAAATAATAGTCATGCCTAGGGTTGATTAATTAAGTCACAATTAACATACAGTGAATTGTGAATCTAAGCAACCATCATCCAAAGTCCTTTCCTTTCTCAAACTCACGGGCCTCTCTCTCCCCTCTCACCCACGGCCGACCACCCTAGTGGTCCTCGTGGTGTTGCGCGGTGGTCCTTGGCTAGTTCGTTGTTCGTTCATCTCCGTAGAAAGTCAATTGAAGGTTTCAATTGCAACTAACTAGCATTAGTGGAGGTTTTAATCTGTGCCCGTGGACCAAGTAGAGGAATCACACTTGAGGTTCTTTATCTCCCTAGTTCTTGCTCGATCACCGGTGGAATCACGCTTCAAAGGTATTATTCTTACTCTTTATGTGTTATGCATGAGATCCTTGGTTAGGTGCTATATAAATATGATTCATGATTATTTCCGCTGCGTAGTACCTATAATTCCCTTCAACTGGGCCCTGCGAGTTGGGTTGGAGCTGCATGACTTGAAGTTTGATAATAATTTAGCACGTATGGGGACAAATCATTATCAAGAAAATCATATGTATGGGAAGCATGGGAGTGTAAATCAGCAAAAGGAAATACATTCTCATCAAATATGACATGGCGACAAATAATAATTTTTCTAGAAGATAAATCATAGCACTTGTAGCCTCGATGATTGGAAGGATACCCTAAGAAAACACACGGAGTAGACCGGGGTTGTAATTTATTAATAGTGGTAGATGGGAAAAGAGGGTAACACAAACAACCAAAAACCCGTAAATGAGAATAAGAAGGAACCTTTTGATAAAGAACCTCAAGAGGAGATTTATTTCCCAGAAGTTTACTTGGAAGGATATTAAGAAGATATGTTGCCATTTGAAGGGAATGATGCCAAAAAGATGGGGGGAGAGAAGAATGAGCGAGAAGAGTTCTTGACATATTATTTACAGTCCGAATTTTACGTTCGGCTTTCCCATTTTGAGATGAAGTATAAGGACAAGATAGGCGGAAAGACATGCCATTAGCTTTACAAAAATCCCAAAAAGGACCATTATCAAATTCCCGGCCATTATCACATTGGACATTTTTTATATTATGTTCAAATTGAGTAGAAATATGGGCTTTAAAAGCTAAAAATATGTCATACACCTCAGATTTCTTAGCCAAAGGAAAAGTCCACAAATATTTCGAAAAATCATCCAAAAATAAAACATAATATCGATGCCCGGAAGAGCTCAAAACCGGAGATGACCAAAGGTCACTATGAATAATATCAAATGACATAGAAGTACAAGAAGTACATGAAATAAATGGCAACTTAATATGTTTCCCAAGTACACAAGACTCGCAAACACATGAACTAGAAATTTTATTACAAGCAATGCTTTTATTTTTCCTAAGCACATCTAAGGTAGGAGCCGCCGGATGACCCAACCGATTATGCCAAAGTTTGGGAGAGAGAGCGGCATAGGTAGATGAGTAAGCTTGATTGTTGAGAGAAGATGAAAATGGATAAAGGTCACCTTGACTATCACATCTCATTATTGGCATCCCCGTCCGAAAGTCCTTCACAGAAAACCCAATAGGATCAAACTCAACTGACACAGAATTATCAGTAGTAAACTTTCTAATAGATATGAGATTTTTAATTAATTTGGGAGCATGAAGGACATTTTTGAGAGAGAGAGGTTGACTAGGGGAGGGCAATTTAGAGTGACCAAAACCAAGAATCGGAATTTTATGACCATTACCAACAATAATATTATGAGTAGGATGATTGCTCAAATTAAAATAAGACGAGAGATTACCGGATGAGGACGTCATATGAGACGTTGCTCCAGTGTCCATGTACCAAGCTGGGTCGGGCTGTTGAAGGGACATGGTATGCATCGCAACTTCAATATCTGTAGGCACCCAAGAAGCGGACTGACCAGATGCTGGAATGGACTGCTGCACATAGGCCTGCTGCTGTGGTCTTGGGCCCAAGATGCCGGGCTGTCGCTGCTGCTGGGGTATAGAAGGCCTGACCCATCCTTGATTAGGGAATGGGCAAGGAGGAATGGGCCAGGTCTGCCCATACCAAGGCCACATAAATGGCTGATGCTGCCATTGAGACGTTGGAGCATTGGAGTTGGAGTTCCCCCCGTTCTGTCCTCGGCCACCAGACTTGCCACCACTGTTGTTGCGTCTGCCACCACCGGAATTCTTCCGGGTGTTGTTGTTTTTCCGGCTGCCGGAGTTCTGACCAACCGACTGCTTCCCCTTCGAGTGACTGTGCTTCTCCGAAACATCGTCTTGCGAAGTGTGAATCATGGCAGACTTAATGGCTGCCTCCTTTGCCATACCCGCCTCCTCCAAAATTAGCATTGACCGAGCTTTGTAAAAAGGAGGAAGAGGGTCGGATTGCCGGATTACCGTACCTACACCACGGTATGCTTTTGTGAGACCCCCTACCAATTGCAACACCATACGGCTGTCCGAAACCGGTGCCCCAACATTCTTTAACTGATCTCCAAGGGACTTAAGATGTTGACAGTAAGCCGACACATTCGGGAAATCCTCCATAGCAGTCGTGGAGAATTCTTGCTCCAAAGCAACGGCACGGGAATGTTCATTATCTTGGAATATATCTCGCAATCGATTCCAAGCATCCATGGCCGTAGAGTCGGGTTCAATGATTGTCTGCAACAAGTCATTAGAGATAGTAGAATAGATTCACGATAAGACCGCGGCATCCAAGGTCGACCAAATTCCTTCTCCTCATCCGTAGATGGAACCTTTTCCTTGCCTTTTTCTGGAGGAATAATATGGTGAAGGACTTTGTGTGATCTTGCGTGAATTTTGAACAACTCCGCCCACGTAGAGTATTGAACGTTTTTCATATCAAGAGTAATTGGAATAGCACTCTTGATATTAGAGACGGCAAGAGCCGGATGAAAAGATGATTTAGAATCACCCATGGAGAAAAGGAGATGAAGAAAAGAAGAAGATAAGGAAGGAGAGCACTAGGGCGCAGCGGAATTTAGAGAAGAAGGCAACCTAGGCTAACCGATACCATGAAAGATTGGATAATGTTTTCCTTGAATACTGATCAATTGGATCACCGTATATATACACAACTACAGCCTTGATAATAGGCTTAACTCAAGCTAGGATAATTACAAAGCTAACAACTTTGACTAACTCCACTATATACGACAACTATAGAAGATATAATAGGAACAAATATCTTCTTTGACTAATTACAATATATACTATATTTAACAGTTATGGTGCATGTGGTGGTTGCAATTATGTAGATGAGGAAGTGAGATATGAGAGATTGTTTAATTTTATTCAAACGAGCCACTACATATTCAACATGTGGCAATTTTCAATCGATTTGCTTGATTGTAATAAGATAGAGATCAGCATGAATTAATCGATAGCAAGACCTTTCAAAAGAAGGTTATCCATAGTTGTAATTGGTAATAAAGTCAATTTTCTTAAATTAAAACTTGTTTTATGAGATATCAACATTAGTTTAGTGGTTTTTGTTTTATTAAAAAGGAACCCAAAAAAAATCAAAGAATTAGTAAACTATAAAAGACTCAAGCTCATCCTATTCTTCTATTATTCAATTAGCTGCCCTGCTCTTCTTTCTTTATTTCCTCACTGAGCTCTCTCCCCTCTGCCGAATTCTACGGTAGAGAATGCTGTAATAATAATTGGTCCATGAGAGACCTTTTTAAGTATTGCAAAAGAAAGGGCCTGCTGATAGAGCTGGGCGAGGCAGCGATACTAGTTATCAGGTCAGAGAAAGGCCTGGCCCATAAGCTGGCCCCCTTAAAAACCCAAGCCTTTTTTAGGTAATTTGTTAGCCATTGTGTATTTAGTCAATTGATTTAGTACTAAAAGTCCATAGGGGAATAATGTCAATATTTCTACCATGTCCAAGTTTTATATTGATAATAGAAGAATAGGATGACGGTGCCACTAATAATTTTGACTGTAATTTTTATTTGTAAGAAGTTCACAACAGTATAATAGTGATTTAATGTCAGCACTTATCACTTTAGGTATGGTTATAAATAAACATATCGGTCTCTCATTTCTTCTTGATAATCCCTACATTTTAAAAAGCTCAAGTAAACTCTGTATAAATAGTGTGCAGACATATATGCTCAAAATAAAGATTGTTTACTTATTTGTTTAATGATACGGAGTAACAACTCTTTTTTTGAATTCTTACAAATAGTGTTCCAACATTCATACCCCTAAATAAATTTGTTTACATATTTTTCCTTAATATTGATAACTAAAAACAGTTAATTTATGGCATAAGGCCAAGTTGAAAGAGTTCCCCGGACATTCATGGCTAGGTATGGCACGCACGTCTAGGGTTGGTCATCGATCCAAGACCATACCGGTCCAGATAAAAAATTATAATTTCAAGAACTGAAGACCAGACTGATTAAGCTGGGACTGAACCTGGACCGAAAGAATCGGTCCAAAACCCAAACCGAACCTCTTTAAGAATTTTTTTTATAAATTTATAATAACTTTATGGAAAACTCGAAAAAGGTAAAGGATAAACTATATTTTAGAGTTTTTCGTTTGTATATTTATTTCAAAAAAGCTCATACAATTAAAGTGTTCTAAACTTATTAAGGATAATCTTAACCATTATTTAAGGTTTCATGCAAAATTTTAAGCAAAAAACCGATTTGGTCCAAGACCAATTTTTACAGGGTTTCGGATCGGACCGAAAACCAGAAAATAAGTTTCTATACCCGAAGACCAGACCGATTTTCGAACACCGTACCCTACGCGCATCGCACACATTAGCCTCCTTAGCGTTTACAAAAAATTTAGTAAAAAATAATATGTCCAATAATTGTCCAACTAACCCTTTTTTTCTTTAGTGAGTAATTTGCAGATAATAACTCATTATGCTCGTTTTTAAAACAATAAATAAATAAATTAGGGTAAAACTGTAAAAGCACATAGCTTAAGTTATATTTTAAAGGTTTTTAGTGAAAAGAATTGAGATAACTTTACGAAAAAAACCTCCTTAAAATAAGTTGGACTCAGATTTTTTTTCCCTCTTTTCATTTGCTTGCAACATAACATTAAAACACGCATTTCTAAGAGTGATATGAGAGGTAAAATGAATTGTATATAAAAGTAATCAGAAAAGAAATATCCAATAATTTGTTTGTTTACATTCTTTAATCTCTTCCTTGTTGTACATGTGATAATATAAGTTACTTTCTTGACTCTTTGGATGCTCATGCTCTCGCCCTACCCATAGGAGTATTCGTTTAATTTGTCTTGGTCGCGCTGCTCCCACACTTGGGTGTTATTAATATAATTTTTGATGGTTTCGTTCGGGATGGTCGAAGGGATTTAGGCATTGCTCTAAGAGATCATTTGGGAAATAAGTTTATAGTCGCTCTTTTAATTTTGGAATGAGTCCTCCGCTTATTGCGGAAGAGATTAAGAGAAGCTACAACCCTTTGTAACAATCTTCTTCTAGCGCAGGCCCATAATATTTCAAAGGTGTTCATAGAAGGGGGATAGTTTACTTATTATTAATATTTTACAGGGAAATGCTGAATGTTCGTGGAAAATTCAGCTATTGATGGGAGACGTTAAGGAGCCATTTTGAAATCTCATTTCAATTCATTCGCGCTACATTTATAGAGAGGGGTAATATAACTACAGACTATGTTGCTTTTCTGAGCCATTTTTGGCAAGCTCAGAAAGATATTGATCCATTCATCTATACTATTAAATGGAGTATTTTTTGTTTAATTTATTTAGATAAGTTAGGGTACAATATTGAGAGAAACTATCCTAACTTCTTTGTTTACCTTTATGCAAAAAAAAAAACTTCATAATTAATTAGTCAAAATAGACTTGATCAAACTGAGCCCAATTTGAATTTTGGCAAATTTTTCCGACTCAATCCGATTTTTAAATTTTTTTAAGCGGGCTTAGGAATACGATTTATGCAATTTTAGTTATTTTTTTTTGGTCCGGTCTCTGGCTAGTTTGGATGGTTTTAGGCACATAGCATTTCGCCCCAGAAATGATATAATCTTTTCAGTCTCGGCCCGGCTAGAACCTGCTCAATAATCACCTTTTTTTTTTTTTTTTTTTTTTTTTTTTTTTTTTTTTTTAATTCATATAAAAGTACAAAAGAAGAAAGAAGAAAAAAAGAAAAATACTAGTAATTGACCAACGGATCTTGTGTCCTCTTCTTTCTCCACACCTTGTTGTTTTTAGAGAAGTTTATTTTATTCATTTATTTTTTAAAAAAACACTTAATTTTTGGAGGGGAATTCTCTCTCTTACATGATTTCTGTGTTCCATGATCCAAACGATGATTTCGCGCAATATATAAATAAAAATAAAAATCGACACCCCATTTTCCCCAAATTATTAGTTAATAATAATAATTTTAGTTGGAAAAACCAATCTTTGGTTTTCTTCTACCTCCACCTACTCTTCCCTCTCTCCCTCCCTTCCCCCGTGCCCCCGCGGAGGCAGGCGAGCGAGCGAGGGCATATCCTTTGGCGCGAAGAAAAAGAAATTTGTTCGACTTACAAACATTTCGTAAATACAATAAAATAACACAAGAAAAGCAGGTAGGGGGAGGAAGGGAAGGAGGTATAGTTAACGTGCAATGCAGGGAAAAGAAGAGATGAAGATGAAAGAGGAGAGAGAGTGTTAAGGCATCAAACAAAAGCCTTTGTTTTGGATGTTGTTGCACGGCACAGATACCTAGATCCCTCCACCCCTCCTGCAATTCTTAACCAGTTTCCTTTTCTTTTGCCGTAGTTTATTCTTTTTTATATATTCATACATTTCTTTCTTTCTTTCTTTCTTCTTCTCTAATTTTTCTGTCTGTCTTTTTGGTTTCTCTCTATTCCCGAAATTCATTATTGGAAGTTGTGATTTTATTGAATTGGGTTATTGGGTTTTTTTGATTTTTATCAAAAACTGGGAAAAAATGCCGTCTCAAATGATGGATCAGCAGGGTTTGTCTGCATCGCCTTACTTTTCTGGGGATCCTCAATTTCCTGCCGACAAACAATCTCCATTCTGGAACATCAATAACTTTGGTAATTCTTATTAATTTTTTTTAATACCAAGTTCTTTAATATAAAGATATACTAGAATGTACATGTGCATATTGTATTAGATTGAATTATATGGAGTAGTATGAATTATGATTCTTAAAATATTATTATCATGTAATTTGTGAAGTTGGGTATTTAATATTGTTGTGTAGATCATTAGATTAAGGTAGTTATTGAAGGTTTTGAAGGGATTATAGTAAATTTTGAATTTTTTGAATGGTTTTGGAGGAATTGCTTAGAATTGCTTGTGTAATATTTGCAGTGTAATACTCATTGAATTTTATCTGAAAATGTGTATGGAAAGTTGTTATTGAAGGTAATAATTACATACGAATTAAGAATTTCTTTCAATTATGTATTTATGTAGGCAAATTAGGCTCTTTAATGGTCATTGCATAGTATGCAGAGATGGAGCGACAATGTACATAACGAATTCTGTCATGCCTTATTGGAGTAGTCAACTAGTCATCCATTCTTTTTTCCCGGAATTGAGAAATTGATGGTGATAGAGTGTGCCATCTCATACCTTGATGTATTGCTCATTTTCATTCCTTGGATTTTCTTTTTATCAACCAATATTGATTAGGAAACTAGATTATAACCAACACACATATAGTTGGATTTTTAAGGAAATAAACAAAGTGAAACATTTTATTGTTAATGAAAGAATACATTTTCAATGGAATTTGTAAATCAGACCATGTAAGTGCTATGTATACTTAAGTTCAAAGATTATTTTGTAAGTGCATGTTTGGTATGAATATAAGAAGGAGAAAGGGTATGCTTTACTTATTTATGAATAATAGGATAATGTAAGTGTTACCATTATTTGTTCTAGACAAGGGGAATGGATTCCTAGTACTCTGTATTAAAAATTCGGGATTAAGGAGGGAAACATTTTTGTTACCGTTGGGAGTTGAGAAAGGTTATGAAAAGTGGTAATGGTTACCTTCGGGAAATGGATTGTGCTACCTCATCTATGACAACAAGCATTAACACTTTGTTTGGATAAGGCATTGGGGGAGGGAAACCTCCATTTTTGATAAACATCATTCCTCTAAAATGGGAGGATATTGAAGGAAAATAGAGCTCTACCTCCCGGCCTCCCCTCTCCCTTTCCTTTCCCTCTTATTGTGCTATCCAAACAGATTCAAGTAGTGGAAACTCAAATTTGATTCCAAATCCACCACATAAACACTATGCTAAACATGATGTGAATCCATGCTTTCGGCCAGCAAAGTAGGATGTGATTGCTTGTCTCTATATGATCCCTCCTTTTTATCATCAGCTTGGTTTGATTTCATTCTTCTCTGTATGTACTTAAGAAACCTGAAATTATTGTTGGAGAAATGATTTTTTTTCCACTATAAATTTTGCAGGTATGAAGACAGATGCAATTGCTGGCACTTCATGCGGGGTTCCTGTTGCTGGATCACCTTTAGAGAAACTAGTACATGTGGATTCTCTAGCAACCAATGGTCATGAAAATCTTGAACAGACGGTCAGCTTTAGTTTGCAAAGACATGCAGTGGGAGCAGAAAGAGCTCTTAGTCGGTCCTTGAATTTGTGGAGTTCTATGGACCTTAATCCTGTCGCTAGATCAAATCCTAATGCACAACAGTCATGGGAGAAGAATAACACAATTTCTCACTATGAAAATGGGCTATTTTCAAGTTCAATGTCTGAGATGTTTACCCGAAAGTGTAAGTGTCTTTATTTTCCCCCCTTACATGAGAAGATGCTAAAACTTAACTTTTCTGCTATGTCATTCTCCCTCACAGTTACTTCATTTTGATTTTCTTATATTAGCTCAAATTCCCATGACACTGTTATATGGTGAACTGGTGATTGTCATGCTCCTCTGTGCTGAATGACTAATCTGTTCTCAATGTTTCTTAATCCATTTTTATAGTGCAACTATCCTCAAATGACGACTTCCATGGTCACTCTGTTGATACTGTTGCCTCGCACTATGAGGAGGAAGAACCTTTTCAGTCCCTTGAGGAAATTGAGGCCCAGACCATAGGAAATCTGCTTCCTGATGATGATGAATTGCTCTCTGGAGTTGTTGTTGATGGGATTGAAAGTAAGATTCAACTAAGAGGAGAGGATGACATAGAAGATTTGGACCTTTTTAATAGTGTTGGAGGGATGGATTTAGGAGATGATACATCATCTGCAGTACAAAGGAATTCTGAATTTCCTTGCAGCTTTAACGGACAACTCACTGGAACTAGTATCTCTTTTAATGGGGAACATCCTTATGGAGAACATCCGTACCGCACTTTGTTTGTGAGAAACATTAATAGCAATGTTGAAGATTCCGAGTTGCAGGCTCTCTTTGAGGTAGGTGTAGGAGTTTTTTTGTTTATCACTTGCGATGATTGGAATGTAGTCAAATTAATTATGTTCTTGTCTCGATTTTGCAGTTGTGAAATTTGACAGAGGATTGTTAATCTAATTGTTTGTCCTAAACTTGCAGCAATATGGAGATATCCGCACCCTGTATACAGCTTGCAAACATAGGGGTTTTGTTATGATTTCATACTTTGACATCAGAGCAGCAAGGAATGCAATGAAGGCACTTCAAAATAAGCCTTTGAGACGAAGGAGGCTTGATATACATTACTCAATCCCAAAGGTAATAATTATTTATTTTCAGCTTTTCATGCATTTGACTTGGCTTTCAGTAGAGTTATCAAATTGGAATACACTCATGCTCCTCCCCATGATTGATTTGTTTAGGACAATCCTTCAGATAAGGATGTAAACCAAGGAACTCTAGTGGTATCTAACCTTGATGCTTCTGTTACAATCGATGATATTCGTCAGATTTTTGGTGCTTATGGAGAGGTTAAGGAGGTAAGTATGTCAATTATTTTTTGCACATGCTAACACTTTTAGTGTCTGATGTTCTTCAGTGCACAAGTACCACTTTCAAATGGGCATTATATAACAAATTCATTTTATGTACCACAGATACGGGAAATCCCACACAGAAGTAACCAAAAGTTTGTAGAATTCTACGATGTCAGAGCTGCTGATGAAGCTCTCTGTGCATTGGACAAAAGTGATATTGCTGGTAAGAAGATAAAGGTTGAACCAAGTCGTCCTGGGGGAGCAAGACGAAGGTATCAAGTTTTAAAGATTTCTCTGCAGAGTCTGAGTATAATTCCACAATTTTGCTGAAGCAAAAATTCATGTTACGAAGTATAATACAAAATTTCTGAAACCTACGTTTCAGTAGCATGTTGCCAATTTCTCTCCCTTTCTCTTTGAGCTTTTATTTTCTTTTGATTATTATTCCACTTTATGCAGTTTAATGCAACCATTGCCCCCAGATATGGAGCAAGAGGAATCCGGTATTCATGTACAGCAAAGTAGTGCTGGTAAGGAAACTTTCTTACTTGTTCTGTGTTGGTTAAATGTGAAGGGGTGATACTCTAATCATTAAATGTTAGAAACATTATTTTCAGGGATTTCAAGCAGCTCCATCAGCTCTATTAGCATGGAAAGCGATGCTAGTTGTGTTACAAGTGCCGGCATACAGGCAACTCTGGGTTCATTCATAGATAATTCTGCTCGTCATGAAATCTCTTCTAGTGTCCCCAATGGCTTACCATCCCTTCTCAGAGCTGAATCAGGAAGCTATCAAGCTGGGCTCTCTGAGTCTGGAAAGTTAGCTAGCCAAGTAAATTATGATTTTCGAGGCTTGCCAACTCTTTATCCTTGCTCAGTTCCAAAGTATAGTGATGGTTTAGCTAATAGTGTTTCTTGCAATTCTGACGGTTACGTGCCTGCTATTGTTAGTTCCCTGGTTGAGAATAATCACTTGGGCCGAATAAGCTCAAATGTCGAAATGTGTAACGGTATGTGTGTTTTGAGATTTTTGCATCTCCTTTGTGAACATCCCTTAGTCAATCTAGGCATGTACAGAATGAAATTTACTTATTTTAGTTAAGATCAATCAGATGGATGTCTAAACTCCTTATACTGTACCTTTTATTCTGTTAGATTTTTCTACATCTGGGAATGCGAGCGGATCTCTTCCCGGGCATCATTTCATGTGGAGTAATACTAATCACCACCAACCTCCAGCTTTTGGGTGGCCAAACTCCCCTTCGCAATCAAATGGGATTTGTAGTCCTCAAAACCAACATCAGCTTCATGGATTCACTAGATCACCATCTCATATGCTGAACTCAATTCAACCCCATCATGTGGGATCGGCACCAGCTGTTAACTACTCTCTTTGGGATAGGCAAAATTCTTATCCAGGGGGGTCGCCTGAAGCATCTGGCTTCCACCAGGGTCCATTAGGGAATATGAGACTTTCAGGCAGCCCTCTGCACCACATGGATTTTGTTCCTCATAATTTATTTCCTCATGTCGGTGGAAACAGCTTGGATTTACCAATCTCTTCTAGAAATGTTCTGAATTCCCATCATCAAAGAGGCATGATTTATCCCCCCAGGAACCAGATGAACATGGCAGGCTCATTTGAACATCCTGTTGAACGTGCTAGAAGAAATAGAAGTGATGGCTCTTCTGCTCAAGCTGACAACAAGAAACTATATGAACTTGATCTCGACCGCATTAGGCGGGGGGAAGACAATCGAACCACTCTTATGATAAAGAATATTCCTAACAAGTACGTAGAATTTCCGTTTTAAGTGAATTAAATTACTATATAATTAATCTTTTTTATGCTATATATCCCACAAAAATGGATTGGAGTCAATGGACTAATTGAATCAATCCTAGTGAATTGTTTTTAGTTTCTTAAACTTGACATTTTTCATGTTTGATTGTATTTGCTCCCTACCACGTTTTACGTGTTTGTAGATATACATCCAAGATGCTTATGGCTGCCATTGATGAACGCCACCGTGGAACTTATGACTTCATCTATTTACCAATTGATTTTAAGGTAAGTTTACTTTTATCCGGTGACTATCTATTATGTGTAGACAGGACCTAAACGAGATTTACCTTTTGTTATACTCTGTGTGGACTGTATTTTCCTTAACACCTATCCTCATTTTATGCAGAACAAGTGCAATGTGGGTTATGCCTTTATCAACATGATTGATCCTAGCCATATCATCTCATGCTATGAGGTTTGTTTTCTTTTCAACTCTTAACTAGTGGCTTGTTAATTCAAAATTTTCATTTTTTGCTCACTTCTGAGTGTATTTTGACCTGAAAGTTTGAAATGGGCAGACATTAAATGGGAAGAAATGGGAAAAGTTCAACAGTGAAAAGGTTGCATCACTTGCTTATGCTCGCATACAAGGCAAAGCTGCTCTTGTTGCTCATTTTCAGAATTCTAGCTTAATGAATGAGGACAAGCGATGCAGACCTATTCTTTTCCACAGCGATGGCACCAATGCTGGTGATCAGGTATGAGCATCACCAAGCTATCATCGAGCAAATATATTACCAACTCTTGACTTATTTTGCTCCTCTTTCTTTTTCTCTCTATTTTTTACACACACACCAAAAAAAAAAAAAAAAAAGAAAAAAAAAAACCTATAATACGTATTACCATTGTATACAATTATAGTTGCAGACTTGCAGTAATGTTGTCCCATTTTACAAAGCCTCTTCAACTACATTGGGTTAATAATTTAATAATTGATGTTGATCCTGTTGGTGATACATGGTATGAAGTATATTTTATTTGTGATGGGTGGGTGATTCTGTAACCCTGCATCGTTTCTCTGATTCCTGTTTTTTTTTTTTTTTTTTTTTAAATTACAGGTGCCGTTTCCCATGGGTGTTAACGTTAGATCTAGACCTGGTAAATCAAGATCCTGCAATAATGAGGAAAATCAACTAGAGAGCCCTCCTAATGTTGTTAGCAAGGAAGAATATACTTGTGGAGAATCATCTTCAAGCTCGGGAAAGGAATCAGATTGAACAGTGAACTAAACTCAAAGTTAAAAGTGTTATACGGAGGAAACGGTGAGGATGAAGAGGGAGAAATTAAGAAAAGGATGTGCATAAATAGACCAAAGGAGTGAGGTGAGGCACTGGTCATGCAGTCTTTGCATGATTAATATCAACAATAATAAGATTAATCTAACTATACGCATTGAGAGAGTTTACTCTCGGTGCATGTAATTACGAGGAGAGTTAGTAAATGGAGCAACAACTGGAGCTTCAAAATTTTGATTGGTGTTGAGTCTTATAAATACACTTTATTCGTAAATATATACTCCGTAGGTGTATATAAGTGGTGAAGATAGAAGAGAGCTCTACAGCAGCTGGGAGAAGGTTTCCTGGGCTGAACTCCTTTTACTGATTTTCCTATTTTTAACTTTGTATGTTGACATTCTTGTCATTATACCCTTCCGAGGGTAAATTTATGAAAAGACTTTTAATTTGAAAATTTTGATTTTATTGTTTCATGCAACTGCTGCCAAGATGTGCTTGCAATGTTGCATATTCTATGATTCCTCACTTTTGTATCTAAATGTTGCGATCAAGTGAATTAGTCATCAACAAATGCATTTTCAGCAGCAATTTGGCCTAACATAACAGCAACATGATATTGCATAAATTTTCATCAAAGAACCAACTAGATAACTCTTCTTGGCCTAATTCCTCTGGTTCCGACGAAATAAATGGGTGTTTGAGCCAGCAGTGTGAACCTGATGAGGTTATTCTTGACAGGCATAGGAGACTGGTGGTAGACTTCAGCAATTACACAGAGTGAATCTACAGCACTGTCACTGTAAAGCAGTCTGTTAGCAGGGGGTGTTTGGTCTCCCCCACCTACTGAAGTGGTGAAGATCAACGTTGATGCCTCAACTCGGGAAGACGGCTGGATTAGTGTGAGTGCTGTGGCTCGAGACAGCATGAGGGCTGTTACGTTTTCCGCGGTCAGGAGGGTTCAGGCTCGCTGGGAACCTCTTGTAGCAGAGTACAGGGTTGCTCTGTTTGGGATCAGGAAGGCGAAGGAATTTGGGTTCAGCAATATCATCCTGGAATTGGACTCCAGGAGTGCAATAGCTTTGTTTCAGTTTTTTGGTCTCATGTGAAGAGAGATGGGAATTTAGTTGTCCATCATCTCGCTAGGATAATGCTTGGCGGTGTTGAACAATGTTGGGTGAATCACTTTCTAATAAGATTTCCCCATAGATATTGTTGGACGATCATTCTAATTAATTAAATGCACTATTCCCCCTTTTTAAAAAAAGAGATAACATTAAATTACAAACCCTTTCTAGGAAGGAGAAAACGAAACTAAAAAATATAGGTCAAAATATGTTGAATAATAGAGATTTATTATAAATTTATAACTAAACATCTATAATCTAAAACTGATTGAAAACAAGAAAAAAAATTAGGGAAATTCCCATTGATACATCCGTGGTTTTGACTTTTCCCATTGATACACTCCAAAATTTTTGTCTTCTCATCAGTACACCTATGGTTTAGCCTTTTTCCCAACTGTGACTAACACCGTTACAAAGTATATTATTAAGTTAAAATAATTAATGAAAAGATTATAATACCCCTTTTAAATATCTAATGTCTCAATTTGCGTGTCAAAAATTGTTCGGTTAATGACTAGGACTCCCAAAACTTTAACTGAACAATTTTTGACACGCAAATCGAGACATTAGATGTTTAAAAAGGGTATTATAGTCTTTTCCTTAGTTATTTTAACTTAATGAAATACTTTTTAACGGTGTTAGTCACGGTTGGGAAAAAAATCAAACCATGGGTGTACCGACGGGAAGACAAAAATTTTGGAATGTATCAATGGGAAAAGTCAAAACCACGGGTGTACCAATGGGAATTTCCCAAAAAATTACTCCCTATGCTGCAATATAATTTCATTTCTCTCTATATATCTTTCACATTAAATATCTATACATCTTTTACATTAAATATCATCGGAGTAACAATTTGAGACACTCCTTAATAATTAATTAGCATTAATAATTTGATACGATCTAGCTCATTAGCAACCTTGTTACCATTCGGTTTTTATAAAAAACCACATAATATCTTGTAAAGAGGTAAATGTTGCATTTTGATTACGTGTAATAAATACGTTTTACAAAAGATCATATTATATTAATACGGAGTAATAGATAACCTATGTAATTCAATACGGTATTTTGATATTGGCACTTTTCTAAAATATTTTATACAAACTCCGTGTATCGTGCCGTTAACTAACGCAAAGTTAATCTTTTCTCTTCATTTGATAATTAAATAAAAATACAATTATCAAATTGAGAACAAAATGCTTATGATTGATACCGTAAATCCGGTATATATAACAATCTCTCGTACTTTATTTTTGGCTAATGAAAGCTAAAAGCCTAATGGGCTGTAGACACATGTACTGGTATCAACGATAAAATTCGTTGCAACATAAAATTGATACAAATAATACTGTAGTAGGCTAGTATCAGTGGACGATTGTAAGAAATCAAGGAGAAGAGCTTGAAATCGAAATCTATGGCGAAACAACAGGAAGAAAGCAACTCCAATCCTGCTGCTGCTGCTGCTGCTTCTGCTTCTGCTTCTGATTGGGAGAATTTCAGGGATGACGATATCATGCTTCAACATTCTGCTATTCGCGCTGAACAAGCCGACAAAATCCATTTTCTGGGAGATAAGGTTTTTCATTTCTTAATTTCTTTGTTTTCAAAACCCTAAGATTCGATTGATTACAAGTTTGCAATAATTCTTAATCCCAATTTTTATGTTTACGACAAAATTAGGTCATTAATTGTTCGAATCTTGAATGATCATTGTTATAGTTGGCCCTCTTTTGATTGAACTTGTAACCTAAATTGTAGATTATTCTGTATTTGATTGAATCAGTTTTTGTGATTGGATGCATTTGTTTTATGTAGGAACCTCTTTCTGCTTTAGCTGCTGAATATCAATCAGGAAGTTCTATTCTGCTTGAAAAGATCAAGGTTTAAATTCGCTTTCTTTTTTGATATTTTGTGTTTAATTTTGAGTGCATGATAATTATATATGAAAAATGATGATTATAAATGATTCTCATTATCTGCTGAGCAGATTCTTGATGAAAAATACTCTGCAATTAGGCGAACTCGAGGAGATGGGAATTGCTTTTTCAGAAGTTTCATGTTCTCATACTTGGTAGGAGCCTACATTTTCTGTGGATATGTAATTAGTAGTGTATTCTGTTCTATTCTTTTTGTTACCGATTTCAGTTTCTTGGCTTCTTATTTTGTTGTGATTTTAGGAGCATATTTTAGAAACTCAAGACAAGGCTGAGGTAGATCGCGTCAAGGCTAATGTTGAAGAGTGCCGGAAGACACTCCAGAGTCTTGGCTATGCAGACTTTACGTTTGAAGATTTTTTTGGGGTGAATGCACTTTCTCATTTCTGTATACAATCAAAGGAATTTCATTATATACCTTACATGCTGCGGTTGATTTTAGTCCCATGATCTTACTTTCGTGTCCAACCACTATACCGTTTGCCTCAATTAATTATAAATAAATTTTTTGTGTCTTTTATTCTATGTTGCAAGTGTTACAATTTACTTTTTTGCTCTAATTTATAAATTTTTTTTTGTGGCGGATGTCTACAGCTATTTCTTGAGCAGCTGGAAAACGTTATTCAAGGGACTGAAGCTTCAATAAGGTCCTCTTTGTTGGCTTCTTATGTCCTCTTGTTGATATGTTTGATGTCCCCTCACATAAACTTATGCTAGCATGATCTCATTTTGTTTCTTTTGTTTTATCAGTCATGACGAGCTTGTTGAGAGGAGTCGGGATCAATCAATATCTGATTATGGTGGGTTATATTACATGTTGAGCATCTATTATTGACTTTCCTTTCTTGCTTTGTTTGTTGACAATATGTGTTGGTTAGTTGTAATGTTCTTTAGATTCATAACATCTGGGGAGATACGAAAGCGTGCGGAGTTCTTTGAACCCTTCATACTGGGATTGACTAATGCAACTGTGGATCAGGTTTGTCTTTGGCTTTAAATTGGAAGTTAGACACTTACTTTTAGTTTATTTTATTTTATTTTTGGGTAAAAATTATTTTAAGTTGCAACAGCAAATTTCTTTGTTGGCAGAATTTCTGTCAGATATGTTTAATTGGGGATCCTTTATGAGTTGTAAGAAGATAGTGTAGTGAAGAAATAAAATATAGTAAAGAAGAGAGTAAGTTGACTTAGGGCCTTAACCAGCCAAACCATCTTAACAAAATCATCTTCTTTGAAGCTATGATACACATATTTAACTTTTTGCTAATAATCAGTGATAATTCTGAATTTTCTACTCTACTATTTTTGTCATTTTTTTTAGGATATCCACAGAAAATCTCCGTATTACTTGGTATGGAAAAAATCTTACGCTCAATCTATGTCATGTGGTCCCCTCTACTTCCTTTCTTTTTCTCACATCCTCACTTCACCCTACTAAGCTTGTTAATATGCAGGACTATGCCTAACATGGAGGTTATTTGTGGATAGTGTATTATTATTCATAAATTATAATTCTTTAGTTTAACTTGATTAATATGGTTTGCTTGTTCATGCCTCAATATGAACTATAGGTGAAGGTTGATTTTCTAGTGTGCTAAGCTCATTGTCACCCCTGACCCCTGTTTGACCTTAGAAAGTACTGGTGTCTTTGGGAGCTAGATAGCCAAGACGGTGGATTTAGGTCCTTATTGTTATTGTATTTGTCGGATAGTAAGGGAAGTAGAGTTAGTTGAATTACTTAGAAATGATTAGCTAGGAATCTAGAGTAGTCATTTTCCTCACATAAGACGGATAAGGCTTCCTAATGCAAGGGAGAACAAATCAACCCATTTTTCTGGGAGTGGGATCTGTGACAGGTTGACAGGTCCTCAAAAATAACCCTTTTGTTGTTAACCTGTATCAAGTTGTATATATCCAGCCTTAGGATGTATTAAGAAGGTATTTATGGGAAGTGCATCTGGATTTTGGTCTTTAATTTGTGTTTTGGAGTTCATCCCTAAGGTGTGGTTTTGTTAGTAAAGTGCGAGTTGCTGAGCATCTTCTAACATTGCTTTTGGTTGGTTGATGATGTTACTTTATGGATGGATAACTACAGTGAGGTGGATACTAGGGGATATATGGATATAGAAATAAACTTCTTGTGTATGATTTTGAACCTCAGGGGCATACGTGAAATGTGAACATATATTTAAGTGAAGAATTAAATGAACTTACGATTTAGAAAAATTAATTATTTTGAGATACGGACATGAGATCTACAAGATGTTATTACTTGGAAAAGTGTAGATTTTGAAGCTTATTGATCAATAACGATTTTCTCGTTGTATTCTCTATAATTATGCTTTGGTTAATCCTTATTAACTCTATGAAGGAAAAGGAAAGTAAAAACTTCATGTGGTGTTCAAAAATTTTATATGCTCCCCTTGCCATCTCCTAGATGCAAAAGTTTGAATTTCCAAATAGCTTACCAATGAGCGTTCCCCATTGTGGTATTGGAATTCCCTTTACGTGGGGTCTGATTTGGGTTTGATAGGAACATATGCATAATCTCTATATGTGGGTAACAATTATCCATCCCTATTCGGTAGCGTCTATGTGGTGTAGAAGCACACCCAAATTAATTGCCCCTTATTTACTAGCATGTAGGTAGTGGAAAGAGGGGTCTTTCCTATGAAAAATGTGCTTGCAAGTAATTACCAATAATATGTTCCTCTGCTTTTCAATAGATGCAAAATTTTGTCTTTTTGTTGTTTATACTGAGTAACTATAGACATTCACCATGCAATTGATACGTACAATTATTAGAACCATGTTGATTGATTGTAGCAGCGGTTTCTTTGTATTTTGTAGGCTGTTTCATCCATTTCGATCTGCTTTGTTAATGTCCCATATGCATCAAGTTCAACCATGATAGTACCTAAACCTATTCTCCACATCCCCCCTCCCCTTCCCATTTGATGTTGCCTTTTGGACAGTGGCATACCTTGTTGACAACTTCCCCTGTCTTTGGACATTTACACTAATAATGAAACAGTTATATACCTGAATAAGAGATATTTGGACATTTACACTAATAATGAAGCAGTTACAAAGTAAAAATTGGAATTCTCATTCTATTTATAATGATTTGACTGGGTAGCATCTTTATTCTTATCCTCAATTGTTGCCCCTTGTTGATTCATAATGAAATGCCTTGGTATTGTCTTGGATTTAATAAATTGTTCCCTGGTTGTGTAAAAGAATGACATGTTGGTTTGGTTTAGATCAGTTTTTTTTTATTTATTTTTTTATTATTTTTTTTTTTGTTTTTCGTATGGTTTAATTTTATGGATGGTAGTAATATTGCCTTTTCTTTTCTATATTCTGCCATGGTTTGGGAAGCCTGAGAATTATAAATTCAACTTTATAATTTTAAATTTTGCTGCATTGTTTGCTACATTCTAAACATATTAGCTGTTGTCCTTTTCATTCACTATCCTACTTGTATCAATAAATAATTGCAAGTTTGTGCTAACAAAAGTAATTATGTAAGAAACTAGTTGTCATTTTGGTAGGTAGATTTCTGTATGTAACATCTGAAAATATTTTATGGACTCTTAACTTGCTTAGTATTTTATAAATTGTTTGTTATGTGTAGTTTTGCAAATCATCGGTGGAGCCTATGGGTGAAGAAAGTGATCATGTTCACATCATTGCTCTATCAGATGCATTAGGTGTGCCAATTCGCGTTGTATACCTGGACCGTAGCTCATGTGATACTGGTGGTGTTAGTGTAAATCACCATGATTTCGTGCCTTCTGCCTTGTCAAGTGGTGGCAGCGGCTTGGAGATCAATCCTTACATAACCTTGCTTTATCGTCCAGGTCATTATGACATTCTTTACCCAAAGTAATGTAGTAATGCATTTCTGTAAATGCTGGTGGTGAAAAGGGTGTATTTTCTGAGACAAGGGGTTAGGTTCAGTACAGTAGGTGGAGCTTTGGATAACCATTTTTCTCACCAAAAGTGTATTTGTCTAAAAAGAGCCTCAATGTTGCATGTGGGAAGTATTGGGATCGTCCAAACAACTTATTTTGGTCATTTGCTCACTTAAAAAACTGTACCATCATGGGATAGCTTGTCCTTGTTATATGGGATGGTGTTGCATTGCCCAGGGAAGGTGTATTTTGTATATTTTCATTTTCGAATCCAAATGGCAATAGCTTTGAATATAAAGTTTATTGCTTTCTTTAGTTACATTGTAGAAGTAATGGCTGGAGATTGCTTCCTGTGAGCCCCCTTATCTTCTTGTATACATGCTGTCACTATATACCAGGTGACGATTAGACACTTTGTTAAGGAAAGGGATTTGTGGGTCTGGTAATTGCTGATAGTTTATATAGAGGCTTGTGGTACATATTTGTTTAGTGCTAGTAATATTGGTGGTTGGGGTGAACTTATTTCCTGGCTAGGAAGTAGGAAGGACGCTTTCTGATCACATTTGAAAAGACTGCTGCTATGAATGGGGTTTGATTCGAGTGTTGGTAGTTATTGCTGTGATGCCCTCTATTAAACTTTGCCTGGTTTATGATAGATAAATGCTTGTTCATTGCAGGGCTGTTTTCTGAATTTTGAAGACAAATAGGGGTGTTTTGAGAATTTGATGACTAGTATGGGCTATATTTGGATTTATTGGGGTTTGTGATGATTAAGATGAACAAAATCGATTCATCATTGCTGTTTTAAACTTGGAGTGATAAAATATGGAATTGTAGTGTTTACAAGTTAAAGTTTGGGAGGAGTCTCATTAAGTAGGGAGATGTGGGTGTAGATAAATCTTGACTGCCCCTTTTGATTGTTTTAAAAAGCTGGTAGATAATGGCATTACCAGCAATATCATGGGATGGGCAAGCTGGGTCTAGTTCATTGTAGGAGAGCGGGGGAGGGAGCCAGGGCAGTGCGGGTGATGAGATGGACCGGTGTCTGGTGGTGGTGGAGTGCGTTGCAAGTGGTTGGTTAGTTCTATGAAGTTAAATAGTGAGTCTTTGGATACCACTCTTAAGATTTCAACCAATTAAATTGTCGTCCTTAATTTTGAAATGTCGGGGGTACATTAGTTCATATGGATAGTGATCTAGGGTAAGGTAGTATTGATCGTACCGTGGAGGGCGTGGACCGTGGTACATTAGTACGTATTGTCGATAGCTAGGGTAAGGTAGTATTGATCGTACCGTTGACCCTTGTAGTCTAGTAGACATGTGAATGGTGAATTTGTGATGGGAATGAAGTGCTAAATGTGAGACTTGTGTTTATACAAGTACAAGTATTAATGTTGCTTTCTTTTATGTCTAATTCGAATGTATCGGGTCATTCTTTCATCAAGGAAAATGACAATTTGATGGATTAATAATAATAATTATGAGGTCTCGATTCTCTTTTTATTTTATCTTATTATTTTATAGTTTTTGTCGTTTATGGCAATTTGACACTCCATGCATGCTTTAGTGATGCAAGTATGTACTAATCTCCCGGCGAAAATTAAGTGGGAGGCCCCATTTTCTAAATGCTAATCATAAGTACGTTTAGGACTTTCATTTTCATCTATCTTATTTTTATAAACCACGGGTGAAACTACTTTAATAATATGAACAACATAAAAAGGTTACACTTTTTATCGTATTTTATTTATAGAATGAGTAGGAAGATATTTAGCTCTTATTACTATCTTTAACAGAAATATATCATCGGCTGTATGATTTATTGAAATAATACGTACTACCTCGTTTCATATTATTTGCAACGATTTGACATAAAGTAGAGAGGAAAAATGTCTAATCGTTGTAAATAATATGAAACAGATGTAGGGCCTGTTCATATTTACTTATTTTCAGTTCAGTTCAGTTCAGCTTCAATCAGTTCAGTTCAGCTTAGCTCCAATCAGTTCAGCTCAGCTCCAATCAGTTCAGTTCAGTTCAGCTCTTAATTTCCCTCTCTCATAAAATATTCATTTCAGCTTAGTTCAGTTCAGTTCAGTTCCAATCAGTTCAGTTCAGTTCAGTTAAGCTCCAATCAGTTCAGTTCAGTTCAGTTCAGCTCAGTTCAGTAAATATGAACAGGCCCGTAGTAGTAAAATAAGTTAGGAGTATGGACCACGAGGAGAAAAAAATAATTTTAGTGTAATTATAATAACTAAAAGAAAATTAGATATAATTAGAAATAGAATGTTTGCAAAAATGAAAAAGTGAAACTTAAAAAAATAGAGTTTTAAGAAAATTGTGATATTTAGAGTGTTTTATTTACTCAGATTTTTATTATTTGAATTTTCATGAAAAAATGGACAATTTAAGTATGTAACTAATGTAGGAATTGGGAATAGAGAATGGTGATTTAATATTGGAATAATGCATAGGAAAATTTAGTAAGTGAAAAGTTATTTAAAAAATTGTATGGAAGAGAAAAGTGTGGACACATTTCTCAAATAGCTAGATAAAGTAAAATTAATCGAATTCTATTTTAAAATATATCAAAAGATTTCAAATGAGAAAAACATTTGAATATTCATAATCGAAAAAAGAAAAGAACAAAATGTAGCTAAGGTTGTTAAAATTTTCGACTTGAATTTGACTAACCATAGCTTATTAACTCTATAAATATAAGTTTATGAAATAAATAAGGCCATTACTTTAGTTTGTAACTTGCATATTTTATTTTTTAACTAGTGTCTCGACTCTTGAGCATTAGAGTTACTTTTTGTAATTTTGAGTCTAGTATAGTGAGAAAGACTAATAACCTCGTAAGCATAATACCAAATGTAATTGCATGATATTTGAAAAAAAATTTTGAGGATGAAAAATTAGCATGAAAATCTTATCTATATGTTAATATGCATGAAAATCTTCTCTATATGTTATGATTGATTGATGGTTAAGTTCTCATTTTTATTCCAAATGTGTTTAATGAACTAAATTTTTTTTTTGAAAAAAAAAATCCCTTTAAGAATTCTACTTTTTGATAATTTAACAAACTAGACATTTTATCTAATACATTTCTCTAACTTAGTTTAAGGCACAGTTTTGATGATAGAATATGCATTTAAAGGTTTTTTTTTTTTTTTTCCTTCTTCTGTATAGTAAAGTTAATTAATTGATAAAAAGGCATATGTACGACATTACATAGAATATTTAAATCTAACAAATGTATAGCACGTTGAATCAAATAAAACTTAATTTCAATAAAACTACGTATGATTGTTTCATATTGAATATTTTATCAAATAAAACTTTGCATGGTCACTCATTACACTTAAACAATGTAATTTTATTGTAATTTTAGAGAAAGATTTTTAAAACATTAGAATTTCTAAAAGTAGTATTGTAGTAAGATTGTACGTGATTTTTTGAATGAATCTGGGTAACACAATGAATCATAGAAGTCGAACAATAAAAAAAAAAATACTTCCTCCATTTTGATAATAAAACTAATAATCACAAGTTCACAGCACTAGACATTACACATAATTTAAAGAAACTTATAAGGTGGGAGCGAAATAGGACTTTTAAAAAATGAAGTATAGTTGGTGGCTAGAGGATGTATTTAATTGTTAGTAAATGAGAGAACTAAAATAATAAAATATTTGTGAGATGGATTGATGGAGTAATGAGAGAGATACAATAAAAATACTACAAAGTATGTAATACTCCCTCCGTTTTTAAATACTTGCTCCATTTCTATTTTTTGCACTATTCATTTGTTCTACTTTGACTAATGTTTGTGATTTATACATAAGAAAAAATATATTCTTGTGGATACTTGTTGGAATCATCTTAATGAATAAATTATTAATTTTCAATTGTCAGAATTTATACTTATTAATAATTAAAGATATTAGTGATAAAAAATTAGCATCGGCATACGTGTCTAACAGAAATGGAGCAAGTATTTAAAAACGGAGGGAGTAATAAGTTGTTACTATGCCCTGTTCAGTTCATCACCTTATAAAAATAATATTCTATATAAATAAGTTTAGTTCAGTAAAAATCAGTAACTCTAAAGCAAAAATATAATACTGGAGTAGAGAACCGGTTTAAATAATTTTAGTTCAGCAAAAATAAAATGAAGTGAATTTAGTCTAAATAATAAAGTGTTGATATTATTATGAAATAAAGGGAGTATATAATACAGTAGATGATTTGATAAAATACATCTTAAACAAACTTTGACTAACTTAAACTTTGACTAAGATGTAGTACTCCGTAGCATATGCTTAATAAGAAAATTAAAAAGACCAAAAAGGTGAAGTAGAAGAAGCGGCTCACAGTTTAGGAGTTAGATTATATATATATATATATATATATATATATATATATATATATATATATATATATATATATATATATATATATATAGGAAGAGGATCATGTAAAAACAAGATTAAATCTGAAAACTGAAAACGGTTAATCTAGATCGTTGATTTCTATCTAACGGATGAGATCATATATGCCTTCTACGAAGTACTTCGTACTTCATAATAATTTAATTGGTTCAAATAACATTTCATTCTCTCTCCTCTATTATGCCGTATGTTTCTTTTCTCTCTCCTCCATAATCTCTTGATTTTTTCTCTCTCATCTCACTCATTCTCTCCTTCCAACTCAAAATAAATGTTAAACTCATCAAATTTCAGTGGATTTTGCTTCAATCTTTAATAATTTTGACGTTAGCTTTAAAGGTGAATCTCACAAGTGACTTTTTCATTGATATTTTTTGTTTAATTTTTTTATTTTCTACATTTATGTTTAAAATCAAACTGATTTTTTCAATCTAATTTTCAAAATCGTAGGAGTAATTACAATTTATTTGAGCTTTTTCACGTCTATTTGAGTTTCATATCAGTGCAATTTTGATAAAATTGAACTTAATTTCTTGGTATTATTTGTTTTGGGTCGATAATATGATTTTCTAATTTACACCTATATATAATGTTTTTGGATAAGCTAGGTTGATATTCGTTTGATTATTATGTTTAATATGATTTATAATTTTTCTATTTATGTATCGAATTTGATTTCTAGGTTTTGCAATTAGAATTTTGATATTCTTTTACGGTTGATGGTCTTTGCTTAGGTGGCTACTCGTGGTGTGGTTCGGGAGTTTCTACTACTCGGATCGGTGTTTGGTAAGCGGTGCAGTAGTCGAGATTTGGTGCGGTGGCGAGCTGATGGTTGCAGGGTGGTCCGATGGTAACTGGTTGTGCGGTTGGAGGTACAGTTACTTGAGTGATAGGCTTACATGTAGTAACTTTGTCCTTGATTGGGCTCTGTTCTTAGGGACAGTGTGGGGTATGTTCTTTGCTGCGGGGTAGCTCAGGGTCCTGAGAAGTGGGATACGAAGGTAGCAGAGGCCAATGAAATTTTATGGGGTCTGAAGTTAGCGCTGGACGAAGGCATTGATAAGTTAGTGGTTGAAACTGGAAAGTGATTGCTTGGGTTTAATTCAAGATATGCGTGCTCAACCCAGTGGCTTAAGTTCATTTCATTTAATTGTTGATGATATTTTAGAGTTCTAGTTTTAGTAGTATGGTCAAAATTGAAACAGTTACCCAATTTTTGTATATAGCGACCTCTATGTAAATGCTGTCAAATTGATATAGTTACCCTATTTTTGTATATAGTGACTTCTATTAATAGGATCAAAATTGATATAGTTACCCTATTTTTGTATATAGTGACAAATGTTGTAAAAATTGATATAGTTACCGTATTTTTGTATATAGTTACGTTATTTTTATATATAGTGACTCTATGTTATTTTATTTTTTTTAAACTGTTAGATCTTGTTAGTAATAATGGATGGTTGAGATTTTCTGTTTTTAGTTTTCACCATAAGCCCTGTTTTTAGCGGAACCTCCCCGTATATATATATATATATATATATATATATATATATATATATATATATATATATATATATATATTAATGAGAAAACCCTTGAATTGTCACATAATACTATAAGAGGCAAAAAAAAAAGGTGGTGAAAGAGTAAACCCTATTTTTTTTTTTTTTTTCTTTCATATCATATTAGATATCTAATAAAGATGTTGAATGAACCTAAAATCAAGTGTATGTTGAGCATAGAGATAGAAGCCGCAACTGGACCACTAGTAGCACGCAGCTAGGCTACCTTGTTTAGAAGATATAAGCCCCACATACAACCCAATTGTTGCTTACAACTTGCATGTGATTATCAATTCAGATCAAGTTGCATCTCCTACTCACAGTACTTAGCTTGCTAGTTCTGTATCATGTATTTCATCAGATCCTTAGTTTGTTAGCTATCGGATCGTTAATAATATCATCGGAGAAGGAACGTAATACGTACGACGACGATTCGAGCTAGCTTAGCTACTAGCTAGAGAGGCTGTTACAGTGGATCCAGAAAGCGGGCATAATGGGAAAAGGCCACTTCCCCAACAAACATCATCTCAACAACGGATACAAGAAGATGAAGCTTCTGGTAAAAGACTATCAACATCCTCGACTCATCATCAAGCTGATGTAGCTTCTCATGTCATGGATTGGAGAGATCAGAATGACATGAAGGCTATGGTTTCAGCCCTTGCTCAAGTCATGGCCTCCGCCTCCGATTCCGATCATCTTCCTTCCTCCGCCGTACCACCTCATGACGCTTCACTACACCACCCCTCTCAAGATCAACCAACTACAACTGGTACGTCTATTTATATTACTCTTTCTTCATGTTTGTACTAATTAGCATCATCTACTATATTTGCTATTAGATCCCAACTGGTTTTCCATTTTTTGTTTTTTAAAAACTAATTAGTAAGTTTTACTTAGTTGTAATTAGATTTGTGCACTAGCTTAGCTAATATAATTGCTCTACTTAAGGAATTAGATTCTATCTAATATATATAATTAGAATGTGTGGTTGAGATCTCAATTTATTGTCCCTAATCAGCTTAGCGAATATGGATACCATAAAGTTAAGATTCAAACCATTACTGTATCCAACACTCAACTTATTATTCTATTCGTCCTTTTAGGTTCCTTCATTATCTTTTCTTTATACGAAAGAATTGATCTTTATTGTTCTTTCAACTTATACCTTTTTCTTTTATGAGAACTTTTTCCTCGTTTTGCCCTCTAGTACCTCAAGCACAAAAAACCGCACTTGCCGCTATTTTTTTTCAACTTTGCACACCAATTGCTCTAATCTCATTCATTATATATGTTCCCATCATTTAATTTGCCTTAGTATGTATGTGTCTAAAATAAAGTTACAAAATTGGTTAGAAAAAAATGGAGGAAGAAAAAGATAAGGTAAATAAGCTATTAAAAAAGATGAAAAGATCAAAATTGATAAGAAAATAATAAGTAAAAAAAAAAAAAGTGAAAGAACTATTTAAGTTCACACTTGGCTGGTTTGGCGTGAAGCCGTGAATGATTTCTTTGGAGTTTCCCTGCCTTGTAAGTAGTACATGCGTAAGGGATTCTCTTTCTTAGCTTTTCCCTTTTTTTTTCTTTTTTTTTTTTTTTGTTTTTCCTTAATTATTTTCTAAAAAAATAATTAAATTACCGACGTTAATATATTTATAAATATATATATTAAGAATATAATTTTGTTGTTTGTCTGCCTAACTGACAGATTATTTAACTAAGACAGCATGATTACTTACTATTATTATTTCATACTTTGGTTTTGTTTGAACAAGTCTACATCAAATATCACCACATTCTTCTAATTTTAATCGTTGTTTTCGACTTCGTCACTATATTGGACCATATACTACTATATCAATTGAAATTTCTAGAAGTCCACGTGTATCAATTTGGAAACTTTAATTTTTTTTTTTTTTCAATTTGTTTGGCTCAAGAAAGCTCTACTTCAAAAGGTTAGGTACAAGTTTGATCAACCAGATGGTTAGTAGATGCCTTGTAAACAGTATGTGCTTCCTTTGTTATTAAGGATTTATACTCATTTCTTTATAAAATTTAATTATTTGTAGTATTCCATAGGCTCGGTTTTCCTCACTTTAATTCTATTTGTTTTAAATTTGATAAGTTTTAATTAGTAAGATGAAATAAGGGGCAATAAGTTTAGATAACCGTTCAAAAAAAAAAAAAAAAGTTTAGATAAAATAATATAAAAGCTAATAAGTTTTAATAAGATAAGTTCGAGATTAAAAAAATAGTGAAATTCAGGTGAAGATATCAAGTTCCATGCATCTTAAATTCTTAATGATGTATTGATGTACATGTATGTCTAAAGTAGTAACTCATTTTTTTTTAATTTCTTTTCTTTTTGAAAAGTAAGATACATGAAGGAAATTAGGTACATCTTCTCGCAAGACCGTGATCTAATCTACAAAGAAGTAAAAAATAAGAAAATTTACTATCGAGAAATGGATATGACCTAAAGCAGTAACTCACTCGCACAATAGAATATTAACTTTAGTTCATTTGCCTATTAGTAAAACCCTTTGCATATATAAAAGTAATGCACTTAGTTAAAAATTGAGAGAATATTGTAATACAGAGTAACATTTATTGTTAAAATAGAAACTCTTAGGGCCTGTTCTCATACACTGAACTCAGCTGAACTGAATTAAACTGAGCTCAAAGCTGAGCTAAACTGAACTGAACTAAAGTGAATTAAAATGAATATTTTATAAGAGAAGGAAATTAAGAGCTGAGCTGAACTAAACTGAATTGAAAATAAACGTACGAGAAAATGCACTTAGTTTGATCATATGCTGGTAATAGTAGTATTTAACATTTTCTCTACATGTTGCAAATATATGCATGCATCTAAACGTAAATAGGAGCTCCAATCAATATGTAAATTCATCATTGTCAGCTGTCATCCCCACATATTCCTTAATTGGCCTAAGCATATAAGGGCATTTTCCACGCACCTACCTCATAATGTAGGTTTTCGTACTTTTTATTTTCTGTCAATTCCATTTTATTTCATGTCATATGATTTGACTCAAATTATAATAATATCCTTCAATTGGTACATATATATATATATACATATATATATATATATATATATATATATATGCACTCTCTAAACCTCATTGTTTCATGCATGTAACGTAGTTTAATTTAACAAAATAACTGACGATCATGCTTAAAAAGTAGGTGAGGGAAGTGGTAAAAAAAGACATTACAGAGGAGTAAGACAAAGGCCATGGGGAAAATGGGCAGCAGAGATAAGAGACCCAAAGAAAGCAGCAAGAGTTTGGCTAGGAACATTCGAGACTGCCGAGGCAGCTGCCATCGCATACGACGAAGCAGCCTTGAAGTTCAAAGGCACCAAAGCCAAGCTCAACTTCCCTGAAAGAGTTATTTATGGTCATCCTCATTACTACATGGCTAACAACCAGAATCAAACCTCATCGACTACTACTATTACTGCTACTACTACTACTACTGCTACTGCTACTACTACTGCTACAACTTCTTCTCACGGTCAAGTTCCTAGCGAAATGTCATCTTCGATTTTGTCACATCAGCATCACCAAGATACTACTAGTAATAATACCAATATATACCCACATCTTGTGCAATACGCACAACTTCTTTCTAGTAACGACGTAAACTTCCCCTATTTCATGACACACCTCTATCCACAAACTAGTGCCAATACTAATATTACTAGTAGCAATAACTATTATTATTCTACATCATCGGCGTCTCACTCTTCACCTTTATCTTCTACCATGGCTTCATCAGTGAATCAGGCCGTGCCACCACCTCGATATGAAGAGTGGGATTTCGAGAGTTTTTCTACCACCAGCAGCAGCAACAGCTCCTCTCAATATTGTAGTAGCTCCTCTAATTATAATAAGAGGCCTGGTCCTGATAAATGATGGTGTTTATGCATCTAGATATGAGTTGCCCTAATTTCTGTTTGTGTTATTTTTTCTGGATTATATTATTGCTGAACCTACACTACACCTCCAACATTATTTTATAGTGTGCCACCATTTTTTTTTTGTTCAATCCAAATAATGAATTGATCATCTGCATGCTAGCTCTAAACTAACCATGCATCCCTTATTAAGCCTAACTCTTTCCCAAATATATCTTGCACTATTACGTTAATTCTTGTACAATTTTAGTCGTACGTCAAAATGGACAATATAACAGGTTCTTTCTCATAAAATGGACAATATAAAAGGTTCTTCTTTCTCACAAAATTTTCTATTATTAATTGTGAATTTGTTAAATTTTGTATTCTTTTAAATATGATTTACGACTCATATACTTGTATACCTTTTGAACAGTACAATTGAGTACATGCTATGAGGGCTATAGGTGATGTACATTGAAAATATCGTGTAAATAATACAGAGTAATATCTATAACTACTCCGTATAAATTTTTTTTTGATGTAATATATGTATTTTATTTCACGTTTGCCATGCGTTAAAGGTGTCACCTTCTGAAATAACACATGCGTTAAAGGTGTCACCTTTTGAAATAACACATGCATGTAATTATATTGATAAAAGATGAGAGAGTTAAACAATTTATAAGGCTAAGAGGTGGGTAACGTACTCCTATTACTCATATTGGGATGGAGCCTCATTGGACTTGTAAAGTGGACTCCCTCTCTCGTACCGAGTATAAAAGCTAAACTGTTGTGTTAACTCAGTATGTAATCATTTAATTATAAACCTAACCATTTGTCTTTTGCATTATTTATATACTAATTTTAACTTAATTTTTACTTCTATATAGTATTGTGTAGTATGTTGTTAATATACTCTACATATTTTCATAAAATCAAAACCGTAAACATTGATGATTTAATGCTACACAATTCAAATATTAATGGCTAAAAACTTATTACATAAGCAAATTAAATATGCTAATCAAATTGTTACTCGTTTTGTTTTTTCCTAAATAAAAAAAAAATGTAGGGCATGTTCACATTTACTGAATTGAGTTGAGCTAAACTGAACTGAACTGACTGGAGCTAAACTGAACTGAACTGACTGGAGCTAAACTGAACTGAACTGAGCTGAAAAGAATATTTTATGAGAGAGGGAAATTAGGAGCTGAACTCAAGTGAACTAATTGGAGCTAAATTGAACTAAACTGAAATGATTGGAGCTGAACTGAACTGAACTGAAATTAAGTAAATGTGAACAGACTTGTAGTATATTTAGTACTCTTTTGTTTTTAAAAACATTCTGTTTGACTTTGTCACTATGTACAAGCATCCAATTTACCAAAGTTTGTGCTTTATATTAGAGAGATTAAAATTCAAAATAATCATGTGAGTACTTGTTATTTTGCTAAA
Source organism: Chenopodium quinoa (assembly GCF_001683475.1). Classification (NCBI taxonomy): domain Eukaryota; kingdom Viridiplantae; phylum Streptophyta; class Magnoliopsida; order Caryophyllales; family Amaranthaceae; genus Chenopodium; species Chenopodium quinoa. The sequence continues at coordinate 1,339,735 of NW_018744041.1, read as the reverse complement.
TCACTATAGTTTTTCGAATAATTATATCCTTTATGAGTAATTAATTTGTACTTATCTATTAAATAATACTAAAACAAAACATTGCTGACATCATTTCTCCTCAAAATTGCATATGTGTCGCTTTCTTATGAAATATTTTCCCGCCTAAAACCATTGATGATGTCATTATTTATTTGTGATACTTTTAATTATGATATTTTTTTAATTTTTTTTTTGTGATATTTCATAAACAAGCTAAGCTAAGTAAATGCTTTCAACAACTTCTTATAACAAAAAAAAAAAAAAAAAATCAACAACATTAATCTAGAAAATTGGAGTGTAGTAAATTGAATAGCAACTTTATACCTTTCTTTTGATTTAAAGATCTACTCCGTATTATAAACTCTCCTCAATTCCTTATCACTAATATTCAAACGTACAAAAAAATTCATGAAATATTTAAACTATTATGTATACTGTATAGTCGTATATTCATTTCAAGAAATCTCCTTTCAATAAGTTTATATCAAAATTAAAAAGTGCTACACTACAATTTTTTTTTTGTTAAAAACCGTGCATTGTACGGGGATAATCTAATTACAAGTAATAATTAATGATATTACTACAAAGCGCATATAATTACTTAATTTGGGGTGAGAGAGGAAGAAGCGAGGAGGTGGTTCCAATTAATTACTCATAAAGGATAAAAGAAACCAGACAAAAAATCCTATTGAAGCTTGAGAAAGAATTGCGATGGAAACGACAGCAATAGGGGCAGCAGCAGCAACTATGAGTCGACCGTTTAAGATGACGAGAATCAGGAAGAAGAATTACATCAACACTATTTGTCAGCAACAATATCATCATCATCTTCTTCTTCGTCGTCATCAGCAAAATTCTCAACTGAAATTGAAGTTTGGAGAAAGCAGCAGCAACAGAATAGTGAATTTTGGTAAAGTTGAATTTGGAGAAATCGGAAGAATTAGAAATTCCCGTCAATTTCAGTGCAAAGCAATTGATCAAACCCAAAACGTCTTTCAAGGTGTTTACGGTCCCTGGACTATCGACTCGTCCGACGTTCGTGAGGTTTTCTCTTTCTCCTCTTTTTTTTTTTTTTTTTGCAGTATCCATTTCTATCATTCTAAGATTTTTAACTAATTATTGTCTCAACTTCTAATTTGGTTTATTATTACTATGATTTCCTTGCTTTATAAAATTGATTATACAAAGTTTAGTTAAGGCTTATACTAAAACAATTGTTAATAGGATTAGTAGCCTCATCTGAGGTATCCTAATCTCCGTTTGTTGTAATGGAAAACATGATTGTGGAAAAAGGGTTTTTGTTGTTTGTTTGATTAATTGAAAGTTCATACAGAGAAAATTGGAAATTAAAGGGAGGGTAGGATAGAGGAGAAAATGAGAAATAACATACAAGTGATGAATAAAGAGGAAAATGTGACATACCTTGTTTACAAAAGTAAAATGTTTTCCACCAAAATAAAAGAAAAATTGTTTTATACCCTTTAACCAAAAAAAAAAAAAACAAAGGGAATTGGAAAAATGAACTTGAAAAATGTTTTCCACCAAAATAAACGAAGCCTTAAGCTCCTAGGGAAAACACAATTGTAAAAATAGTTTTCCTTCCAAGAAAATTTTTATTATAAGGGGGAATTAGGAGTGGAAGGGACAAGATGGATGAGCGCAAAGGTAAAGGATGTAAAGACTAAGGAGTACGAAGGAAAATGTGGCATATCATCCTTTTAAAAGGAAAACATTTTCCACTTTTGGGAGAACTATTTTCACCTTTGGTAAAATTGTTTTCCATCCCTTTACTAATAACCAAACAATGGAGAATGACAAACATTTTCTAGGATAATGTTTTCCGCTAAAGCAAACAGAGCCTTTGTGTTTTCTTATATTCCATTTGGGTGCTTTGGTGTGTGAATATTGCCCTAAACCTATTTCTGTTGAGAATTTTTGTTCGAGTAGTCCTTAATGTTGAATTTTCTTAAAGCCTTTTTTTTTTTTTTTTTGGTGTGTGTAGTTTTTTATTTACAAATTACAAAAAGAAATATTAGAAAATTGGTTTGCATGGTATTGGTGGTGCTTTTTGGGGACTTGGGATTGGTGAGAGTTACCATTTGGTGTAGCTTCTTTGCATCAACAGCCAGCCACTAGCTAGTCAACCAGTAGAAAAATGATGGTCCTATTTAGTTATTAATGTTACATCTCTTGATCAAGAGTGATTTTATTATCAATTTAGTACTTATGTTTTGGTGATGTTTCATCATGCTTGAAGCTTGATGACAACCCTTTTAATTCTAGTATGTTATTCCAAAGGTGATTTTATATAGGTCTGGACTTGTGACGGCAGCTCTCTCCTTTGTTCTTGCCTCTTCAACAGCTTTTTTGCCTGATAACTCTTTGTTAAGCGACATCCTTAAGCAGAATTTAGATCTGTTCTATCTGTTGGGATCCACTGGACTGGGTTTGTCATTATTTTTGATTCACATCTATGTAACCGAAATCAAGCGCACCCTGCAAGCACTTTGGGCCTTAGGTACCGTTGGTTCATTAGTCACCTATACGACCCTTGCTCAACCGGCTGGAGAAGGCTTGGTGCAATATGTTGTTCATAACCCAACTGCTGTATGGCTTGTGGGTCCTGTTTTTGCTTCTCTCACAGGACTGGTTTTCAAAGAAGGCAAGTGCCCTGAATATCTGGTGTACTTCTCATTCTCGACTTCTCGACCAATCTTTATCATTGATTTATTTAGCTTTCAATATCTGGTACTAAAAAAAAACTACTCATCAGGAAATCTAGGCCATTTTGTATTTTGTCTTTATCAATGATCCCAACTGCATCTTTTTTTTGCCGATCTTTGGGACTAACCATTGTTTTCTCACATAGGCCTCTGCTATGGGAAGTTGGAAGCTGCTGTCCTTACTTTTATAATTCCTATCAGTCTTCTTGGACACCTGGTACTATTACTCTTGCAAGTGAACTTTACATTTTGCATTTAATTGGTATCTTTCTCAGCCAAAAAAGGGAGAACCCTTGAAGTATGTTATGATGCTTTCATATGTACTTGCTGGTGTGGGTTATGGTCCGTAAACTGGATATATATATTTCCTGTTAGTGTTTTGTGCTTGAGTGCTAATGTTACTATCAACAGAAAATCTTATTGTTCCTCCATTCAAGATTTTTTTTCCGAAATTTTAGTGTTTTGTGACTGAACTTTTTTGTCAGTCGTTCCTAGCTGCTTATTCATTAGGTTCTTTTCTGCATTAAGGATCTACTTGCTAATTGCCGTATTATTGAAGCTTTGTTACAGGGACTATATTGCATAAGAGAATCATTCTGTTCTTGAGAAATGTTTGAGAATATTTTAGTATTTTATGTCATTTCTCTGATATTTTCTTATAAACTTCGTATGTTGTAATTCTCAGTGACAGAAAATAACCAGGATGAATTAAAATTGTTCAGATAGCTAAATGAGATAAATTACTAGTTATAATTGAACTTTTTTTTGTCAGCAATTCCTAAGGTTTACTTGCCAAATTAAAGAATCTATGTAAAGTTGACCCTTGGGGAATAGGATTGTCCCTTCTTAAGAGTTGAGAGGTGTTTGAGGATATATTCTGTGATTTATGTCAATTTCTGTTTGTTTCATACTCATGTGCTGTAATTCTGAGCTGCAAAAACTAACCTGCACAGAATAAACTTGTCTTTTGAAAATATATATATTCCTGCTATACATGTTGTGATGTATTTGTGGTTCTCAGCACAGATGTAATAATATAGTTGCCTACTGTTGTTAATTTGGGCTTGGTGTGCTTGACATGAATTGTAACAGACTGGCATATTAGACGATGCTGTGAAATTGAGTCTCCTAGGTGTGTGGATGGCACTCTTTATCGTTTTTGCTGGAAGGAAGTTCACTCAACCTGTAAAGGTACGCATCTTTCCTTTGTATTTGGAAATCTTTGTTCTCTTTTATTATATGCCTGTAAAGGTACGTATCTTTCCTTTGTATTTGGAAATCTTTGTTCTCTTTTATTATATGTATCATATTAGAAGTCTTCATCAGATTAAATTTTAGTTTAGGATGACCTGAGAAGTTGTAATTCCAATTTCCTGAAATTGCAGGATGACATAGGTGATAAGTCTGTATTCATGTTTAACGCTCTTCCAGAAGAGGAGAAGGCAGTTTTGCTTGAGAAGCTTAATCAGTGAAGGTTTTAGTTCACGTCTACCTTGAGACCTAGCTTCCTAAGCAATAATCTATGTGAATTTTGTAAGTATTTCAACCATTTTGTCGGTCTGTAACTAACTTACTATATACAGTACCATCCATGAAATTTTAAGCATGGTATCGGTATCTTGCTGTTGAAAATTAATATATATTCTTCGCAAATAACTTCCTGATTAGTTCCTCTTGTAGTCTCTTTAAAAGCTTAGTCTATTCTCTTGATAGTAAGATACTGAAATTCTGGCCTGAACGCCTTGTTGCCTTGATATACTCCCCCTGCACATTATTGTTGTAAAATTTCCTGCATCAGCTGCAATGTCCGGCTCTCTCTGTGAAATCCAATTACCAAAGGCAACAACCAATGAACTTTTTATCCCAGGACCATCAGAAACATGTTGCTCTGTAGAAAACATTTGTAGAAGAGAAAAACAAAATCTTTCATATCTGTGAAGTTCCAGGCAAAGGGACTATTTGATTAAAAGGAACCATTTCTTTGTTATTGCAGAATGCAACAGGTTCTGCAATAATATAAAGTGCTGTTATAACTAGTATCAATCAGAACCTGCTGCTTTAGTCAACGCTCCTCGCTCATAGCTCTGATTTGGCTTTCTTTATTACGAAGTATATAACCTAGTATGAGGAAGTTGAATATAGTCATATTGAATATCTACATTGTCAAAATTTGATTAAAAAAAACAGGTAGATCTTTCGTTGCCTCGCGGCATACAAAAACCTTGAATCTTATGTTACTTCATTGGATTACTGGAGTATGGGGTAAGGCCGATGATGAATCATTGAATCTTTCTATTTCTAAAGAAAATAAGCCACAAAGCTACATCAGGGAATGAAGAAGGGCATTTTGTTAATCATCCACAGCATGGATACTATGGAAACATCTTTGTCAAGAGTAACCTCACCTTTAAATCATGAAGTATCAAGCTTAAAAATTGAATAACTGATATTTTTGTGATATCTTGGTTGGCCAGTATTGATTTCACTTATTGGGATCTCGCTAATCTAAACAAGTACTACACTAATACTTGGTTCAACCTAAAACATAAGGGAGTGATTTTCTAGACAATAAAGAATTGACACAAATTCTTATGTGTGACTAGTCATTATAAGGGTTACTTCCTTAGTATAATAAGGATTACTCGGTCAGTGGTATAGGATTCACTCGGTCAGTATTACAGATTTACAGGGGTAACTTTGTTTTTTTATAGGGGCCACACGGTACAGCCGACCACACACAAGACATGCTGAAAAATTATAAAGGGAAGGATATGAATAAGATGTTAGGAATAGAAGAAATCAAATGTTTGTTTAGGGGATAGGGTTGATTTGGGGTCTTGGAGATAAGGATAAGGATAAGGATAAGGGTGCAACATTATATTCCTAAAAGCATAATGGATAATATAATTATTCTCCTCCATTTTTTTTCCCATTTGATCTCTCTTATCCCTATCCGCTATATCAAACGCATTATAATGTGAGTAATTACTAATTAGTGTCTTTAAACGATAATTATTACTGGTAGAAAATTTGTAAAGGTTTCACTAAATTTAGAAATGTAACTAGTTATGAAAAAAATAACCTAAAATGAAACCCCTCGTCCCCTCGAGTATGTTATTGTAAATTATCTTTTCCGTTACTCAATTTTTTATATATATATATATATATATATATTTTTTAAATATGGTCAAGTTTCCGAAATTGACCTTCACCAACCCAGCTCACGAGGTAACCAAAGAAGCAAGAGAAAAACCAAACTCTGTTCCCAATTCCCAACAACCAACCTGGTTTTCAAAAATAAGGTGGGTAATATATAAACAATAAACATTCCTGCTAATTTCATTTCCTACTCATTCATAAACCCTAACCCCCAATTTCAAATCAATCAATGGCGACAATATCAAAGATTCTAAACCCAGTTACAGCATCATCTTCTTCATCATCATCAAAGTTGAATAGCAGATCTTCAACTACTCAAAGATGTTTTATGATTGATTTCAACAAATCCAGATTTTCATCATCTCGATTGTCCCTACCAACCAATCGCACCTCATCTTTCCCTTTTCTGTAAGTTTCTCTCTTTTCTTTTGTGATGATTATTCATCTCTTCCGATCTTGCTTGCTTGATCTGATGATCTGAGTTTGAATTTGAACTTGAACAGAGTGAAATGCACGCAATCTGGTGGAAATGGAAGTCCGATCAAGAGGACGAGTTTGCATGAATTGTACGAAAAGGAAGGGCAGAGTCCTTGGTATGATAATCTATGTAGACCTGTTACGGATTTGATCCCTTACATTGCTAATGGTGTTCGAGGTGTCACCAGCAATCCCGCGGTATTCTATCGACTTACTCTATCCTTCAATTTATCTGCTTGTGTTGTTTTACTTCTTTTCGAGTTTCGACTTATTTCGTGTTCTTTGTTTCCAGATTTTCCAGAAAGCCATTTCTTCTTCAGATGCTTACAATCATCAATTCAGGTATCTTTTATTCGGATGCTTATAAAACTTGTTTTTTATTTCTGGTTTTTGCTTACACCTTACATTATTAATAAAAGCTCATATTAGAGTGTGTCAATAGTATATAACTCCAATAGTTGCAATATTCATGTCACAAAAATCAAATATGTGGTATATTTGATTTTTGTGACATGAATATTGCAACTATTGGAGTTCTTTGACTGTATGATACTTTACTTCGTATTTAAACAACTTGATATTATTATACTATTGGGATTTTTATTTTTTATTTTTCGTTTTAGTCATGGTATTTTTAAGCAATTGTAAAATTTTGATGATATTCAAGATTACTACTTTTTCTAAGCAATGGAAATGAGTTGTTTTTATAAGTAATTTTAAAGGGATCGATAGAGCGCAATAAAATCAACTGTGGACTTACTTGGGCCAATATATCATTATTTATTTGATCAAAATGAATTAAAGCGTAATTGGGAAGAACTGTTTAAAATGATCTTAAGTAGAGAGAGATACTTGAAAGATAATTAAGGAAAACTTAATGGAATGAAGTAGTAGTAAGTGTTTTTTTTAATAGTGTTATTGATTTGAATGATAAAATAGAGCACATTGGGTGCAAAGATATAATATCAATCAAGACGTGAGTATGATTTTGAGTATAATATTTTTTTTTTATTATCATACTCATTTTTTAAATATTATTTTGGAATTAATATGCAGGGAACTTATAAAATCTGGAAAAGATATTGAGAGTGCTTACTGGGAGCTAGTAATCAAGGACATTCAAGATGCATGCAAACTTTTTGAGCCCATATATGATCAAACAGATGCAGCTGATGGTTATGTCTCTGTTGAAGTGTCTCCTAGACTTGCAGATGACACTCAAGGCACCGTGGAAGCTGCTAAGTGGCTTCATAAAGTTGTGAATCGGCCAAACGTTTACATAAAGATTCCGGCTACTGCTCCCTGCATCCCTTCGATAAAGGAAACTATTGCCAATGGTATAAGTGTCAATGTTACTGTAAGTTACTTTCTCTTTAGAGAATATACTGCCTGTCAATTTAATCAACTGTGAAATCTTACCAAATGTTGAATGTAACACTATGTCGATCACTTATCTTGCTTTTCTGGCATGCTATTAATTGACTATACTCTTCAAATTTCTGCTTACTTAATTTTCCATGACTGTCTATCTGCAAAAGGTTTATTCTAACTAATCAGATTGTGGTTTTTGTAAATTGTATATGTAAAGTATAAATTCAACATTCATTCCATTTTTTAGCTAAACTGAACTTGAAATGGCTTCATGCTGAACCATCAGCTTAAATATATAGCCTCTTTGAGTAAAGGTCATTTTATATAGTTCTTTCAGTTTGGTGCTGCATAAAGTTATTCAATAACACAAGTTTTCATATCACAACGCAACTTCCAGGACAGACCATTTAATATCATTCAGTATGGTCTGGTGTCAAAGTTAAACCCTTTAGTGTATGTGGTTACTAGGTGAACTTTCTTACTATAGAAAGAAGTATTAAAGTCAAAACAAAAGTTTAGAACCACTCGCGTATATCACACAAAATTAAGACAATATGTTTTAAAGTAATTTTTCAACTATGATTTTAGAGAAGTATTGGTTAGTAATCTTTACTGCAAATACGTAAGGGCGATTTGAACCTCTTAAAAGATATACTTATTATAAAGCATTAAGGTATACAATGAGATGTTACTTTGGCCGCCATTTGTTGTAAATTGTGATCTCGACCTCAGCCATTGTTTTTAGGATACTCCTTTTTAGTAGAGACATATCTTACCCTGTTCAATATGGATTGCTTTGGTGTGATAGAATCATACTGAGGTTATATGCCAACTTTATAGGCAATACCTTGATATAAAGAACAGAGTTTTCTGCAGCCAATTGAGATTCTGTATTCTGATACATAAGTTTTTTTGGTATGTGATAAAATCAATGGCTGGCACTCGTGTGTTTATATGCTTTTTCTTTTGATGCTCTCTAGCTTGCACAGTAACAGCACTTCATTCTGAAACTGATTTTGAGGTGGCAAGATTGTATTTATTGTGCATGAGGACCCAAGTTTATGTTCATATTGCTTAGAATCTTATATAATATTATCATGTCATTTTAACTATGAGGCTCTGTGCAAATGCGCAGCTTATTTTCTCTCTTTCCAGGTACGAGGCTGTGATAGATGCATACTTAGATGGGCTGGAGGCTTCTGGTCTCAGTGATCTCTCCAGAGTGACAAGTGTGGCTTCCTTTTTTGTCAGTAGGGTTGACTCCCTGATTGACAAATTGCTTGAAAAGATAGGAACCCCAGAAGCTCTTGATCTCCGTGGGAAGGTAACATGATTTCCTTTCTTTTGTTCTTTCAATTTTGGTAACATGATTGGCAACAATTACAATACTTTGAGGATTCTGAATGTTCTTATATGATCACTCATTAATATGACCTTATGACATCTTTGCTAATACAGGCTGCAGTGGCCCAAGCAACTCTGGCTTTTCAACTTTATCAGAAGAAATTTTCTGGTCCAAGATGGGAAGCATTGGTAAAAAAAGGTGCCAAGAAGCAGAGACTATTGTGGGCTTCTACAAGTGTTAAGAATCCATCCTACTCAGACACTCTCTACGTTGATCCTCTGATTGGCCCTGATACTGTAAGTTGCATTTTAAATTATCTTTATATTTTGAAGTGATTAGTACTTCATGTAAATGGTTGAAGGGACTCAACCTCAAAATTCTCCTCTTTTTTCAGGTTTCAACCATGCCGGATCAGGCCCTTGAAGCATTTATTGACCATGGAACAGTCTCTAGAACCATCGATGCAAACGTCTCTGAGGCTGAAGGTATCTATAGTGCACTTGAGAAGTTGGGGATCGATTGGAACCAGGTTGGCTCTCAGCTGGAAGTTGAAGGAGTAGACTCCTTCAAGAAGAGCTTTGATAGCCTGCTTGATACCCTGCAAGAGAAAGCAAACTCCCTGAACTTGGTAAACCAATGAGTGAGTGCCGTCGGGTGTGAAATAAATCATGTATTTTAGTCAGTGTATAAGTGGTTCTAATGCTTTCATCTTTCCTTTACAAAAAGAGGAAAAATCATATATTGATGCTGTTTAAGATTTGAATAAAAGTGAAGGGGATCTTGCTACCTGATAGGGGTGTCTGCGTATGTTTTAGTTGTGGCATGAAGTTTTTGCTGCAGTGTGATTTTCATATAATTATATCAAGAAGCTAAGATCAAAGTGTTAGGCTTTTAGTATATTTTCCATGAAAGACAAGCAGCATTTTCAGACAACCGGAGAACGAGCCATGGCTACCCTAGTGTTATCTTTAAAGCATGATTCTTGTTACCATCATATTAGGTTATTTTCCCATCATTTTTTTGAACTTAATTTTTTAATTTGTTTTGTTTACGTATTGAATATTTGCTAAAATTAATTTAAGTTGGTTGGCGTAACAATATTTGCTAATCCGTTCCTTGATCTTGGCTTTGCCTGATAGAATACTCCGTATTTTAATTTTTGAATTATTAAAATGATGAGACGAAGTTGATATGATTTCAAATCCATCGGCTATTACTAACAGTGAATATTTTTTTATCATTCATACTACCTCCGTTACAGGTTATGTGCAACGATTACACATTTTCCTTCTCTGCTTTATGTCAAATCGTTGTACATAACATGTAACGGTGATAGTATGACAACACGTTCATACCCAATCATAAATCACTATCTACTAAAGTCATACTCATACTCGTTTTAATTGTTGTACAGGTGTGAATGTGTGACGTAGAATTTGCACAATTGTAAACATCCACCATTCGTATATTCTCAAATCTCTCATTCAGTCATTCCCTTTTTAAAAAGGAAACTTTTAACCTGATCGTAGGAAGGGCATTTCAGACACCTAAAAATACGTAAAATACGGAGTAGTAACTTTTTTATCATCTAAAATGAGGTGAAGTAGACATTAATGAGGTGGTGGTCAAAGTTTCCACAATAGTCACTATGTAGGGCAAACCAGCATTTGTATTTCTACGGAAATATATAAATGGGCTTGCAGTTGGATCATAAATGCGAACAACCAACAAATAAGAGCTTATTATGGTCAGTGGGCAAATTACACTACTGCTATTCAACATGTAGCCTCTAATAATTATTCTTGTAATTGCTAGCCGCATTAAGAAGTTAATAGTCACTCACTCATTCCACTTTTTTTTTATTGTTTACGGAGTAATGTTTTATGTGAGTATTGACTTTAATGCAATTTATATAATTGTGGACTTTAATAAATCGACTCTTTTTAAGGTTAAGTCAGTATAGCTTTACAGATTGCACTTGAAAGTAGATGAGGAGGTAAGAAAATCCCTTTACTCCTATAGTTAACAGGGTTGAAGTCACAAGGTGAGTTTTCCACCAACTTGAGTATCATTTTTGTTGCATGCTTTCTCCGTTCCTATTTAATTGGCACGTTCAATTTAGACACACATACTAAGGAGAAGGGAGAGGATGATAAAGTAAGTGGGGTACACCAGTAAATGTAAGAGAAAAAGCGTATCGAAATTATGTCAACTAAAAATAAATTTCTTAAATAGAAATACTCCCTCCGTGTTTTTTTTAAGTGTTACACTTTTCATTTCCGACCGTGTTTTTTTAAAGTGTTACACTTCCTTTTTTTGCAAAAAACTATATTAAAATATTATATCTCTCTCCTCTCATGGTCCCCACCCAAACCCACGAACTTTTTTAATACTTGTATATTCCTCTCACATTCATTACTTTTCAACAAACTATTAACCCCACTATTTTTCTTTACAATTTTTTAATACTCCAAGTACCCCACTTACCTCTTATTTTATTTAAGTCAATTAAATTGTCTAAAACTATGTGCCGGTCAAACTGTAACACTTAAAAAAACACGGAGGGAGTACGTATTGTAACTAAAAAACGGAGGTAAGAACATAAGATCCTTTATTTCTGTACAAAATAATAATCTGAGTTAAATAATTTTTTTTTTAAAAAAAAAAATTCATTAATTTAAAATAAGAAATTGATATGACAAACATAAATGATAAGTGTGGTGAAGGGAGTTAAATACCTGTCAACCATCAACTAACAGACTTTGCTAAACATTAATGTGATGCATCTTGTATAGAAAAGGCCCATACATACACACTGCATCCCTCACTTCTTTTGTACCACAACCAAGCACAAAATTAACTTTGTCATGATCCTAATTCTATTATCTTAGTGTTGAGAAATAACAAGTTACAACTTCTGGGGCTGAAATGGGTAGTAAAGAAATCAGGTCTCCTGAAGATCAAGTCATTGGAACACCAACTTCTCTGCAAAATTTTAGTAAACGAAAGAAGCTCGGAACTTATTTCATCGAGTCCGATGACAGACGAGGTGCACTTGGCGGAGGTTATACTGTAGGGAGTACTCCTGTTAACATTCGCAGGAAACCCATGTCTGAAGCTGATATCTCTAAGACGGGTGGTTGGGTTGCTGCCTTTTTCATCTTCGGTACTTTTACTCTGTTTTTTCTTCTTACTACCTCCGTTTCATATTATTTGCAACTTTTGAATATTTTATATCTCACAAGTAATAACCAAATTATTGGGTTTTCTTGGTTTTCCTGTTCTTTTAGGAAATGAGATGCTTTACTCTACTTTTTTTTTTTCTTACTACCTCCGTTTCATATTATTTGCAACTTTTAAATAATTTATATCTCACAAGTAATATCCAAATGATTGGGTTTTCTTGGTTTTCCCGTTCTTGCAGGAAATGAGATGGCTGAGAGAATGGCGTACTTTGGTTTATCAGTGAACATGGTTGCTTTTATGTTTTATGTTATGCATCGGCCCTTTTCGAGTGCTGCCAATGCTGTCAATAATTTCCTGGGAATATCACAAGTGTCGTCCGTGCTCGGTGGTTTTCTAGCTGATGCTTATCTTGGTCGATATTGGACTATTGCAATTTTTACAACCATATATCTTTTGGTAACAACTTTTGTACATGAATCAGATTATCCCTTCTTTATCTCCTGCAATTTCCAATAGATTTGTCTTTCTAGTTAAAATTTTCCTCTGATTTTTCTTGTATGCATTGAATTTGAAGGGGTTAACAGGAATAACGTTAATTGCAACTATGAAGTTGTTTCTGCCAAGCCAAGAACAATGTGATCAAATAGCAATCCTTCTAGGAACCTGTGAGCCGGCGAAGCCATGGCAAATGCTATTCCTTAACACGGTTCTCTATATAACAGGGTTCGGAGCAGCAGGCATAAGGCCGTGTGTCTCTTCCTTCGGAGCTGATCAATTTGATGAAAGAAGTAGAGATTACAAGGCTCACCTAGACAAGTTCTTCAACGTATTCTACTTGTCTGTCACCTCTGGGGCTATCATAGCGTTTACTGCAGTCGTCTATATACAAATGCACTACGGATGGGGATCCGCGTTTGGTTCGTTAGCCTTGGGTATGGGCATCTCTAATGCACTATTCTTTATTGGCACTCCTACTTACCGGCATAGGTTGCCCGGGGGCAGCCCTTTGACACGAGTCGCACAAGTTCTTGTTGCAGCCTTCAGAAAAAGAAATGCTTCTTTCACCAGCAGTGAGATGGTTGGCTTGTATGAGCTTCCTGGAAAAAGATCTGCTGTCAAAGGTAGTGCAAAAATTGAACACACTGATGATTTCAGGTAAACGACCATGTTCCTGCTTTTATTAACCATCATTCAGTCAGTCCTACAAACTAATTCGTAATAATAATAATAACAATAATAATAATAAGGGTAATGTTATGTATAAGCATTACAAACACTCTTGAAAATTGTATAAAATTAGGAATTTATGACAAAACTACGCGGTAGATCAATGTAATTAGTGTGTTTTTGTCATGATTTTCTAAATTTAAACAATTTTCAAGAGTGTTTATAATGCTTATATGTAGCCTTAAGGGCTATGTATAGCATTTTCCTAATAATAATAATAACAAACATACATTCTGATGTGTGCTGTAGATGTTTGGACAAAGCGGCCCTAAAGTTGCCGGAAGATGGCGCAGATCCAAACCCGTGGAAGCTTTGCACAGTGACTCAAGTGGAGGAAGTCAAAATCCTGTTAAAACTCTTGCCTATACCAGCTAGCACGATTATGCTGAGTCTCATCTTAACAGAGTTCTTGACTCTGTCAGTTCAACAAGCATATACTTTGAATACTCATATAGGCCGTCTCAAAGTCCCAGTGACCTGTATGCCTGTGTTCCCTGCCCTAAGCATCTTCTTTGTGCTTTCCCTTTATTACTACATATTTGTCCCTATATCAAGGCGCATCACAGGACATCCTCATGGAGCCTCTCAGCTTCAAAGGGTAGGCATTGGCATGGTAATCTCTATCCTCTCAGTCGCATGGGCTGGGGTGTTTGAGAGGTACAGGAGAAATTATGCAATAAAAAATGGGTATGAGTCCAGTTTTCTCAGTCCAATGCCAGATCTGAGTGCTTTTTGGCTGCTAATACAGTACTGCCTCATCGGAATAGCTGAAGTCTTCTGCATCGTGGGATTGCTGGAGTTCTTATACGAGGAGGCTCCTGATGCCATGAGAAGCATTGGATCCGCCTATGCAGCAGTTGCTGGGGGTTTGGGTTGCTTTGCTGCAACCATTTTGAACAACATTGTTAAAGCTGCCACAGCAGATAACGAATCAAAGGGACGTTCTTGGTTATCCCAGAATATCAACACAGGAAGATTTGATTATTTTTACTGGCTTCTTACAGGACTCAGTATTATCAATTTCTGTGGTTTCCTCTATGCAGCCAGAAAATACAAATACAGAGCGGTCCACCCGGTACAATAATAGAAGGCAGGAGCATCCAACTCAACCCTATATATAAGATGATTATATATTGTTAAATCAGGTTGATTTAGGACTGATTTTAATTATAAGTCCAGTATTTGACTATTATAATACTGCATTTCTGTAGCCTTTGAACAAAACATCAAACAGGTTCATTTTTACTCCATAGTTACACCAAATAGAAATGTACAAAGGAAGAATCTATCTCCGTAGTTTACCTATTATGTCAACAGACATTCCGGGGTGAATTAGTTTCCAAGTTTTGCATTTGATGGTAGCAAACTAGCAACTGCCACGATAGGAAGCATGGTGCAGGCAAAGCAAATATTCTATATGACTACATAGTAATTGTAAGTAGGTGATCTAGTTTGTCTCTCCAAAGTAACCCACAAGACGCATCCTACAATATTACTCGTCTTCTTAGGCAGTCTGAACTGTTTGTGTGCCCTCATGATGCCTTCTTACATCTTGGGACAGCAAAAATAGATGTTGGCCATCCTGCATAATGCATATCCATATCTACATCTAAATTGCAAATTATAAGCATCTCAAAACCGAAACCTGACTATTTTCAAATGATCTTTGGCTCTTTGCCATAGTTTCAATGAGACAATTGTCAAATCTGTCCCCTTTTGTTTGTTACAAATATCAAAAACTATTCTATCCTAATTAGTTGAAATACTAAACAATTTTTTATTTGTCCCAAATATATTGCAACAACTCTAAAAATGGCAAAGATCCACTACCCACTAGTCCACT
Organism: Chenopodium quinoa; assembly: GCF_001683475.1. Taxonomy (NCBI): domain Eukaryota; kingdom Viridiplantae; phylum Streptophyta; class Magnoliopsida; order Caryophyllales; family Amaranthaceae; genus Chenopodium; species Chenopodium quinoa. Next base: position 1,324,383 of record NW_018744041.1, on the reverse strand, counting down.
ATTATGAAATCTCCAGTTACAAGCCTTTCCATTCTAAAGCTCATTGCTCATCTCAATCATACCCAAAAACCACCTTTAATTCATCCAACATTATTTCAGCTACCAGAAGCAGGCAAACCATGAACAACGAGCTAGACAGGCTCTCAGCTTTAACATAGAGTAACCCAAGACCATACCATAGCAACTTACATATTTGATCATTCTTGCTCCAACCCTCCACTTGTATAGACGAGTTGACGTGACCATATCAGTTAAAAAGTCTAACCATACGAAGAATCCAAGAACAAAGACTGACATATAATCACTACGGCTTAATTTTCAGCAGGGTTGCAGCAATAAATCCAATAATTACTTTGCTTTGCTTGGTCACATCTCAACCAGGCACAGACACCTATGGTCTGATTGAAAAAATGATAAGATCTTGTAAATATTAGGGAAATATAATTAAGCTTTACTTGCACACATTGAAGACTAATAAGTTCCGAAACTTCTAAAGAGTCATAGAAATATTGACCGCGATATTCCTATGTAAATTAGAATTTCCCTGCCTACAAGCATTTTTCATCTAGGAACAGCTAGTGTTAAAGCCCTGGCAGGCTCAAGCCAAATACCTACCTGAATGCCCTGCCTACAACTCTACAAGTCTACAACTTACATGACTCAGAAATCTCAAACTCTTTCCCAATAGAAAACTGGCTTCAGTTTCTCAGATGAAGGCCAATTCCAAAGATGCACCTACACTATTTGTCAAGGTATCCAAGCCCAAAATATGTCAATCTGACCATGTCGGGTAATAGTCACCAACTAATCACTCCACTTGGTCTTCTAACACCCTCATCTAATTGTTAGTGACCTGTGCTGCGTGATTTACATCGATAAGTTAATCTTGTTTATATAACACCATTGACACCAAAAGCAAAGTCCACAAATGAACCCAAGGGAAAACTAAAGAAAAGGCACAAAAAACAGTAGCAGAAGCATGAATTTTTTTTAAAAATAAAAACAGAAACAGAAACAGAAAAAGGATCATGTAAAGGCCAGTGGCATTGTATCTCTAAGAAACCGATGTGGGTATTCAGCAATTTGCTGCTGCTGCTGCTGCTCCTCCTCCTTGTTAAAGCAGTAAACCGGGGCCTGCAACCGGATATCCTCCAGCACAGCACCCTCTTCAAAGGTCATCACATGAGTGGCTATACCTGCCAAATAACAAATCAAATCCATTTCAGGCCTTTTCACCTTTCCATAACAAACAATCAAGCAAATCATAAAAGAAAAAAAATCTGCAAAACCCAAAAAAAAATATACCATCATAGAAGAGCCAGTAAACAGGTCTACGCGTTACAACATCCTCATAGTACCAAATGAAGTCCACTTTCTCCCAAACATTACAAAGAAATCCATCCATATGTTGCTGACCCAAATAGGTAGCGCCTTCTAGCCAATTTGGTCTCAAAATTCCCACTTTGAAAAGCATTGTCCGGCATTCAGCAGTAGCATCAAGTGTATAATAGTAAGAAGTGCCATTATTCCATTCTACATCGTACAAAAGCTTTCCCAACTGTTTTTGTATAAGATTCACGTTACGACCATTTGGCCAATCATACCATAAATCTGTCACCTGCAAGTGATTCGTCTTTGTGACGTTCATCACTAACAGTGAGTGGAATTGCTCAGGCCATGCCTTTGGTTTTGGGTCTTCGTTTGTAATTCTGTTACTAGTCGCATTTGTTAAGAACAAGCTGAGAACCATCATCATAATCATCTTCTTCATCTTCTTCATCTTCTTCTTCAGAATACAATTCATCATTCTTGGCTATCTATCTCTTATTTTAGAGTGCTATCAACAAACAGTTGCGTCTTATCATCCTAGCTCTCTTTTATTATTTGTCATAAACACATTTTTCACTTTAATTTCTGGTAATAAATGACAAAAATGATAGGACCTAGTGTTAGAATCCAACCTCTTTATTATGTATTCTACTTTATTTTCTTTGTATTTTCCCTTATGTAATGTCTCTTTAGTCTTTCTTTTTACTTTCTAGGTTCTAGGGAGAATTATTGTGTTACTGTCATGTCAACGTTCACTTGTAATTCTCTACTAATGCAATATAAAGCTTGGCTACTAACGCAATATAAAGCTTGGCTACTAACGTTCACTTGTAATCATCTTCTTCATCTTCTTCATCTTCTTCTTCAGAATACAATTCATCATTCTTGGCTATCTATCTCTTATTTTAGAGTGCTATCAACAAACAGTTGCGTCTTATCATCCTAGCTCTCTTTTATTATTTGTCATAAACACATTTTTCACTTTAATTTCTGGTAATAAATGACAAAAATGATAGGACCTAGTGTTAGAATCCAACCTCTTTATTATGTATTCTACTTTATTTTCTTTGTATTTTCCCTTATGTAATGTCTCTTTAGTCTTTCTTTTTACTTTCTAGGTTCTAGGGAGAATTATTGTGTTACTGTCATGTCAACGTTCACTTGTAATTCTCTACTAATGCAATATAAAGCTCTTTAGGGAGCGAATGGTTATTCAATCAAAACTCTCTACCCCGTTGCTATTGCTTTAAGACTTGTGTGTTATTTAAGCGTTTATAGATATTGTGCTTGCCTTGTTTTAAAGCATCCCCCACCAAACCAAGAGACCCCAGAGACGCCCTCATTTCGTCGGTTCCGCTTGTGCCCGATTCGAAGTATCGACCGTCACAAGCCCCGACTCCACACTCGTTGTTATCGTGTGTAGGGGTGTACACCGATCCAAAACCGGACCGGACCTGGACCGGACCTGTTTGGACCGGGGACTTGAATTGGGTAATTATGAGGACCGGGGACCGGACCTGAATTAACAGGTCCGGTCCGGGTTTGGACCTGTTTTGTGTCTTTTTCGTTTTTTTTTTTTTTTTTTAATACAAAACCTGTTGGACCTGCATATGGACCTGCATATGGACTTGTTTTGTGATTTTTAGACCTGTTGCATAATTTAATAATTACATACAAACCAAAATTATCAATTACAAAACTACATAAAGTCTATAAAGTCTCGATTCTCAAACACCAAAAATACAAATGAGTCCACCGAAAATACAAATAAGTCCACGAAAACTCAGTTTCAATTTTTCAGAGTTTGGTTTTCTTCTTTTTTTTTTTTTTTTTTTTTTTTAATTACGATTTTCCCGGGTTTCAGGTCCGGACCTGAAAACCCCGGGTTTGGACCGGGTTCGGACCGGGACCGGGAACCTGGATTTTTAAGAACCGGGACCGGACCTGAATCAACAGGTCCGGGTCAGGTCCGGTCCGGTTCAGGTCGGTTCAGGTTCGGTTTCAGGTCCGGGCCAATTTTTGTACACCCCTAATCGTGTGCCCTCTTGAGACACCCTAGGTCCGTGTTGCTGTGTGCTCACGAACCTCCTTGCTTTAGGCTTGCGCCCTTGTCGCCAATAGACGAGAGCGCGCCGCACGCTTCGGTGTTGAATCACTCGGATCGTGACACCTAGTCTCTGTTTTATACTGTACTCCGTATATTCTTCCTCGGACCCTTATTGTTTTTCTCATTTGTTAAATTTCATGGGAATTAAAAATTGAAACGAGGAAGTACATTATTAATTAAATGAGAAATAATCACAGGTTGTCAAGTAGCATAATTAACCTTAATAACTAAAAGAGTTAATCACTTAGGGTACTCATGAGTATATGGTGAATTTGAAAATTTTGATAGCTATATGGTAAATTAAGTGATAACACAAGGGTATTTCATGAAAAATCCGTAGATTATAAGTTATTATCATATGATTTAAGGTGTTAATTTTTATTAAAGCAAGGGCTTATTGCCTTATTGGTTAATTTACATAAAAAAAAAAAAAGTTACTACAAAAGAAAGATTTTTTTTGGTTGCAAATAAGACATACAAGTAACTACTAACTAGTAACATCCCCATATGGTAAAAGCTGTACAAAATAAGGTTTTTTTTTTTTTTTTTTTTTTAGCAAATAAGACAGGGCACCATAATGCGTGATACAAAGTTAAAAAGGTCGCTCATGACACCAAAGTGAAAATATTAAAACCACAAGGCACTAAAGTATAATTATGACACCACTAACTCAGTAAGCAAAATGATTGAAAATTGGAATCAGACACAGCCTCACACCCAAGTACCCAACTCGCTCTACGTTATTCTTCAAAAATCTGCTTGCCGGTGAGTCGGCGACTGAATCAACCCTTTGGTCCCCGGCAAGCCCTTCAAACGGTGACAACAAGAAGTTGTATTCTACTCCCTTCCATTGTTTCTGCCAAGTATCAGGCACACCTATTTCTCTCTTTTTCCATGGTCCTGACAAGCCTTTTCATTCTACAGATCACTGCTCATCTCAATCTTACAAAAGAGCTACCTTCAGGTGTAGCAACAATAATTCATCCAGCTCTATTGCAGCTATCAAAAGCAGGCCAACCATGAACAAGATGCTAGTCAGACTCTCAGCTTCACATAGAGTAACCCAGGACCATATCGTAGCAGCTTACATATTTGATCATTGTAGCTCCAACAGTCCAACCCTCCACTTGTATTGATGTATTCATGTTAGACATGTATATATCAATGCTTGGGTGCGATCGTATAAGTAATGGGGAAGCATAGAGAAGCTTGACGTGACCATATCAGATTATCAGATACTTTTAAAGAGTCTACCCCTACAACGAATCCAAGATCAAAGACTGACAGATAATCATCACTCTGGTTCATTTTCCAGCAGGGTTGCAGCAATTACTACTCTCAAGCTTAAGTCTTTGTTTTTCCTGGCCACATCTCAACCAGGCATAGACACCATATGGACCAATTGAAACAATGATACCATAGTATGATCTTACAAATACTAGGGAAACATAGTTAAGCTTTACTTGTCCATATTGGATACTAATAAGTTCCGAAACTTCTAAAGAGTCCTAGGAAGATTGACTGCGACATTCCTATGTAAATGGGAATTTCCCTGCCCTACAAGCAATTTCCATCTAGAAACAGCCACACTGCCTCTTATAGTGTTATACAGTGTTTAAGTCCAGGCAGGTTCAAGCCAAATACCTAACTGAATGCCCTGCCTACAAGGCTACAACTGATATGACTCTGCGATCTCAAACCCTCTCTCAATAGAATTGACAGCATTTTCTCAGAGGGAGGTCAATTCCAAGATTCCCCTAGGCTCTTTGCCAAAGTGTACAATTCCAAAAGATGTCAAACTGTACATGTCAGGTTATAGTCTAAGGGATCTTTCCCACACATCCAATTATAAAAGCTCAAAAGGCAACCAGCAAACATCAGAAAGAAGATCATAACAGTTACTAGCCACCCTCGTCTAATTGTTATTGAGCAGACATGCTGTGATGCTGCATGACTTTCTGATAAATCAAGATTACTAATGCAAGATACATTGATTAGTTAATCTAATTTATTCAACACCATTAACACAGAAAGCAAAGTCCACACAAAACAGCAGAAACAGAAAAACCACAAGAAACAGCAGCAGAAACAGAAATCATGTAAAGGCCAGTGGCATTATATCTCTAAGAAACTGATGTGGGTATCCATCAATTTGCTGCTGCTGCTGCTGCTGCTCCTCCTCCTCCTCTTTCTTGTTAAAACAGTAAACCGGGGCCTGCCACTGCAAATCCTCCAGGACAGCACCCTCTTCAAAGGTTATCACATGAACAGCTCTACCTGCCAAATAACAAACCAAATCGATTTCGAGGTTTTTCACTTTTCAATAACAAACAATCGAGCACATCACAGAAGGAAAAAAAAAAAAAAAAAAAAAACATACCAGTATAGAAAAGCCAGTAAACAGGTCTGCGAGTAACAACATCCTCATAATACCAAAGAAAATCCACTTTCTGCCAAACATTGCAAAGAAATCCATCCATATGTTTCTGACCCAGATAAGTAGCGCCTTCAAGCCAATTTGGTCTCAGAATTCCCACTTCGAAAAGAACTGTCCGGCATTCAGAAGTAGTATAATAGTAAGAAGTGCCATTATTCCATTCTACATCGTACAGTAACTTGCCCAATTGTTTTTGAATCAGATTCAAGTTACGACCATTTGGCCAATCATACCATAAATCTGTCACCTGCAATTCATTCTTCTTTGTGTTGTTTATCACCAAGACTGAGTGGAATTGCTCAGGCCATGGCTTTGGTTTCGGGTCTTCGGCTTTCTTCTCTGTAATTCTGTTACTCCACGCATTTGTTAAGATCAAGCAGAAAATCATCATCATAATCATCATCTTCATATACTTCTTCAGAATACAGTTTATAATTCTCGTCTGATGGACCTTTTCTATCTCAATTTTGAGTAATTTGAGAGTATTATCCACAATCAATTGTGTCTTATCAATTTATCATCCCAGCTTTCTTTCCAACTATTTCGCTAAACCCACTTTTTACTTTGTCAATTTGCAGTTGATAAAAGACAGAAGTGATGGGGCAAAATCTCTATCACAAATACTACTCCATAATATATTGCATCTGTTACCTCTTACTGACAATAATTTCAGGAGGCCGCCCCCCAGTTAATTTTTCATTTATCATGGACTTAAAGTGGCAGTTTTGAGGAAAACACTACTTCAAGTAGCTGAGATAAACTGCTACTTTTAAGGGCCTGTTCTAATTTATTGAACTGAATTGTTTATGAGAGAAGAAAATTAAGAACTGAACTGAACTGAAATTAGCTGAAGAGAACAGTACCTAAGTAGCGGTTTTAAGACAGAACCACTCCTTCAAATAGTGGTTTTGTCCAATTTTGAATGTAATCAAATAAGACTACAAACATAATTTATTTATTTTTCGTTTTAAAATGAGCATTAATATACTGAGTATATTTCTAAGCACCAACAAAGTGATATTTTCAAACCACAAGACACTATAGTGAAACAAAGTTTAAAAGGTCATGGCACCAAAGAGGAATTATATCAAACCTAAAGGCATCAACTGAATTTTTTTTTCATAAATATCATTAAACTTAAAAATATGCTAAATCACTAATTTGATGATTAACAAATCAAGTCGTTGATTAAATTGCTATTGATCTTTTTGTTGAGATCTCAATCGGTGATGGAATCTTGAAGAGGTATATACTCGTTCGTTAGGATATAAAATTTCAAAACAAAGGTAAATGATGAGACTCATAGTACCATTGTATAAGGTTACTAAAAGAATTGTGGATTTTAGCATATATGCAACCCAAAATTATATTATGCATAGCTATATCCAAGTATCCAATCAAACTACTACATGAATAACGGAGTATACAAGCATATATCTAAGTATCTAATCAAACTACTTCCGAATCATGTCATTTGACAAGACAAACTCAGACAAATCCCCTGATGGGTATACTAATTTGTACTAATCGTAAACTCAATGTTTGACTTTACTTCAGTAAAGAATTACAGAAATATTAAGAAGTGCCAATATTCCATTCTACATCATATAGTAACTTGCCCAATCGTTTTTGAATGAGGTTCAAGTTACGACCATTGAACAATCATACCATAAATCAGTCACCTGCAAGTGATTCTTCTTTGTGTTGTTCATCACCAACACTGAGTGGAATTGCCACACCTATGCCTTTGGTTTTAATTCTTAGTCTGTATTCTGTAATTCTGTTACTACTCGCATTTGTTAGCACCAATCAGAGAATCATCATCATAATCATCTTCTTCTTCAGAGTACAATTCTTTCTTGTTGCACATAACTTGTAATATCTCGTTTAAAAGGTCACATCTCAACCAGGCACAGACACCACCATATGGTCCAATTGGAAAAATGATATGATCTTATTAATACTAGGTAAACATAGTTAAGCTATACTTGCCAATCTGAAATACTAAAAAAGTTCCGACACTTCTAAAGAGTCCTAGAAAGATTGATGGCAACATTCCTATGTAAATGGGAATTTCCCTGCCTACAAGCAATTCCATCTAGGAACAGCCACACTATGTAAGCCCAGGTGTTCATGTAAATTACCTAACTGAATTCCCTGACTACAACTGATATGACTCTGCATTCTCAAACCCTCTAATTGACATCATTTTCTCATAGGGAGGCCAATTCCAAAGATTCCCTTAGGCTCTTAGCCAAAGTGTTCAAGTCCAAAAGATGTCAATCCAATTACAAAAGCTCGAAAGGCATCCAGCAAACATCGAAGAAAAGGTCATAACAGTTACTAGCCACCCTTGTGTAATTATTAATGATCAGTGTGATTTTCCAACATATCAAGATCACCAATGCAAGATAAATTAATAAGTTAATCTCATTTATTCAACAACATTGACACAGAAAGCGAAGTCCACAAATGAACCTAAAGGAAAAACTAAAGAAACAGCAACAGCAGCATTAAGAAACAGAAACAGAAAAGGGATCATGTAAAGGCTACTGACATTGCATCTCTAAGAAACTGATGTGGGTATCCAGCAGTTTCCTGCTGCTCCTCCTCCTCCTCCTCCACAGCCTTCTTGTTAAAGCAGTAAACCGGGGCCTGCCACCGCGAATCCTCCAAAACAACACCCTCTTCAAATGTTATCACATGAGCGTATAAACCTGCCAAATAACAAACCGAATCAAATTCAGGGTTTTTCACTTTCCAATCAAGCACATCACAAAATCTGACAAAACCAAGAAAAAAATACCAGTATAAAATAGCCAGTAAACAGGCCTGCGAGTAACAACATCCTCATAATACCAAATGAAGTCCACTTTTTCCCAAACATTACAAAGAAATCCATCCATATGTTTCTGACCCAGATAAGTAGCACCTTCAAGCCAATTGGGTCTCAAAATTCCCACTTCGAAAAGCAATGTCCGGCATTCAGAAGTAGCATCAAGTGTATAATAGTAAGAAGTGCCATTATTCCATTCTAAATCATACAATAACTTGCCCAATTGATTTTGAATGAGATTCAAGTTACGACCATTTGGCCAATCATACCATAAATCAGTGACCTGCAATTCATTCTTCTTTGTGTTGTTCATCACCAACACTGAGTGGAATTGCTCCGGCCATGGCTTTGGTTTGGGGTCTTCGTCTTTCTTCTCTGTGATTCTGCTACTGCTCGCATTTGTTAGCAACAAGCAGAAAATCATCGTCATAATCATCATCTTCGTCTTCTTTTTCAGAATACAATTCATCATTCTGGGCTATTCTGTGCACCTTTCTATCTTTATTTTCAGAGTATTATCCACAATCATCTGCGTTTTATCATCCCAGATATTTTTCCCATTATTTGATATAAACCCACTTTTTAGCTTGTTAATTTCCAGTTAGTAAAAGACAAAAATGATTGGGCAAAATCTCTATCACAAGTATATTGACAATTGCTTCACCGTTAATTTTTCATTTATCATGTTAATTTTTCATTTACTTAAAGTTGTTTTGAGGACAACACTATTTTAAGAGCCTGTTTCGATTTATTACACTGAGCTGAACTGGAAAATTAGGAACTGAACTGAACGATTAGAACTGAGCTAAACTGAAATTATGCTGTAGTGAACAGACCCTAAGTAGCGATTATGAAATAATTGAACTTCAAGTAGCAATTTAAGGCAAAACCACTACCTTAAATAGGGATTTTGCCCATTTTTAATATAATCAAATTAAGACTACAAAGATAATTTTTTTTTTACTCCTTAAAGATGAAAATATTTCAAGGCACCACCAAAGTATTTAAAGTGCTCAAAAACAGGTAATGAAAATCGTACCCATGGAGGGAAGCCCTAATCACTTGAGCTATCCCTCACTCTTGTCAAACCTTAAGGCATCAAAGTGACAATTTTTCTTAAATTTCATTTAACTTAAAAATATACAAAATCATCAATTTGATTAATCAAAATCTAGTCATTGGTTAAATTATTGATCTTTTTGTTGATTTCAATCGTTGATGGAATCTTGAAAAGGTATTTACTCGTTGAATTGGAATTTGGATATGAAATTTCAAAAGAGGAAAAAGACGAGACTATTATAGTAATAGAATTGTATAAGGTTTTAGCGTATATATATGCAGTCTAAAATACTTAAGATAAATATACCCAAGTATCCAATCAATTATCAAACTACATCTGAATCATGTCATTTGACAAGACAAACTCAGACAAATCATCCCTCGGTGGGTATGCTAACTTCAGTAACTTGTACTAATTGTAAACTCATTGTTTGGCTTTACTTTCAGGAGAGAATTACAGCACTCAAAGGCATCAAGCTTTCACCTGATGCTCATTCAATGTCAACGCGTATGATGTCATGCGACATGCCTTTATCTAGACATGATTGTATGTAGATCAAAAATCCAGAATAAACATGGGAAAAAATGAATTACTCGTGATATAAATACAACCCAAGCCCAAAACGAGCACAGGCCCTGACAAAGGCAATCTCTTCTGCGGCAGCAACTGGATCAGCAGCATTTGGGTCATTAGACAATATTGTTCCAGTAGCTTCACGATATGCCTTGAATTAAAAATGAAAAAAATTCACCATCAGAAGATTCAGACCATTGTGTTGATCAATCTAGAATACTATGACACAAACCATCAGTAATCTAGCAGTGTGCTAAGCACAGAGACCCGTAAGATGCTTGTTGCATTGGGAAATGAACAAACAAACCATATAACTATGTAAGGTACCAAATTAAAGCCAGCCATGAGAGGATCAATAAACTTGGACACAAATATCTAGAGAACAAAAAGAGATCTATTTCTTATGCAAGCTCAACAAGGTATCGATAGTATCATACAACTTCCATCAAGCACAGATCAGCATAGTGTGTATAGCAAACAAAGGGAATGCATTTCAGGTTGGAAAGCAAGGCATTAGGAAAAAGAAAAGCAATGTCATGCTTCATATAAGTCCAATCAAAGTGATTTTTACATCAAAATGTTGCAGCAAGTTAAACTAATATCAAGAAGAAAATATATTGTTCAAGAAACAGCCAAATTTGAAAAACACAGAACATTTCTCAATGAAAAGTGAATACAAATCTATCAACATCTAATAGTAACAACTTCAAGGCTGTTATCCAAAGTTTGTCATAGCAATTCAATAATCATATTCAATAGTGAATGGCTATATAAGTAGAACTCCATCTTATGCAACAAGGCTTATAGAGAAGAACATCGTTTATTCTTGTCCATTATATATTTATAATACGTAAAATATCAATACCTTGCATAAATTGCAGTCAGAAGACTTAGAACCAGACATCACACCTAATAATACTCGTATAAAAAAGCCAAAATAAACTTTTATCTTGCATGAGTTTGAGTGAGTAAACAAAGAAAATGCAGCACAAGGATAGAAACCCACCTCTCCATCAGATCCTCGTATAGTGACACGGTAAACAACTGTTACACTTCCATCATCAGAGAATATGGCATCACGTACTTCTCCACACCAACCTGCACAATTAACAATGAGCATCAACTTTGCTTCATTTCTGAACTAAAAATCTTACATCGGTGAATAATTCCATCAGAAGTTCAGTCACATTAGCTTCATTAAGTTCATTTCTGAACAAGGAACTAATGGAAACAAATCAAGCAACCTTTCATTCATCACAATGGAAAAGTAGCATTCAACTGATTTTACTGATCCCCTTATGTGGACAGAAGCCTTTTTACAGACATTGCTATCACCAAAATAAATATCAATGGTATCACATGATCCATGAGTGTTTTAATATTCTCTGGTCATGCAAAGAGTTTAAACCATCATCTCCTAGTTGATCACGATTTTTATCAAATATTCGCAGCAATTTGACTTTTGAACTGTGTATACTTTAAATTAGTTGACACGTATTCCTTTTAAAAGAAATTCTTTGAGTTGATACCTTTCTATTTTGGGTAAGTTCTATACATTAATATGTCAATTTTAACCTTCCTAATTTCTATTATTCTCTCCCCTCCCTTCACCAATCCTCTGATCTCTCATTCCTCCATTGTCATCCTCCCCACTCCACCGAAAACATTAATGCCGCTGCCACCGCCGCCACCACAACGTCACCAATCCTCTGATCTCTTCTCTATCCTGTCTACCTAGTAACATGCCCAACTATCCAGCAAAGCACATAGTAGAAAGAGCATGGATCTAGCCTCTATCTTCAATCTCCCTTCTCTACTTCGATCTCTTTGCTTAAATCTAGAAATCTTCATTGATTTTAGGATATGAATGTAATGCATCTGAATTTATGCCTTCTATTTTTCTTTAATTTACTCTCTAAATCATACCAAAATATTGGAGAAATTAAAAAGACAAAAATAAAAAAATAAAAAATAAAATTGGGTGCAAATTGTTTAAGTTTGATAAAAGTGTTGAATTAAATCAACCAACAATGGATTTGAAGGATGTACAAAAATTCTGAAATTTTCAAGGGAGCTTGTAATTGGTTGAAGAAGAGAGAGAAAGAGGAAGGAGGAGATTTAGAGAGTTGTTGATTTCTTTGGAGATATGGGTTGTCGGTGGTAACAATGGATAGAAGAGGGTGGATTTTGGTGGTTGTGAAGGTAGTGGTGGGGTTGAGGAATGGAGGAAAGTGAAGGTAAGTTGATGTGGCTGTGGCTAGTTGATGTGGCTATTTGAAGTGCAGGCGAGTTAAGAATGGGTGGGTAATTAATTTGTATATAAGGGGTATTTATGTGATGCATCTTCTACTCTCACAATTAATACGTATGCCAAAAAGAAACGTATCAACTAATTTGGAATGGAGGAAAAACTAACTTCGACCTTTGTTTTTTTAATAATATATACAAAAAATGTTGTGATATAAGATGTAGTTCGATTAGTCTTTATTTATATTTTACTATATCATATTTTAATAATTTTTACAAACATACAATATAAGTTATTAATGATACAGAACATGCATTGACAAACGCAAACATCAAATTGTTCCATTTATATTCTTCTTTTCATTGGATTGGAGCAGAGCTTACTTGTTTCTGCCCCCACTCCATACTAGACAGCCAAAAAGGTAGGAAATGGGAACAGAAGAAATCATAATTAATTGACTAGGCAAAAACAAACTAAAACTCCTGCAAATATTCTGTACAGTATCTTATACAACAGACAATGAGAAAAATATAGAAGCAGCAAAATCAAGGATCACACTGCAAGAAGTGGACAGAGTTATAAGTACAATCGGCAAACCAAAGGACTTTCAGTTTAACCTAATCCAGCTTCAAGCTTCAACTACAAATAAAACTATTAAAAAAATAATAATAAAGAAAGAAAGAAAGAAAGAAACATATGCAGCATTAATACCCCATCTACTTCATTGCCTAAATAATAAATACCTATACAAGGTTTTTATAAATAAATATATAAATAAATAAGGCCATGAAAGCTAACCATAAAGCTAAAATCCAAGTGATTAAAAAAAATGCAAAAACTAATAGCACTATCACTAAAATTCTGCCATATTAACATCACCAAAAAGCACTATACCCGCCTCCAATTATTTCAAACTATTTTCAGTCAACGAAAACCATATTGTTTCATAATTAGCAGCAAAGAAACAAAGACCTGTAGACAAAAAGCATACGATTTCTAACTTATCCCAAGAAAATAGTAAAAGACCTGTAGACAACAACAATCTTTAGTCATGCCAATGGTAAGCTTAAGCCATCAACTCGAAACCATAAGATGGCCAAAGGACTCTAGATACTTTAAAAGCATATTAAGCTCCTTTTAGATCAGCCTTGTCATTAATTGATCTCCATGATAACGGGAAATACTCTGCCAGACTAAAAGCCAAATTTGACAAAATCAAAAGAAAAATGGGAGATCAACCATTGCAGTCACTCTTTTAGTCCCACAAAAAATAGCCAAGTGGACTTATTTGAGGAGTCGGGAGTGTAATCAACGAGTAAAATTCAACCAACAATAGGGTAAATTAGCTGGAAGAGAAAAAAAGAACTTGGTTAAACATGAATATATTGATCAAATGGATTTTTTATTTTGGGTTAAAAAAAAAAAAAAAAAAAAAAAAAAAAAAAAAAAAAAAAGTGCATGCTTCATTCCCTATCATACAATGAATTCAATCCACATTACTGTAAATTTGTAAGGTTCCCATGCACAAGTGCACAACTTCAGATAGTAAACCAAGCATTCCAAAGGAACTTCAAACAAAATTCACCATCAGACTAAGAAAACCTTGTAACATAACTATCCTTCTCCCTACATTAGGGGGAACTTCACATTACGACCTGAACAATGCCTCCTTGGTAACATATAAAGGAACTCTTCATTATTTTTTTCCTGGCCAATACAGATCACAACTTTACCTTTAATAGTAACACAGTTCTTTATTATTTGATTCTGCAAGCACTTCTTGACAAATTGTTCAAATGACATCTTGGACAAAGGCAAACCAAATGTTTGACTCTACATTAGGGGCATAGGGCCTTCATTTATTCATCATAACCCATCGAGAGATAAGCTAAGGAAAGCTAAAAAACAAGGTTATCGGGAAAGAGAGATATAAAGAGCGGACAAGATGTCCATGAAAAGGAAAAAGAAAAGTAAAGCCATGGAATGCATGACGATTTCAACCTATGGAAAGGTAGTGCTATGAAGGCCCATGCTACTTGAAAGGGTGTCAAATCCCTAAGATCATGAAGCCGGTTGAAAAAGTCTCAATACACGTAGAGCCAATCATGTAATGCTAGGTATCACAAGAAATATGAAAGTCGCTTCCAAAGATTCATTAAGGTACTTGGTGCAAATCAAAACCCTTCCTTATAAGTTACTATTATCTTAAGAACTATGTTTAGGAGTTGACTTGATTTTCTCTAACGCTTAAGGTAGGGGATTCACTAATAATTTTACCCTCAATAGACCTTGTCAAAACATATCCAATAGAGCTGCAAAGAGAAAGAGCTCAATGCTAAGGATTGCTTTGGTGTAGTCCAATCATAGTAGGAAAATCCTTCATTTTATCGCAAGTCCTTAGGTTTACTTTTACATTCTAATACTTATCATTATCTATTTCAATATACATGTAAGGTATATCCATTTAAGGATTTGCCAAACAAAGGGCATCTCTTGACACCTTATCACAAATCCACTTCCCCCCCCCCCCTCTTCCCTTCTCACTTGACCTTAAAACAAAATCAATCAATCAATCAAAACTTTAATCCCATAAATGGGGTCGGCTACATGAATCTATCTCCATCTACACCTGACCACCTCACAACACACTCAAAATAGCTCTTGAATGTATCCATCTCCATTCGCCCACCTCATGAATCATGTGATTCATTAACAAAGAAAATTATATGCAACAATGGATATTGGTCAAAGGATTGAAATAATAAACCCTAACCCTTGGAAAAAAAAACACTTATTCGTTTGCCTTATCAAATGAATACCTTCAAATATAGACTATCTCAACATAATCCCAAATTATACATTTCCTCCATCTATAGTCTATCACTATTTCCCTTATTTTCATGGAATGACTCATGAGCTCTATCCCTTAAATTTAAAGTCTATCACTTTGTTCTTTTAGATGGTACCAATGTGCTCCTTCACTAATTTTGATGTATCCTTTTAGTCCTTTAAATCTTGTTGATGAAGTCGACTAGACCCAATCATCTCCAAACCTCGATAGAGAATGGCTAACTTGCTTCATAATTTCACTCTCTAATGCTTTTTTTTTTCTACCATCACTTTCAATGAACATCTAAAATCCTCAATAAATATGTCTCCAACGACAACAATTTGACTTACATAGAACAACTTGACAAATTATCCCCTATATCTTATCTTTCCTAAATGTCTTCATCTGGATTTTATCTTTTACACATTTAACGGTACTAAGGTCCTTGTTAAACATTTGTCTTCTTTAAACATTTCACCCTTCTTCGAATCTAATTTGTCATAAACCTCAAAATATTACTTCTCCATTGCTTGTTACACTGCTCCTTTTGCCTTAGCTTTGGCATCCTTGTATGTAACAATATCCTCTTCAATCTTATCCATGTTTGTAAGTCCTCATCCCACCACAATGTAAATTCAAATTACGTTGCTTTCCTGTTTGCTTTTCCTTAGCTATTTTGGAGAAACAACTCCTCATCTTTAACAAAGTCAAGTCGGGTTTGCTTGTGATTCCCAATCTAAGCCTTTGACTACTCTATCAATAAAAAGTAAAGCTGATCTTATCTACTTTTATGTCCTGCCACCTTATTCTACATTGGAATCTAACGATTAATGATAGACAAATAAAAATAAAAATTGTCGAATAACCGCTAAGTGGTGTCGTGGTGGCTTGGTAGGAAAGACAAAGATGATAATAGTTAATTACACAAAGTTATAGCAATGGTGATGATGGTGTGGTTAGAGCCCGCCAATGGTGGCGAGGGAAAATAACTCATATATTTGAGGAATGCACGTTCATCTAAGTGACGACATTCAAGTTAATTTCATATTTGTTTTTTGTTTTTCTCTCACCCTTTTCATTATATTATGCATCAAAGTACGTTTGTGTACTTAAAAAGTATCCTATGTACGAAGGCCTTTATATCAGCCCCTTATTAGAACTTAGTGCTTGTTTGGTTGACAAAATTAAATGGAGGAAGTGAAAAATCATGGGAATTGGTAAATTAGATAGTTGTTTGATTGACACAAAAAAGCAAAAGTGGAGAAAGTTGGAATTCATGGGAATTTTATCTCACCCTTTTGTCTTTGGTCAATCAAAATTCATGGGAAATTCAACTTTCCATTGTCACAACCAAACAACTTCCATGAAATAAATCTTCCAAGGGAATTTATTCCTTGTGCCAACTAAACAAGGCCTTAGTAGAATGGGGCTACATAGACTGTTACATGTGTGATAAACTTGGTAGCCCTTATCCACCATTCCTTTTCTAATACTTCATAAGCTTTAACAAGTGCAAGCCTTATTCCCAAAAGATCTATCTTTTATGAGAGCTTATCATATTAATATAAGCTTACAAGTCCCAAACTTACACACATAACATCACATCATAATCAAGAGATTTGGATTATGACCAGCGTAGTAATTCTAGGAAACACAATATTCTCGGAATATTAATGTCATGTATACATAACAAATTTTAATATCCTAATACTCAGCTTAATGTTTGATAAATAATTATAATAATAATAATAATAATAAAATAAAAAGGGTTTGAGAGGGTACCGCACCTGGGGCATAGAAACTCAACATTCGATTAGCGTGGTACCTAATGATAGCATGTTAACATTATGAAATCAATACCCAGACCTAAACACTTAACAACATGAAATTTGAATAAAACATAGTAACAAATAGTGGAGACAGACCATGGAATAATTTTGGAGTTGGGTTTGAGGATGTTATCAGGAATCCTTTTGTTAAGATCTCGGAGGATCTCAGCAAGTGGACGAGTGATGCAAGATGCAGATTTATCAAGTGGTACCACATAATTCGAGTTGGGGACTGCACCCTTCTTGGCATCTCCGCCACCAACGTTGCTCTTGTTATCTAGAGCTGCCACTATTAACCTCTTCTTGTAACCCACTTTTACTGGAGAAGAAAAGCTGCAGGGAGACCTCAACTTTACTTGGAACCGATTATCCGTTGAAGCTGATTTCGGGAACAAACTCGCATTTCGGAGTGCCATCACCTAGACGATTAGACAACAATATGCTGAGATTGCTGACTTTCTCTTCACCTACTACGCCTAATTACTGATTTTGCTTGACTTTCATTTCTTGTATACTCCTTAATTTCAGTTGCTACAAAAATTGAATATACACATGAAAATAGAGGTAATAAATATATGTATATAGCACTACAATCATCACAACATAATTACATCAATCAAAAAAAATTACAACCAAATTCACAATGTTTGACGCAATTAACAAATTAGGCTCCAAAAAATCACATAAAACGCTTCTCGTTTAAGAATAACAACAAAAATTGCAATAACAAATTCCTAGCAACAAATCGATCATTGTAATCTTTCACAACTTCAGTGATTAACAAGTTCACCAACCCTAATTGACTATACTAACAATCAAAAACGATAAACCCTAGATTGTGAATATTCGATGATTTCAAACAAAAAATTGAAAACATCTTACCTCAGAAGCTGCTTCAATGGAGTAGAGAAAACTCAGAAGCCCCTCCAATGGAGAATTCAGAGTACGCGCTTCAATGGAGGAGAGAGAAAGTGGGATGAAAAAGAGAAATTGTGAGGGAGATCTAAAATGATAACGTAGGAGGAAGATTCATGACACGCATATATGGTGTAATGTCAACCGTCAGATCAGTATAATATTAGTTTTGTACGACTATACTTCCTTTATTGCAACAAATCTATACTTTACTCCATATTCCGTAATATTTAAAAAGTATAACCAACAAACTAAGAAATACACGTGTCTATATTCATTCTATTATACTTCTCTAACCATAGTGTCACATGTCATCTTACACTATTAATTTTTTATTACACCATTTTAATTACAGTTTTGTACGACTGTACTTCCTTTATTGCAACAAATCTATACTTTACTCCGTAGTATTTAAAAAGTATAAAGAAACTAAGAAAGACACATGTCTCTATCAATTCTATTGCACTTCTCTAACCATAGTGTCACATGTCATCTTACACTATTAATTTTTTATTACACCATTTTTTTTAATTCTTTCATTAAACTTATACTTCATCTTTCATACACACTTCATTTCTCCCCTTTAATTCAACCTTTTCCTATTCTCTCTTTAATTTTAGCCCTTCCACCTTCTTTTTAAGCCTCCTTTTCGATTAAAGTTTCAAAATTTTAATTTCTTTAATCATGTTTCCGATTACATATTATACCCTATAATGTCTTACTGATATTTCCTCATTTATCTCTCAATACAATTTTTTCGATTACATATTATACCCTATAATGACTTACTGATATTTCCTCACTTATCACTGAATACAATTTTATATGAATAACTCGTGCATTGCACGGGCCAGAAGGCTAGTTTTCTTAAATTTAATTACACAATGTTTGATTGAAAAAAAAATAATAATAAAAATAATAAAAATTACACACTATTTTGAAGAGAGGGGGTGTAATTAAAAATAATAATAATAAATAGTCCCAGTTCACTTTCCCTTAATTTTGCTGAATTGAAATATTTTTACGGAAATGGAAATATTTTTGCTGAATAGAAATTATTTTTACTGAATATTATGGTGAAGTGAATAGGGTCGTATTCCTTTCTTCTCGAATTACATTGCTCTTAAAAATGTTAGTTTAAATAAAAAAAAATTATAAAAAAATTCATACATTGTACATTTACAAAGAGCATTAAATCTAACAACAATTAGGATGGGACTGAAACCTAACCACCCAGAACTGATCTCCGAATTCGGATTAACCCGAAAGGTGAACCCCGCGGAACTCCCAAAAAAATTAAAACAAAAAAAAAACGCTTTAAATCTAACAAGTACTACTCTCTCTTTTTTTTTACATATATATAAGATAGAGTCCAAAAAAAAGAGTCAAATTTGCACATTTGCCGAGAAACAACTTTGACCATTCAATATTTTTAATAAGAGATTAGTAAAAAAATATTATATATATATATATATATATAGACATTATGACAAATCCAACAATATATTACTTCTTATATGATTATATATTGGTAAAAAAAATATAATAATAATAATTCAATGATGATATATGTATATTGGAAAATCTCAACTCTAGCTTAAAAAAAACGAAGGGAGTATAATAATAAATCAAACCAATCACTTCATGCTTACATAATGACCCCTACTTTAGTGACAAGTTTGGTAAATGTGTAAAATGAGTCAAGTGTCAATCTTAGGAATGAAGAACCTAATTGGCTAGAAATATCTTTATGCGTTTAGTTCAAATATTAGTATGGGTTTGGAATAAGGAATGAAACCAAGATGGTATGGGTTTGGAGCTTGATACTTAATTTCATTTTTTGGGTTTGAGTTGGGAATGATATGTTTTTCTTTTAATTTGAAGTAAAAAAGTTATGGGTATGACTCATACCCACCTCCCCCGTGGGTTTCAAAACCCCATACCTTGGGAGTTTGAGGTATGGGTTTCAAAATTGAATTTTATAAAAACAAACAATAGGTATGAGTTTCACTCATTCTAAACTCATACTTCATAGCTTAGATGCTTGAAAAACGCCCCTTAAATGTTACATTGTACATAGTATATAGATTAACCGTATAATGTATGCAATTATTGGGATCCTCTTGTGAATGATGCTACTACATTAGGAATGTCTGGCACAGTTGTTCCTCTTGCCTCCATCTTTCTTTGTTTTCCTAAGTTGTATGCATAATTACATATGATAAATTTAAGTTTTTTATTTTTTTAAAAAAATTAATTCAGATTATTTGCTAATATTTTATGCAAGATAAAAAGCAATAAATTTTTTGTCTGCTAGACACTATGTGTGTTGCTTCCTGCTCAACGGCTTTTTGTTGCTGCCTGATTGATGGCCTTGTTGTTGCTGCCTGATTGACACCACTGCTGTTGCTGCTGCCTTCTATTACTACTTCGGTAATCAGATTTTAGAATTTGTAATATTGTTTGTTGCTGATGTTTGTTGCGGTTGTGCTCCTGTCGTATTAAGTTAAGATGCTGAAATGCTTGATGTTGTCCAATTGTATTTTTTACTTTTTGACGAAAGTGTAATGTTACAAGCTTTTATTAATGGAAATAGTTAAGTTTATGTATAATATAAGTCTTTGAGTAGCAATTTAAGGTGCAATTTTGTTTGTTCTACAAGTACAAAAAAGATTTTAGGCTTTTTGTTTTGTTAGTTGAATAACATATTAGCAGCAATTTAAACAAATAAAAACCTAGGTATAGCATTTTTAATTAAATATAAAAAAATCTATTTATTAGTAGGGGATAATGGAATTAACTACTGCAAAAAAATCTTTTTTTTTAGTAAGATTTAGCCAATGTGCTACTGCAGCAAATTAATCATTTATAATTGCTGCAAATAAATGTTTTTCTAGTAGTGACAAATGGTTTTTCTTCAATTTATCTGTTGTATGATGATACTGCTAAGATTTCTTTATGTTTTAGTTCCTTTAATATTTCTCATATCAAGCGCGCGAGCAATGCTCTAGCACATAATGTAGCAAGATGGGATGTTAGGGGTTGTGATGAGTTTGTATCTTCTGGTCCGTTCTCTCAAAGTCTAATCACTTTGGCGAATTATTGATCTATAATAATAAAATGCGCAACTTGTTTTTTCTTTAAAGAAAAATGAGTTCAGTAAAAATAATTTCAATTCAATAGGAATAATTTCAATTCACACGGGATGCCATGTGCCCTAATGCCCCATGCTACTCGGGTCGGAGCGTAAGCTCAAAAGGAATTATCACTTATCAATTCAATTAAAAAAGCACCATCAATTTTTTGACCGAGATTTGGGTAAAAGTTGAATCTATAAGGATAGTCCGATGGTGGATAAATTAGATGTAAAAACTAAAAAAGACAGAAGCTGCATCTAGCATGAAATGGGTAGCACCAAAAAAATAGTGAAATTGCTCCTTTGAAACAGGACTAGTGTTCTCATCTGGTCAATACCGGAGTCACTACCTTCAGATCTCAACACTCAATTATTTCCGGAGGAAAACAAGATGCTACCACCGGAGCTCCAATCCCCTTTACAGTATCATCGTCCTTATCTTTCACCACCTTCTTCCCTCCATTTTAATGGCGGACCAAACCCTAACCCTAGATCATCATCATCATCATCCTCCGATCGATTGAAGAATCCTCGATACATTCCTTCATCCTTCGCTCACAATGCTCGGATCGCCATTGCACTTGTCCCTTGCGCTGCTTTCCTCCTCGAGCTCGGCGGTGCTCCCGTCGTTACCGTCTTAACACTCGGTCTAATGTGCTCTTACATTCTCGATTCCCTCAATTACAAACCTGGTGCATTCTTCGGAGTTTGGTTTTCGCTCATCTTCGCTCAGATCGCTTTCTTCTTCAACTCGTTTTCGTCTCTTTCTTCTTCGTTCAATTCTACCTGGCTCGCTGTTCTCGCGTCGTTGTTGTGCTCTCAAACGACGTTCCTCGTTGGTGTTTGGTCGAGTCTTCAATTCAAATGGGTTCAGATTGAGAATCCTTCTACTGTGCTTGCTTTGGAGAAGCTTCTGTTTGCTTGTGTTCCTGTTGTTGCTGCTTCTATCTTCACTTGGGCTACTGTTTCTGCTGTTGGTATGTCCAATTCCTCTTACTATCTCATGTGTTTTAGCTGTGTGTTCTACTGGCTTTTCTCGCTTCCTCGGCCTTCGTCGTTTAAGGCGGAACCCGAGGCCGGTTCGCGGCGTTACCATGGTGGTGAATTGCCTGATGACATGTTCATTCTTGGTGCACTTGAGAGTTGTTTTCATCTTCTACATTTGTTGTTTTTTCCTTTGCTCTTTCATATTGCTTCTCATTACACTGTCATTTTTTCTTCCGCTTCCTCTATATCCGATGCCTTCCTTCTTTTCTTTGTCCCTTTTCTCTTTTTGCTCTATGCATCCACCCGGAATTCTCTCTGGTGGCTCACTCAGAATCCTGCTCAGCTGCAAAGTATCCGTGTCGTTAACGGGGCCATCGCTTTACTGGTTGTTGTCATCTGCTTGGAAGTCAGGGTTGTTTTCCATTCTTTCGGCCGTTACATTCAGGTCCCTCCTCCTTTCAGTTATTTCCTTGTTACTGTTACATTGCTCGGCGGAGCAGCTGCTGTTGGTGCATTTGCCTTGGGTATGATTGCTGATGCTGTCTCTTCTATAGCCTTTCTTACCTTGGCTGCTGTATCTAGTGCCGCTGGTGCTCTTGTTGTGGAATTCCCCATTTGGGTATGTTCTGCACTTCTGTCTTTTTAAATTTTTTTTTTTTCAGTGCTATGGAATTCATTACTGTATTAAGGAATAGTTTGCTACTGATTAATGGATTGGATGACTGAAAATTACATAAATGTGTCTGCTTTTGAGTCATAATATAGCTCACTAATCATTGATAGCATATGTATCCCAAGTCACTCGGATTCTTTGACATCAGTTTTTGCTTGTTCATCAGTCTTTACTGGATTTTTCATGTATAGATAAGGATAATTCTTCTAGCTAAAGTTAAATGACTGTGCTGCGTTCAGTGAACTCCTTTTCTATTCTCCATCAACAGAAATTTACACCTTGTTACTGTTTACTGTTTAGCTTGTGGTTTAAGGGCATCATTGTATACCGAATTAATTATAATGATGTGTAAGTAACATGAATTTCCATTAATATACTATAGGGTTTCACTTTTATATGTATCCTTAATTAAATGACACCTTTACAAAAATCTTGACTAGGATTGTGGTGAACATTCAAGAAGGTTTCCTTTTGACCCATTGTCACTGAGCTCTTGTTGGTATGAGTGGTAGAGATTTAAGAGCTCATGACTTATTTTTACATTCATTGGTAACCAAATATAGGGCATTACTAAAGGTGCAAGAAGGTTGCGTTCTTTTTATTTTTTATTTTTTAAGTTATCTTCAGCCAATCTATAATTCCTTCACTTTTCTAAATATAAGGCCCTACAATTTCCTCACATTCACTTTCATATTAAATATAATTTGATAATGTCTTGACAACTTAGCACCTAAAACTCCATGGCCGGAGAAGAATTTGAAATATTATGGAACGAAGGGAGTATCTTTTTTAAAGTTTTGGTATTTTTTAAGTAGAAAATATGCCCGCAGTTCGGGACTTCTAGAAAGGAACAATAGGCAAATATCTTTGGGCTTAGGGTGTGTAACTGTGTAGTTTTGTGTGACTTTCTTTGTTTAGCCTTGGCCTTTTGCCTCATAACTTGTGTCTAGGTTCCAAGATCCTGAATGCATCTAGTGTTTCATGTTTGTGAAGTTATCTAGGTTGAAGGAATTGGTGAGAAGCCATATAAGTTTCTAAGAGGTCCTTTGAGATAATATTTGATCTATGATAAAGTTTGTAAGTGGAGATGAATGAATATGATGTTCATTGATGTCACATGTTCAAGTGGGCAGATGTTATGTTGGATGATTCAATCCTTATTTCTATGTTGGATAAACCATCCAAGCTTTTGTTACTATATTTATTCTTGTAAAAAAAAAAAAGGATAAACGTGTTAATCTTATTTGAACTTTGGGAAAGGGACTTAGACTCAAGGGATACTAATTGTTGTGGGACAAATTAATGCTGTTAGTGTCTTTATGGACCAAGGTGGATAGGGCTATCCAAGATTATTTAATTCCGGAGATATTGAGGAATTGAGTTAATTTGTTTATACTTTCTTTGTGAGGACACCTTGTCAGGCCTGTCCACATGCTGCTCTCTTTATTGTTTTAATAAATAAGTTTCATTTAAATAAAGACTTAAGGGGTCCTAGAATAATTTGTTAAATATTCAGGAGTATGTGACTATCTTGCTCCTGTGCCAATCATGTTGCTGAGTAATTTTCATCATCTGATTTACTAGCCTGTAAGCTTTTACTTTTAATAAGTTGTGCATGCCGGATATTGTTCACTAATCCTTCTTTTTCAGTGCTATAACAAATGACCAATGTACCAAACTATCGTATCCTGCTAAGAATCTTATTTCTAGTCATGTTCTTTCCCTATTGATATTCAAAACCTTTCCTACTTTGGGGTTCTTTGGTTTACCAAAACAAAAATTATGTGTAGGCCTAGAATCTACAAAGTTATACTTGTTTGGGGACCAAAATTGACACAAAACTCAAAACCCATGCCTAAAACTTGGGGGCTAGGATTTGAGAAAAACCTCCACCTTTGGAATAGTGTTGAGAAAAAAAAGTGTCTAGAAATATGGTAGTTTCTTGTATTTCATTATCATCATTACCACCATCGTACTCATCATGTTGCTAATCAGGAGTAGGCTATGGAAGGTCATGGGGAGAGGGAGGAGGAGAAAGGCTGATAAGGATTATGAGGAGGCGAATAAGACAAATAGCATGTTGCTAATCAGGAGTAGGCTATGGAAGATCATGGGGAGAGGGAGGAGGAGAAAGGCTGTTAGGCTGAGAAGGATTATGAGGAGGCGAATAAGACAAATAGAGAAGGCACTGAGGAGGCTGTTAGGCTGAGAAGGATTATGAGGAGGCGAATAAGACAAATAGAGAAGGCACTGAGGCAAATTGGTGGATTGGGATTTGGATGAGTAGGAGGGTGAAGAAGAGTAGAGGGAGATAGAGATGTGGGGATTGTGGGTATCATATGGGTTTGATACCCCAACCTTGACACTTGTCGTATCATATGAGGCCTTCTAATTTATTTAATTGGGGAAGTTACGTGAGTGCCTTTTATCATGCTTTAGTGGTAGCTTGTATTATGATTTTGTAGAGAAAAGTCCAACTGATATTTGTTTGTTTTGTAATAAAATGCATGAAGCATAGTTGTTTTTTGTTTTGTATTCGCTCTCTCTATGTTCAAATTTCATTATGTCTTATGCACCCCAATTATACTCCGTTAAAGGTATGCATTTAACTAGATTAAGATTTCATAAATAAAAACAAATACTGTGAAAAGAGGAAGAAAGAGGAGAGAAATTTTTTTATACGGAGTATATCCTCACAACTGTCTTGAGATCATTATTGTAACACAAGCTACCAAATAAGTCAATCTGAATTGTGTGCATATGAATTTGTTATGCGAATAAGTGGCATAACATAAGCAAAGTCTCAAAAATTGTTATGTAAGCATTTTTAGTGCAATATTAGTTCTATAACACCCGGGTATTATTAGAACTTGGAACTTTAGAAGTTCATTTTTATTTATTAGCCTAGCCGGGTATCAAGTTGGTATCAATAGTTGAAGAGGATACTTAGGCTGATTTCCCCTTTTTTTTTGTAAAAAAATTGGGACATTACTGGTAGTTAAGTGAAACTTTCAACTGTCAAGGGGAAGTTTTGGTACCAGTAGTCCCATTCCTTGAGAGTAGGTAACTTAAGATTTTAGGCCAGAAAGTGGTGGTGTTGACCTTTGTAAGAAATTCAACATAGTATGACTCTTTGGTTAGAGAATCTATTCTAAATTACACTTGTATGTCTCGCATATGTTGTGTACTTGTGTTTACATGCAAAACTTATTTTTTTACCTCAGAGTAAAGGGTAAAAAAAAAAAGCAAGAACATAAAAGAATTATGTGTATGATGTAAGTTTAGCGGTATGGGAAACAATGAGGTAGGGGTGATCACCTTGGATGATAAAAGTGTTAAAACTTCAAAGTTGTGAAGTCTTCCAATATATGGGATCTATTTTTCAAAAGGATGGAGAATTGGATGGAGATGTAGCTCATAGGATCAAAGTGGATTGGTTGAAGTGGAAGAGTTTGACGGGTTTTTATGTGATTTAGGCGTACCCTATAAGTTAAAGGAGAAATTCTATCGAACAACAATAAGGCCTGCTTTGTTATGTAGTACCGAATGTTGGGCTGTAAAGTGTTGCCAAGTGCATAAGATGTATGTGGTGGAGATGTGTATGTTGTGATGGATGTGTGGTCATACAAGAAAGAAACGATGAAGGAATGAGATAATAAGGAAGAAAGTAAGGGTTACATATATTGTGTACAAGATGAGGAAGAATCGTTTGAGATGGCTTGACCATGTAAGAAGGAGACCGAGTGACGCTCTGGTGAGGAAGCTTGAAGAATGGCAAAGTGTTGGGATCGCGAGAGGTATGAGAAGACCTAAAAAAACTTGGAACAGGGTAATTGAGAGTGACATGGGTACATCGGGGATTGAGGAAATTGTGGTGTTGGATAGGGGGTGTGGAGGGAGAAAAAATTCACGTCAACGAGTCATGATTATATATACTTTTAGATTTATTTTCGTTTTAAATTTTAGGTTCAGCTCACCAATCTGTACTGTTTTCCTTTTCCAAAATTTTCTCCAACCTTTATGTTTTCAACTTGAAGTTTTAAACTCTCTTTTAATACTTTCTTGCATTTTATTCTTGATTTTCCTTTAAAATTCCCTTATTTTTTCTTAAATGCTCTTTCGTTTACTTACTTTACTCACCTTTTTCAAACTATTTTAAATGATGGTTTTGTTATGTCCATTTCTTTATATCGTACGATTCCTTATGACGGTTCATGTTAGTTGACCCCAAATCCATCTGGGACTAAGGCTTTGTTTTTGTTTTTGTTGTTGTTGTATGTGTATAATGATAGCTATAACTTGTTTCTAGTCATGTTAACATTTCTTTACATTAACTTGATCCCTTCCATTATTTGCAGCTGCTTCCGCTTCCTGCAGTGTCTGGATTTTACCTCGCTCGTTTTTTCATTAAGAAGTCTTTGCCGTCATATTTTGCTTTCCTTGTGCTTGGGAGCCTGATGGTTATGTGGTTTGTGATGCATAATTTCTGGGATCTCAACATATGGTTGGCAGGCATGTCTCTGAAATCCTTCTGTAAGCTCATCGTCGCAGGTGTTGTCCTTGCTATGGCTATTCCTGGCTTGGCCCTTTTCCCTCCTAAGTTTAAGTTCTTGATTGAGGCTGCTTTAATCAGCCACGCTGTGCTGCTATGCCACATTGAGAATCGATTCTTCAATTACAGTAGCATATATTATTTTGGTTTGGAGGATGATGTGATGTACCCAAGCTACATGGTTATATCAACAACTTTTCTGGGCTTGGCCCTGGTAAGGAGGCTTACTTCGGATAGCAGAATTGGGCCCAAGGCAGTCTGGATCTTGACTTGTCTGTATGCTTCAAAGCTAGCAATGTTATTTATCACGTCGAAGTCAGTTGTATGGGTCTCAGCTGTCCTATTATTGGCAATCTCTCCTCCTTTGCTTCTTTACAAGTATCAACTCTATCTCAAGAGCTTTTCATAAGTTTGCTATGAACTTTGCTACTTTTGGTCAGTCAATGAACTGTCTCATTTTGTATTTTGTAGGGACAAGTCAAAAACAGCATCAAAGATGAAACCTCAGCAAGGATATATGCATGCTTTTGTGGTTGCTTTGGCTGTCTGGTTTTGTCGTGAAGCCATTTTTGAATCTCTTCAATGGTGGTACGGCAGACCTCCAGCTGATGGCTTACTGTTGGGTTTCTGCATCGTTTTGATAGGAGTGGCTTGCATTCCTATTGTTGCCCTCCACTTCTCTCATGTGCTGGTATGGTACTTATTGTCGTTTGTTGTAGATATTTTGCTAGAGATTAGTATGAGAAACAGTAAGATAGCAAGCTAGAGAGATAGAATTAATGGCAGCCAAGGGAATGATAGATATATTACTGAACAGAGTATCCGATAATACAGATCTTCTTTCGAGAGGAAGGAGCTCTCCCAAAACAAATCACTCAATTAATTTCTTCATACATCACCTATTAATACCCCAAAATTAATCCCAAAACAGGCTTAACACACCTTAAGCATGCCAGCCTAGAAATAACAAACTCATAACAAACTTATCTAGAGATTACTATTTTACCCTTCTTCCCAAAATGAATTTAACAACCTGACAACTCAGCATTCTTCCATCTAATTCTTGAGCCTTCTAGCATTAGTAAAACGGATAATAGGTTTAGGCTGATTCCTTGCATATTTTAAGTTCTTAGACTTCAGTTCATGAGGAACTGGTACAATGCCAGATATCTGGCATTCGATACTGTATATGTTAAATTCACAGAATTATGTGAAACATTACATTTCTTGTTTGTTGGCTAGAAAATTGTATGTTGTTTTTTCATCAATTCATCCATTATGCCTTTTGAGGGATACAGTATCATTAGAAAATGGAAGTTCTTGTCTGATATACATAATCTAGTCATGGTAGTCCGTTATTACGTGATACGATAACCGTGTAATATGACTTGCAACAGATAGTGATTCTGTCTCGGTATTTCAGGTAGAATTTCTTGCAGGTTCAGTAACAAATACTTCTATAAAACAATATTTATGATAGCCATACCTGTTCAGCTGTGGTGATATCTACCATGATAGTTGGGCTTGCACGTTATTTTGTTATTAGTTTATCTATTTTGAAAATGTGCTAAATTGTTTCTTCTCAAAGTAATATTTTTTTAGTTTATATTTCCAATTAGTGCCTTGCTGCATTTGTGCATTCTGTGGAGATATTTCTAGTGATGCCTGTACTTCGAAGGTCCTTGAAGTTTCATAAGTTAATGCTTGATTAATAGTCATGTATACTTTGGACTTTACTTGTTGTAATCAGCTCCGAGAAGCTTATTTCCATGATGTTGTGTGAATTGTGATATGTGAAATACCAATATGTGATGTGAACTGAACCTTACCTCTTGAGAGCCATCTACAAGATACTTTATTCAAGGCATGAAATGTTCAGCTTTTATTCTGTTATTAATTTAGCTGTAAATGCTTTACCCGTTCTTCACATGAAGGTTTGTTAAGGAGATACAGATAGATGCTTCTTGTCAATTCGGTTATATTTTATACATAACTGTGTTTGTGACATTATGTACTTATTTAGATTTTGAATCATCAGCGAAAATTTCATGCTGGGTTAGGGGTGTCATAATTAGTAAAGTTCTAATGATTTCTTCTTGTTCTTTGCGTAGATTGCCAAAAGGTGCTTAGTACTGGTGGTGGCAACTGGACTTCTTTTTATCTTGCTGCAGCCACCCATCCCATTTTCATGGACTTATCGTTCTGACCTCATTAAAGCTGCTCATCTGACTGGAGATGACATCTCTATCTATGGCTTTGTGGCAGAGAGACCTACATGGCCTTCTTGGCTCCTTATTGTGGCTATATTACTCACACTTGCTGCAACAACCTCCTTAATCCCCATCAAGTACATTGTTGAGTTAAGAACCTTTTATTCCATTGCTGTCGGTATTGCTGCGGGTGTCTACATATCTTTTGAGTTCTTCCCTCAAGCTGTTGTCCTGCAAGCCCTAATTGTTTTGACTATGATCTGCACCTCGGTGTTTGTTGTCTTCACACATTTCCCATCTGCTTCTAGCACAAAAGGTTTGCCATGGGTTTTTGCTCTCCTTGTTGCACTTTTCCCTGTGACTTATTTATTAGAAGGTCAGGTTAGAATTAAAAGCCTTGTAGATGGTGGAGATATCACAGAAGAAGAAAGGAGACTAACTACAATATTGGCTGTTGAGGGTGCAAGGACGTCACTCCTTGGATTATATGCTGCAATCTTTATGCTTATTGCATTGGAAGTAAAGTTTGAGCTGACTTCTTTAGTGCGGGAGAAAGCTGTTGAAAAGGGTGGTTATAAGCCGAGTCAATCTGGTCAAAGCAGTTTGGCAAATTTGCCTGCCAAAATGAGATTTTTGCAGCAGCGTAGAGCTTCCATGACGCCGACATTCACTATTAGAAGGATGGCTGCCGAGGGAGCCTGGATGCCTGCAGTTGGTAATGTTGCTACTGTTTTGTGCTTTGCAATATGCTTGATCTTGAATGTAAATCTCACCGGTGGTTCAAATCGTGCTATATTCTTGCTGGCTCCGATCTTACTGCTACTCAATCAGGATTCTGATTTTGTTGCTGGGTTTGGTGATAAACAGCGGTACTTTCCTGTTGTTGTTGTTATTTCATCCTATTTAGTCTTAACTGCTTTACACAGTATTTGGGAAGAAGTGTGGCATGGAAATGCTGGTTGGGGGTTGGAGATAGGTGGACCAGACTGGTTTTTTGCAGTGAAAAATGTGGCTCTCCTGATTCTGACATTCCCAAGCCATATTCTTTTTAACCAGTTTGTGTGGAGCTACGCAAAGCAGAAAGATATGGCCCCTTTGCTTACTCTACCTTTAAATCTGCCAGCCATCATAATTACAGATGTGATCAAGGTCAAAATTTTAGGGCTGTTGGGAGTTATTTATTCCTTGGCCCAATATCTAATATCAAGACAACAGTACATTTCAGGATTAAAATACATCTAGATATGCACAAACTTTGTACAATACTTTTTTGCAATCATCAGATGGGAATTTCAGGTTTGTCTCTGGCCACTCATCATTTTAGCATAGTTTGAGTTGTACATTAGTTGCTTGGGCAGCTGTTGATTTTGAAATCAATATATTAGCGCTCTAAAATGAATATATGCAAGTTCCTTTGCTGTGCAATTGTGGTTAAATCATATTTTCTGTTACTTATATTATGCTGGCCTATGCCTGAAGCACCTGTTAGTGTACTACTCACGGAGCGGTACTGTGCACTCTACCTGAGAGAAGTGACCTAAAATGGTGACAGCTGAGCGTTGGTGTGTGTGTTGGGGGGGGGGGGGGGGGAGGAGTTGTAGGAAGGCTGAACAACATGACTTGCTGCTTTCAAGATGTGAAAATGCCTACACATTTTCTATGCACCTGAAAATATCATGCCGATGCATTAATATTGTGATTTTTTGCATTCCCTTTTAAATTGATTGTGTGGTGTCTCCGTATTTGTTGTCTGCCTCCATGATTGTGCCTCCAAGAAATCTGTGAACTTGGATGAGCGTGTGTCTTGGCATTGAGAAAAAGCCGCAAGTACACAAAGCCTGACAGTAACTATTTGGAATGAGCTGCTGACATGTCTTATCTTTGAGGATAATTGTTGGAGCATGAAGTGTGGCAGAACTCAAATAAGGTGCTTTGAAGGCATGTGCAGACTGGGGTATTTGTTATAGTGATAGAAGTGATGATGGCTGACTTTGTTAGGGTGCTAAAGCAAAAACAAATTTTATGAAAAATTCCCCATAAAAGGCAATCCGGAACTCCGAATAGTACTTCGGGGCATAGCTATCCCTATGATATCCTTATGGATGATACAGCCCAATTTTAGCGGAGGGACTTCAATTAATTCAACCTATAATAGGTGCCTTGAACCAAACCAATGTGCGATTCTATTCCTCTTTTTTTGTTTTTGTTTTTGTGGAAAAGATTACAAAGTCGACAAACTACAAGCAAGAAAAACTTGGTGACCATGGTGTGTCCGCACATGGTAGTGCGTCCGTGGCGCCTGGTTGCTCAGATTTGTGACGCATGTTTTCCTCAACGCTTGATGAGTTGTCATTTTCGCGGCGCTCTTATAACATCTATTAGCGTATTGATTGGAGAGTAATTTAAGAGTTTATTAGGTTGTTTTTTATGTTATAAAAGAACCATTGTAATTCATTATAGTCCCAATACGAAAAACTCTCGAATCCTCCCCCTATAGAATAGGTTTAGTTGAATAGGTTTAGTTGATCAAACACGTAAAATCTTGTGTTTTGTTTATCTTTTCTATTGCTTTTTCAACATTCATTTGTTCATTGATTATTGTTCCGTACAAATCAAATACTACACGAGCTATTTCATAACAAATGGTGGCTTTGGTTTGCCCTCAATTGGCATTATTAGTAAGGTGACGGGCAAGATCTTTGAAGATAGCGAGCCCAAAGTGTAGCAATTGATGAGGCTCAGGAGCATCTTCACTCATCTTCTCATACTCTAGAGTAATTTTTACTGCACAAAATTCATGTCCCTTCGGGATTATACACAATGTGCTTGAGAATGTTTTGTAATGAGTTTTCATTATATCTCCATCAATTGCACTACGATGTATGATCTTGTTCTTCTCATCATTTGCTTCAATCCTCTCTATAAGGTACTCTGACTTCCCATCTGTTAAATTGCATCAATCATAAATTAGATTCAAACATACTTCCTCCGTTTCTTTTTAGTTGACCAATTCTTTAGTCATGTTTGTCAATGCACTTATTCAATCACTAATATCTTAAATTATCGTCAAACAAAAATTATGAAAAGTTGATATTTTGAAAGTATATAACGTGACGAATCTAACAGGATCTCACATGACTTTATTTTTCATTACATATAAAGCACAAAACACGGTCAAAAAGAGGTGTGTGAATAGTGCTAAAATCAAAACGTGTGAACTAAATAAAAACGGAGGTAATAATACTTAAGACCATCAAAGGGAAATTAATAGGAACTTTTATTAAGTGTACTCTTTCGTCTCAAAATATTTAACACATTTATTTATTATTTTTTATGAACTTTTTAACTAAATATCAAGAATATGCTTAACAATTAACTCCAAACAGAAGAATATGTTTATATTTAACACATAAACAGTAGTAATTTTTTTTTGTTTGTTAATGATTGAAATAAAATAAATATAAGGAAAGAAAAGGATTATTAAGAAGATTCAAGTAAAAAATAGAAAAGTTTACCAATAATATAGTCCCATCTTCTGGTGCTACCCACACTTTCCCAATTGCCTTGGTGTGCTTCAACCCTGCACATGTTGGAACAAATGTTGGGAATATTGGGTTGTTTAGCCATGTTCATTTTAAATAGCATTTCTGCTGAACATTTCACCTCCACTTCTCCCTCTAATTTTCGCAACTGTGCCATTTATTATTTTTTTTTACTTAAATTGCTACAATTTTTAGAATTTTCTTGATTATAATTAGTGACTATGTATATATATATATGAAAACGTAAGAATGTAAGATAGATATTTATAGAAGATTAAAAAAGCATGCATTATTTTATGAAGAATATTTGACATTTTGACTGTAATTATGCTCTTTGTTTTGCTCCACTCCTTTTATCAAACTTTGAGCTTGCTAATTGCTATGAACGCATTAATAGATTACTTATTCGGTTATTCCCACTAATACTTCCTTTATTTAAAAGGAAACAGAAAAAATTAGAAAAATGTCAAAAATAGAATTCATAGAAATATAAAAAGGTGCCAATGAAGTACCATGTAAAATATTATTATTGTTCACTGCGACCAATTTCTATTTTCGAAATGCCCAATCTCTTAAAACACAGATTGTGCTTTGTGTTGTGGCTCAACTCTTATTGCAGAACAAACATGTACTCATACCAGTATTTGTATAAACAGATGCATACAATAATTCAAATTTGATAATTACAGTACTATTTACAACTGCACATGATGGCAGGATCACAAGTGCTCCTAGAAAATGGCTATATAGTATGAGTTTGTAGTGTAATGAAAATTGCTGAGGATCAAACCATATGAAAAATAAGTCGCCGTAATATACAGAAGTCCAGTGAATCTGTGACTGAAATATTGAATGCTGCTTGGGAAATGAAAGGATATGCAACCTCTTGCAGCATAATACATTCAGTTTTAGGTTATGCAATTGGTGATACGAAGGTTTTGGCTTTTGAAATAAGATCAGCACGGTAAAAGGGTTTGATTCCAAAGAAAAGAACCAAAAGCAGAACCAACAAAAGGAAAATAGGGGCTGGATAAGCAGCATGAGAGCTCAAGAGAATATGACTATGTACAAAGCCGTCTTCCATCCTTATCCATGACTTGAGGGTGAAAGGCCGATCAACTATCTCCAAAATTCTAGCTCCTCTAGCCCAATTCCCATAGCCACCATAGCCGGTGTGTCTAGCATAGCACAGCCACAGTTTCTTGTAAGGGCAACACCAATCATTGCCATGGTCATGCCCTACAAATACAGCCTGCACCAAAGGCAAGAAAATTGCTCAATATTAACTCCAAGTGTGCCCAAAACGGCCAAAAGGTTGTGTTTAGTGGACCAATTCATCCTGGACCTTCTATTTATGCAGAATAGAACAGAACAGAAAATTGCCTTTGAATTTTACCAAGTTCATTGAACAGAAATCTAAAGGTAAGTTCTATCTAAAAGAGTTATGTTGTTTTGTTCGACAAAAGGTAAGTAGTTTGCTATTGAACTTTTAGCAGAAGTCTTAAGGTAATATTATCATTATTAAAAAATGACTTGTGCATCTAATGTTTCTTCTATTAGTGTCCATCCAACATTGCTTGTGAGCTAGCAGTTCAGGAGAATAGGAGATCATGAGGCTATAATACGACATCAACCTTCCAAAGTTCTTAATTATACATAAAACAAGCCTTTTTGAAAATTTTGGTTGAATGTGGAGTCACTCAATCCACCTTCAAACCTCGCAATGGGGATCCAACTCTCACAGGAGGGTCCATCGCCCACTGCCAGGAAAAATATGTAACAATCCTTATGTTCACACACCTTCAAATACATAAAGGAGCTATGACAGTTCTCCAAAGACTAGTAGGTACTTGCAAAAGTTTTAAAATAATGGCTTTGCTGCCTTTGCAGTCGATTATAAGCATGAACAGAAATCTCAATTAATGCAAATAAGTACAAAACATTTTGAAACAATGGCCACCTTCAAATACTATATGATGTTGAATTTCAGTCACGCAACTCAAAAGATGATCCAAATACATATCATCTATCGCATCATCTCTGTCAACATGTACCTTGCTCCAAGTATAAAGGTCAGAGAAAATTTGCAGACATAAATCCTCTGAATGAACCTCTTATATATTAGTAACTCATTACTCAGGCAACGCAAGCATATAAATTAATATGTTCCCAGAGCACCAACTGCCATTTTGTATCAAGTATAATGAAAAGCAATCATGCATACATGACATTACCTGGACTGAAGGCCGACCTTTCAAAATCTTCATGATCCCCTCCTCGGATTCTTGAGTACATACCCATTCCTTATTTATTGAGCCCACACAAGGCTGAGGAACAAAAAACAACCAAGGGGCAGCCTTCTGATATGCTTTACTAGGTATGTGCCAAAAGAAAATTTCAGGAACCCTGCAAAGTTTTTATAAAGGTCCGTTGATTCCCATCTAATGAAAGAAAAACAAAACTAACATTGCCCAATGCCTTTACAAAGACTTCTGTTTTTTTGGTTAAGGCAGGGTAAGGGATCAAATTTATACAGCCTCCCTGCAATAATAAAAATAGAAGCTGTTTCTATTAAACTTTTTGATCTGAAAACATAGTACTACACAATAACAAAGAAACACAAATATTTTAATTATTATTTTTAATTCAGGGGATTACAACCCACAGTCAACGAAAAGTAAGTTTTCCGGTTTCAGTGAATATGGATTCAACATAAGAGCCCTATACGCAATACCATATATCTATAGGTGAAGTAATGAGCATAAAAATTGCATTATTTACACTTCATACAGAATTTGGGCAATGTGTGAAAGGATGATCTGAGCTTCCAGTTTTTAGTTTTTAGTACCTATAATCGGGATTAATTGCTTCAGATATGCCTTTGAGCCACTCTACTTGAGCACTTGAAATTACTTCTGGATAAGAACCTCCTCCAGAATCAAGAAAATACATAAAAGCTACAGGTGACTCTGGATTTTCTGACGACGAGATTTGCAGGACATAGTTAGATACACTTGGCCAGAGATTTCTGGATCCGTGCTGAGAGAATGAAAGCATGTCATTTCCAATTTGATAATTCATTAACTCCAATCTTGTTGTACCCATGAAGCTGCAATTTCCATCACCTGAAATAAATTATACTTCGTATAATGCAACAATTACAGATGTTCCTTTCTTATCCATCAATAAAGGTTATAACTACAGTTAGATATTAGTTAGTGAATTATTTTAAACTTGTCACCATGAGAAGATATAGGATGTGTACCGATTAGAGATGTGTTAGGCTGAGAACAATGCAAAGGGGGAATCCCCTCTTTTGAAAACCATTCCTTGGGCCACACAAAATGGGCATCATCATGATTACCAAACACACCGGCCCAAGGTATGCCACGTTCTCTTGTGGGTGAAGTAGCTTGATCCCAGTATAGGCTAGCGTTTGCTATAGGTATATTATTGGCCGTGATGACATCTCCGAGATATACAACAAAATCTGGCACGCAATTCACAATCAGCTAAAAGCAACAAGAACAGACTTTAAGGTATATCGAAGTTTTTCAAGAAACTCATAGTCACTTATTACTAATAGCAACAAATCAAAGAGGACTAAGGGTCTGTTCTGATACGATTATTTTCAGTTCAATTCAGCTCTAATAAGTTCAGTTCATTCAGCTCCTAATTTTCTTCTCTTATAAAAGATTCAATTCAGTTCAGTTAAACTCAGTTCAGTCAATTAGAAAAGGCCCTAACTAGCAAAAAGAGGAGGAGGAGCTTGAATTTGCATCCATAACAATGACCAGACTACTTATCGCGTATCAGCAGAGTTAAAAAGCATAGTTGGTTCAGACTTATTTGAAAGGGTATACCATTTACATACTAGGTCAAGTACAAGTATTAAGTCTTAGTAACTCAAAAAGAAGAAACCTAAAAGTCCTAACCATGTCCTTTGCAAACTTTATTATCCCAAAAGCTTATGGAACCATTAGGAACAGTCATATTTATGACAATGACTTACATGAGTTGCATCTCCACAAACTCAGGTAAGACTTATGAATTATATACCTTGAAGCTCAAATGTAACATCACAAGCCTTGTATTTGGATGTTCTTTGAGGCAAAAATCATAATTTTATCTTAGCATGCCAGTCAAATATAAGTTGCATCTCCACAAATTCAGTTATGACTTATATGCCTTTAAGCTCAGATGCACCATCACAATTTAAAGATCACTGAGAGCAACTCTACTTTAGGACTTTCAACCACAAAATTAACCTTGCTAAAAAAAGTTGATAGGGAAGGGATATACCTGAAGCTAAGGTTTACATGATCAAATTTAGGGGTGTTAATGTCAAGCTAGCTGGCACCTTAGCATTGAATGATTCAAATCTCATCAACACCAATTTCCTTTGTAGCTCTCGGTACAATAAAGTAACACACTAACATATCCTTAAGGGTTATAGCATTAGCATGTTAAATTGAGCAACCAGCAACCATAGTATTAAATCTCCTTTGGAATACTATGCCAAAGAGGAAAACAAACATAAATCAAGTGTTGTGAGGAACTGGGGATACTATAACGCCATCCCATATCCTTTTCCATTATACCATTAAACTCACGCGCTCCTTCATGCTCACTTTAAGCTTAAATTACATCACTCTAAGTTTTCTTTCACTTCTTTAGGCTTACATTCTATCTATGAGGGTTCATTTGCACTCAATTCTTCAATTCTCATGTGTGTAACTAAACTCAACAAGTCAACAAACAAACAATATCATACATGAGCTCAAGCATCAATTAACCACGCAAAAAATTGAAAAGCCGAGTAAATTCTAAAATTTAATCAATAAGTTGAACAATCTCAAAGAAATATTTTATGTATATATATAAAAAAAAAAAACTTGACATCAATTCTAACCCTGTATTCTAATTTCAAACAACAAGATAAACAACAGGTTATTCCTTCTTTTTATAGTCAAACTAATCCATCCTTTACCAATCCAAGAATTTCCCATAATTTAAAGAAGTTAGAACCAATAAACTCATCTAAATACAAACAAACCCAGATATAATTCAAAATTATCAATCAAAACCCAGGATCCAAACTAAAAAAACCCACTCATAAATTTCAGCAACACAACAATACCACAATAATACAAAAATAGAAATAAATAAAAATCCAAACTTTCTTCAACTAGAATATTTACTTACAAGTTATAAATAAAGAAAAAACAGAAAGAAAGAAGAGGACCTGGGTTTTCGTGATGAAGAAGAGAGTTCATGGCATTGATAGAGTTGGCATCTTGTTGGGGTCCCCAATCAGTCCAGGAATTCTCCCCAAAATGCAAGTCTGCAAAAATTGCAATTTTGAAGGATGATTTTGTCTTATTAAACTGCAAATTTATCAATCCAAATGTTAAGTGGAAGTGGGTGCTTAGTAAATAGAGTAAAATTTGAGGGAATTTGAAGAACAGAAAAAAGTAGGATGGCTTCATTCTTCTTCTTTCATTAATTACACCCATAAAAATTGAGAGAAAATAGTGGAATTTGAGAAAGATGAACTTAGTTTGGAGAAAATTGACAAGGAAGTAGTTCAGTGATCAATTCATCATCATGAATTCATGATCAACGTTTGGGAAGTCAAAACTGAAAAATGGCTATGATCATCTTTTTACTAGTATTAATTTTATTCATTAAGATGAGAATATGTTCAGGGTTTATCCAAGTTTCTCGTTTAACTAGAGGGTAATTATGTAAATAACTTATTAGGGACATGTGTTGCTGCCTCATAATACAGAGTAATATTTATTTATTTATTATTATTATTAGGAAAATTTGTAAATTACCACCCAAAAATAAAACCATTTTCGAAATAACCACCCATTAAAAAATTTATTTTAAATTATCACCCCTTAAATTAATTAATTACGCAGATTACCACCTTTTTTGAATTTCCGATTGAATTCAGATGTTATGTCTTCGATAAGTGCAATTACTAGATATATCAAGGATCACTATTATGGAGATAATAAGTTCGTTCTCTTGGGGCGTCATCATTTGTTGCTAGACTATGAGAGATGATCTTTAGGCTAGTAAAATAGCCTAAAGCCCGCTAGAATGGATCCCATGAGGTCACACACAAAGGTATTGGGTTAAGCAAGTAAGAGGCCCATTATTGGGCCTTATGAGTATTTAACTCATCATGAATAGGATTGGGCTAGTGTAGTTTGATTGGGATTAGGAATTGGGCTTAGTCATGGACTCTTATTTATGGATATGATCTATAAATAAGATCTGTGCCTAGGGTTGCAAATAGAAGAGTCACAATCAACTTACAGTGAATTGTGAATCAAGGCAACCAAAAATCCCAATTCCCTCATCTATCTCTCTCTCACGGCACCCCTCCCCCCCCCTTGGACTTGCGGCCGACCACCCCTGGTGGTGTTCGCGGTGGTTCGTGGTGGTTCGTGACTAGTTCGTTGCTCATACCTCTCCGTAGAAGGTCGATTGAAGAGATCGATCGCGACTAACTAGCATTAGTGGAGGTCTTAACCTGTGCCTGTGGACCAAGTAGAGAAATCACGTTTGAGGTTCTTTGTCTCCCTTGTTCTTGCTCGATTGCTAGTGGAATCACGCTTCAAAGGTATAATTCTTACTCTTTATGTGTTATGCATGAGATCCTTGGTTAAGTGCTATATGAATATGATTCATGATTATTTCCGCTGCGTAGTACCTATAATCCCCTACAGTGGTATCAGAGCCTCTTGCAATTACATATATTGAGTATTAAACCTTTGTTAATCCACAATTTTAATTCAATTAGGTGGGAGAATAATTTAATTATGGGTCAATTATTATATTAAATGTGATTGAACAATATAGAATCATTAAAGTTGTTTAATTTGCTCCATATTAGCCCTAATTTGATTCGAAAATTGCCCTATGAAGTTCAAAAAATTCGAACCCCCCCCCCCCTTAATTTTCGAAATTTTCAAAATCATTAACCCTAATTTATGAAATTTGTGTTTTTGATTTTGATTTATTTCGAAAGTTTTATGTTTAAAGAATTTAATCTAATTGATTTCATGATAAATTATGAATTTTTCATGATCAAATTATTTAATTTAAGTGTTAAATTAAATTGGGGATTAATTTCATCAAGAACCTTAATTTCAAAATTGAATATGATTTAGTTTTGAAATTAATTGGACCACATAAAGTTTAATTTAATTTTACAAAATTTGTTTTGTTTTATTTAATTGAAAATAAAAAAAACAAAAAAAAAAAATTTCAGCAGCAGCAACCGCAGCTGGGTGGCGCTGCCACGGCTTTTGCCGCTGCTGGTGGTCCGGAGGGAGGGGCGGGGAAGGGCAGCATCACGGGTCAGAACAGCAGCAACAACAGCACCGTGCACCTGCGGCGTGACACTGCTGCTGCTGCCCTGCGTCGCAGCACTGCAGCGTACACCTTGCGGTGTACGGCCACCATGGCTGGCTTCGGCTGGCCACACCACGGTGGCTGGCGACAGTTTTTTTTTTCAAAAAAAAAAAATTATTTTATTTTATTTTGGATAAAATCAGTTTTCAAAATTAAAATTAAAAGATAAGTTTTGATTTTGAAAGGATAATTAACAAAATTAAAATTGTTGATTTTGTTAATATAGGATAATTATGGAGCAAAAGATTCTATTTGGATAATAATTGATTAAATAATATGATTATCCCATAATTATTTGAGGATATTAATTGATTTAAAATATGTGATTGGCAAGTAATTAGGATAGAATCTCCTAAAAGTTAGGATAATCATGGAAGATAAATATTATTTATCTTCCATAATTAAAATAAGATTTGATTCTATCTCATACCTAAATTAAAATATATGATATTTTATAATTGGTCATGAATAATATATGATATTATCTAATTACAGTAATTAATTAATTGATTAAAATATGAGATATTTTAGGAGCCATGTTTCCTTTACTGTGAACATTCGATGTTGTAGTTTAGGAAAGCATGATGAGTGATTTATTAAATGGCATTTTATAATATATGATGTTACATATTGCTATATAGACTAGTATGGCCCATAGATTCTAAATACGATCTGCGCATCGTTTCGTATTTTTGTAATCTAAATACGGTCTGCGTACTGTTAAGTATTTTTATAATTTATTTTATTTTATTAAAGTAGTAGATAGAATAGAATAGAATTACAGGTTGCAGTTAATCCAAGAATCCTTGGAGTGGAGGCCCAAAGGAGCAAGATGGATGAGATCCATGAAGGTTCAAGTAGGAGCTTTTGCTTTATTAGTTTTTCTTAGGATTAAGGGGTCATACTATGTCATGTTTTATTTATGCATTAGTAGATTATGCATGTTAGATCTTATTTATGTTGTTTGATGATGCGCTAGAGTTCACTAAATAATCACAACATAATAAATTTAGGTCCCAGCAATATTGAGGTAGCTTTTCCAATCAAAAACCCGATGAAACCTTTGATATTTATGATGGGTCATGCCAAAGCAGGGTGTCATATTATATCTTAGGGGAGTGGGGGTAAAACAAATTTTACACTTTTGATTGGTTATACTCAACAAGGTTACCTAAAGAGTTTAGAACCTTGAAGCTAAGGGTAATAATTAAACATGTGATGGTTAATTATTCAACCAAGAATTACAAAGAGTTGTAATCAGTAAAGAGTTTACTCACCTTGAAAATGTAATAGTTGATGGTAGGGCCAAAGTCCGGTCAATTATTGCACAAATAAAGGATCTTGGAATCATTCTATTCAATAGGGATCAATTAAATATTGAATGAATGTTTTAAAGTTACCAATTTTATAATCGTTTATGGTACTTTAATTTGAAATTAAACATAATTATTAAACTTTGCCTTATTTTGACATAGATGGGTAGCCGTAATCACAGTGACAACAACGTTTACAACCTTCGGCCATTCCTTGAGAAGGATAGGTTGACAGGGGAGAACTTTTCCACTTGGGAAAGAATGCTAAGACTTGTTATGAAATCTGAGGGTAAAGAGGATATCATTGATACCCCATTACCAGGACCTTTGCCAGAAAATCCAACTGCGGCAGAGATCAAAAAGCACAAGGAAGCTTATGACAGAGCTATACCTATCACTTTCTTAATGATTGCTACCATGGAGCCTAGTCTTCAAAAGCGTTTTGAGGACCAGGATGCCTACTCAATCATGCAAGAACTCAAAGCTTTGTTTAAGAAACAAGCTAGAGTTGAAAGGTATGAGCTCCATCGTGAGATTCTGGATTGTAGAATGGAGAAGGGA
Source organism: Chenopodium quinoa (assembly GCF_001683475.1). Classification (NCBI taxonomy): domain Eukaryota; kingdom Viridiplantae; phylum Streptophyta; class Magnoliopsida; order Caryophyllales; family Amaranthaceae; genus Chenopodium; species Chenopodium quinoa. The sequence continues at coordinate 1,281,814 of NW_018744041.1, read as the reverse complement.
GCCACAGTTCATGATCATGTTTTCAAAATGATCGGCCTAATTCAAAGTATGGAAAAACTTGGGCACCTATACAGTGATGATTTGGAAACAAACATCATTCTCCATTCACTACCAGAAAGTTTTAACCAGTTTATCATGAATTTTAACATGACTGCCACTGCAAAGACTATGAATCAATTGCATGCAATGTTGGTTAGTGCTGAGAAACAAATCCCTAAGGAACCTAAGAAGGAAGTTCTTATGATTCAAAAGGGAAAGGGGTTCAAGAAGAAGGGGCAAAAGGCTAGTTCCAAGAGCAAGGGCAAGCAAGTTGCCAAGGCTCCTGAAAAGCCTAAGACGACTCCAAAGCCCAAGGCTGCAAGTGAAAGTGAATGCTTTTACTGCAAGAAGAAGGGGCATTGGAAGCGAAATTGCCAGAAATACCATGACTTCCTCAAGAAGAATGGAGCATCAACCTCAGGTATAATGTTATAAACATTTTAACTTTCACTTAGGTATATGATACCAAGTTGCAGTGCTTAACATAGTGATGTTGTGCAGGAACTGCAAATAAGTGAAGCTAGCATGAAAATGGAGCTTGAAGGTTCACTAGAAGTATTTGAGTGGCCAGAGATAGCTTCATAGTTTTAAATTTTGATTAGTTTATCATGATTTTAGAACAATTTCCAGTTTTGATGAGACAATATTTCGGTTTTATTGTTTTGAATACTGAATTTGGTTTACTTAGCTTGGACAAGTGTTGATCCATGACCAAGGTAATAAATTGTTTTCATTTTTCTAGATACGAGTTAGTTTTGTTTTATGACATTGATATAAGTAGATCACAAAATAATTTAGATGATTTAAAGTACACTTACTTATAACAAAATAAGGTTGGGTCACATAAACCATTTGCACATCCAAAGTTTTGGATGGACTCTCATTCTTATATGATTATGAATTACTTGAGAATTAGTAGTCATGCTTGATAAGTTAAGATGACCAAGTTGCCTTTTAGTAGAAAGGGTAAAAGAAGCTAAAATGACCTTTTGGTACTCATACATATGATGTATGTGAATCAATAAGTTCAAAACTAGCAAAGGGATTTAACTATTTCATCGCTTTTACTAACGATTTAAGTAAATATTTCGATAATTACTTAATGAAATAAAGCTTGGAATAATTGAAAAGTTCAAAATTTCCAAATGAAATGTAAAATAAATTTGAGATAAACAATTTAACACCACAATATGATTGTTGTGATAAATATTTAGCTCAAAAAGGAATGATCATCTAAAGGGAATTGTTGAATTAATTCACAATCCAGAAACATTACAATTAAATTGTATGTTTATGAAGAAATGAATCAAACTTTGCTTGCCATTGTTCGATCCAAGATTTAATGATTTACAAATATTGTTTTGAGGATATGCATTAAAACAACAACAACTGCGAATACACTAAACAGGAAACTTAACCAAAGCAGTAAAAAAGATGTCATAAGAGTTATGATTTGGAAATGTTCCGAAAGTTATCTTTTCTAACAGGATTAAGGGTTATGAAATCAATGTAAAATGTTTACAACGACAACATAATACACCCTAAATCAGAAATGTAGTTCTTCATGGGTCTTCTCATGGAAACTAAGAGGTATTATTCCTACAATCGCGTAGAAACAAAGTGTTTGTTGCTCGCGATAGTGTCTTTATAGGAAGAATGTCTTCCTACAAAGCCAAGTGGGAGTAAAGTTAGATCTAGATGAGATTCGAGACGAGCAACAAATGGATGTGGATAACACTACATCAGAGACGAAGGCATATGAAATCAGCTAATTTGATAAACCATGTGTCGAAGCAAGCTAATTCCACTAGCGAGGCTTCTATCGTCCCACTAGAATGAAAGACTTCAAAGAGTTGAAGAGAATGATTCTATTGTTGCTCATACCTATCGTAGGTCACTTGGGATCAAAACAAAAAGTTTGTTGAAATTCTGAGAAAAGGTGGATTCTAAAATTTTCCTATTGGAATGTTTAGAATCTATGGCCTACAAGCAAGCTTTGGATAAATTCCAACTCAGGAAATGGCTTAAAACCATGAAATCCAGTATGGACTCCATGTTTTTAAAGATGTGTTAGTCCATAATAGTCTTAAAAATAGGGTCAAACCTATTACTTGGGTAAGCCTATTCGGATTATTCTAGTTATGGATATCAAAATCGCTTTCATGAAATGTTCTTGATGGTGAGAATGTATATGATACATCCTAAGAGTTTTGAAATTCAGAAATTCCTAGAAAGTTTTGCAAACTTCAGAAACTCATTTATGGATTGAAGTAAGCATCAGGGAGTTGAAACATTCGTATTGATTAGGCAATCAAACAGTTTGATTTCCTTAGTAGAACGAAAGAATTTTTGTAGAAACAAGAAGTTTAGTGGGAGCAATTGGTCTTTTAGTCTACTATGTAGTTGACATACAGTTCATATGAAATGATATATCAATGCTTGAATAAGTCAAGCAGTGATTAGAAAGATTGTCTCAATATGATAGACTTAGAAGATGTTGAGTACACATTGGGTAATTAAAATCCATGAAGTGAATCTTAAAGAATGGCTGGAATGAATTGAGAGACTTATGTTGATTAGGATCTTGACAGGTTCATGAAGCAAGACTCTAACATAGGATATCTTCCCATGTTTCATGGTAATACACTCAGTAAGACTCAGTGCCTTCAAAAGCTAATAGAGTTGAGTTGTATGGATAATGTACCTTATGCTTCTACAAAAGGATTCATTATATGTGCCATGAAATGTACAATACAAGATGTTGCATATGACTCGTGCATATGTAGCAGAATTCAAGCAAATTCAGAATAAGCATACAGAGAATTACCAAGAAAAGTCCTTGAGTGCTTGAGAAGCACTAAAAGGAATTCTAGTAATTTAAGCAAGTTGTCAAAAGGTTACACGAATGCAAGTTTTCCAAACAGGCAAGATGATTCTAGATGGTGATCTAAATGCATATTTGTGTCTGGATGGAAAAGGATAGTGAGCTTGAAGAGTTCAAAGCAGAGCACTGTTGCATACTCAATGTCAGAATTTGTGTATTAAACTATAGTAAGATAGTTAGAGAGTAAGTTTGGATTAAAATGTTATGTGACTAACAGGTCACCTTTGCCCAAAAAACAAAGGAGCCAGAGTCACATCACAAATCCAAACAAAAGGATATGAGATATCACCTCAATTATGAGATCATTGACCTGCGGAAGGTCGTGTTCTGCAAAGTTTTAATATGAGTGAGAAATCACTAAACCCCTTCCATGGACTAAGATATGAGAGTCATATTAAAGTCCTAGGATTGAAGCAAGTTGTGTAATTTAAGTTGTATATGTTTTGAGAAAACATATTACATGAGAAATGCATCAATTTACAGAATTATGTTTAAAATAGAAATTATTATTTCTCTTATTTAATTATGGTTTTGGAAATTAAATAAAATGTCCGAAATAATTATGAATTGATGGGCTCATCAGGTTGATGACCAGGTGAATTGAAACCCCACAAGTGAACAAAATTCATATATTATTTAAAGTTCCTAGTTCGAGATCATTAAAGTGGACATAAATGATTTCAATAAATGAACTAGCATGTAAGATTGATTGGATAGCGCAGTTTCATGGGCTATAGGAGCATAGTGAGGCTCGGTCAATCACATGGATATGCATGAATAATGCATGATCGAACTATAGACCTACTTTGAAATTCAAGTATAGAACTTCCGGATATATTAGTGGATTCCTTTGACATGAGTGGAACATTGATTTCACTCAATGGATGTTATGGATGTGGTACACTCAAACGTCTGCCCGTAACTGGAGATTATAAAGGGTGTTTCCCGGTTATTTCTGAAATTGAGTGGGAGCTTTGGTTTCCACAAGATTGGATTAAGTCTACCTATTTAATTAGGAATGTGTCTTGCCCCCTTGAAGAGGGAGAATTCAGAAAATGCATGGTCGTGCTCAAATGGATTACACAGTAATCATTTGTTTTGTAATTCTCACTCAGTTTTCAAGAAAAGATTTGTGGACTAATATGATCACGACATGAGATGCAATCATATTATCAAATCGGCACACATTGACTTAAGGAATTTGAATATTGCGCACTTGTCTCAGACAAGTGGGAGATTGAAGGAGTTATGTCTTCGATAAGTGCAATTACTAGATATATCAAGGATCACTATTATGGAGATAATAAGTTCGTTCTCTTGGGGCGTCATCATTTGTTGCTAGACTATGAGAGATGATATTTGGGCTAGTAAAATAGCCTAAAGCCCGCTAGAATGGATCCTATGAGGTCACACACAAAGGTATTGGGTTAAGCAAGTAAGAGGCCCATTATTGGGCCTTATGAGTATTTAACTAATCATGAATAGGATTGGGCTAGTGTAGTTTGATTGGGATTAGGAATTGGGCTTGGTCACGGACTCTTATTTATGGATATGATCTATAAATAAGATTTGTGCCTAGGGTTGCAAATAGAAGAGTCACAATCAACTTACAGTGAATTGTGAATCAAGGCAACCAAAAATCCCAATTCCCTCATCTCTCTCTCTCACGGCACCCCTCCCCCCCCCCCCTTGGACTTGCGGCCGACCACCCCTGGTGGTGTTCGCGGTGGTTCGTGGTGGTTCGTGACTAGTTCGTTGCTCATACCTCTCCGTAGAAGGTCGATTGAAGAGTTCGATCGCGACTAACTAGCATTAGTGGAGGTCTTAACCTGTGCCAGTAGAGGAATCATGTTTGAGGTTCTTTGTCTCCCTTGTTCTTGCTCGATTGCTAGTGGAATCACGCTTCAAAGGTATAATTCTTACTCTTTATGTGTTATGCATGAGATCCTTGGTTAGGTGCTATATGAATATGATTCATGATTATTTCCGCTGCGTAGTACCTATAATCCCCTACAGTATCTTGTATTGAAATCGCACGAAGTCCTGAAAATATATTTTTATGTCAACAGAAATATACTCTCGATATCATTATGAAATCTGGTTAGGCCGGATCTCCGATTGAGCAAAACCATACTTTGGCAAATCGGAGACACCTCTTATTGATGACCCCAAAATGTAACGTCGATTTGTGGGTCGTTTGATTTGTTTGTCTTTCACTAGACTAGATTTGGGTTAAACCGTTCATATATTATCTCAATTTATGCAACAACCTCGACAAGATCATTAAGAGGCAGCACTTCATACGGTTCGCTACTTGAAAGGTTGTCCGAGTTAAGGGATCCTTTTGAGTTCAGATAACAATCTACATTTGATAAGTTGGTGTGACTCGGATTGGGCTAGTTGATCTTTTAATTTGACGAGATAGTCCAGATTTTGTTGGTTGGTGCTTCATGGTGGCTCTCTGATTTCTTGGAAGACCAAGAAACAACATTCGATATCTCGTTCTTCTGTGGAGGTAGAGAATGTTCAATGGCAGAAATTACTTCAGAGTTCAAATGGTTGAAGGTGCTACTTGACAGTTTGGGGGTCTCTCATCCACGCGCGATGATCTTGTTTTGTTATAGTCAATCGACGTTATATATTGCGCAGGAATCCAATCTTTCATGAACACACTAAACATATTGAGGTTGATTGTCATTATATTTGGGATGCAATTCAGGATGGGGTTATTAGTCCGTCACATGTGAAGACAACTGATCAACTTGCGGAAATATCAACTAAGGCCTTAAGCAAACAAGATTTTTTGTATTTACTTGGAAAGTTGGGCATTTGTGATTTGCGTACTCCAACTGAGGGGGGTATTAAGCCCTAATATTGTATTTAGCTAATGGGCCAATGTTAACGGCCTAGTCTCTTGTTTTAGGTTGTATATATAAACCTTATGCGTACAGAAATACAACTACGGAAAATCAATTCTTGATAAAAAAATTTTGTAAAAAATTACCAATTAAAACGCGTGTTTTGAAAAAGAACTACCTATTAATATTATTTTTTTTTTAAAAAAAAAGAACTACTACAAAGTTGTAAAAAGTTTAAGTAGCGATACTACTCTAATAATTCCAACTTAAATATTCGGCAGGTAGATTCTACTTTTTACCTCTACCTCATAAAATCACTATCTAATTTGACAAAATTACCCTTTATAAATAAAGGCAAAAAGTGATAAAAAGTGAGTCCCGAATCCTAGAGATTCTAGCCAAAATTGTTAGAGTAGTAGTGCTACTTAAACTTTTTACAATTTTGTGATAGTTTATTTTTTTTAGTAAGTAATTGCTTTCAAAACACGTACTTAAATTGATAGTTGTTGTTAAAATAATCAACAATGGGGCAGTCGTTTGGATGCTTTCAAGTGGCTCAACCGCTCAATCAACACATAGCAATCAAAGAAAAATGGGGCAGTCGTTGAAAGGCTCATGGCATTGGACTGAAAAGAACATAATATTCATCATTAAAACTAATATAGAATGGATTAGATTGATCACGAAGAATGGATTAGGAAAAAAAAAGCATTTGCGAATTGTATATCAGAATTTAGAAAACACAAATTTTACTCATATGCAATGGCAATAAGCCAATAACATACGAGTACATTAATTAATAAACACTCAAAAGGTCAATAGTACTGTATTAATCCTATGACAAAGCTCTATGCAACCCAAGACTACATATAAGAAGCTGGAAAAAAAAACAGACATTAAACATAGGAATCATTTATCATATCACACTGATTTATGCGTGAATTGTCAATAAAGTCACAACTTAATCTTTTGAGGTTATGGCTTGGGACGGTCATCCCAAAAAGCGCAATAGCAACCACCATCTTCAGTGCAATATCCCCAGTATACAAAGTTTCCAGGAAATGCTATTCCTTGGCAAAAAAAAAGTACAGAGTTGAGTATCAGGGCAAATTTTACCGTAATCATCAGGCAGCCTTATCGAAGCGCAATCTTGCATCCAATAAAAAATAAAATTTGTCAATACTATCAGCTTTTGGTTGTCGCATCATCCTTCTCAAACTACATTAATTTAAGTTACAAGCTACCACCTATTTTAAATTTAGTAGATTCCACATGTCATATAACTATCATAATAAATTTTTTTAATAAAATAAGAAAATAAATGTAAAAAAATAATCACAAATAATTTAATTACCGAGGATGCCCCAATTTCTAGAAACAAATTTTGATTAAACAAATTTAATTATACATAGCATTTTCGTAAATAAACTAACAACTTTATTCAACTTTATTCAATTGTGGAGCCCACAATAATGAAAAAGTTGTTGATTTATTCACGAAAATGCCATTATGAGAAACAAATTTGTTTCTCACCTTGAGAAACAGGGAATTTCCCTTAATTATATTATCCATAATAGACCACACATAATTTAGGTGCTGTAAAATTATGTATGGAATAGTTTTCTGCAAATCTACCATACTAAGCTACCACTGTTGTAACTCCATAGGGTGAGCTACTAATTTTAACTATTTAAAAATTACAAGCAAGGACCTCTCCACAATTATTGTGGATTCTTATTATACTATTAATATGACAATAAATTTTGGGAAAATAGGGGAATCAGATATAGCGAAAAATGGTTATTAATACCAGGCCACATTTTCAAGTATAACCAAAAGTCCAAAAACACCTAGTTACTTTTGAGAATTAAAACTAAATTTCACTATCATTGAGAAAAATAACATAAAATAGATCCCAAGCAACCATTTCCACTCTATTTTTTCTCTCTAGGGTTTAATTCTTCAAACCTTCAAATTAAGTGTTTTACAGGCGGAAAGTAGCTAAATTTCTCTAGATAATTGGCTATTTCCGACCCTTTCACCTTAGTTTTATGTTTTTGATAATAAATTCAATAAAATTATACTCTTTGATGGCAGTAAGTAGCCCTATAGTGGGTTTTGAGTGTAGTAACTGGCCCTATGGTGGGTTTTGATTGTTACAGTTTTGTATTTTGAGTATGGTACGAGTTGTTTCATGGGTAAAGTTTTGTGTTGTATTGAAAAAATGGTTAATCCTTAAAGTTTTCTTCATAACTACAACATATGGACAGATCCCTTGTCGTAGAAGGCTGTAAATCATAGCGTTATAAAAAAGAGTATGAAAAACGTAAGATTTGCAACAACGATAGTAACTCTGCTGAAACTCTAAAAGGTTGTTTTTATTTGATTCAATTGTCATGTTTTTTATTAGATTTAAATCACTTTATATATGTCGTATGACTTTTTATTTATGAATTAATCTTTATTCAAAACAATAATAAAAAATAATAATAATAATAATAATAAACATCGGTTAGATTTAAATCACGGTTAGGTGTTCCTTTGTTCTCCGTTTCAACACCGTGTTCTGCTTTCTCTAAGGTTTTTTACGGGGATATTTATGGGGATCATGCAGTGTCTTGTGCTGGGATGGTGGGTATTAAACATCGGCACAATGTTGTTCGTGACACCCTTGTTGATATTTGTATTCGGTCTGGAATCTCTGCTCGAAAGGAGGTTAACATTGGGTTGATTGGAGGAAACGACGGGGCTCTACGACCTGCAGATGTGCTGCTTTATTCCTGGGATAGAGGCCTTGATGTATGTGTTGATTTGACGGGGTCTTCACCTTTGACTCAATCGGGGTTGTCTGACTTCGTTCCTGGTCGTGTTGTGTCGGCGGCGGCTCAGCGGAAGCGGGACAAGTATGGGGCGCGTTGCAGGGCTATTGGCTATGGTTTTCTTCCTTTCTCCTTTTCTTCGTTGGGGGAATTAGAGAAGAATGTTATTGCGTTGCTGAAGCGGGTTCAGGCGTTCGCTAAGACTCAAGATGTTGGTGCTCGTGCAGCTGCTCATATCTTCAGCAGGATCGGGTTCGCTATAGCTAGAGGGGTGGGGGCCCAGATTGTATCTCGGCTCCCTACCAATTTCTTGTAAATTGATTGACTCTGTACGTTTTGTTTTTTATAATAATAATAATAATAATAATAATAATAATAATAATAATAATAATAAAAAAATCATGCAGGTAAGCTGTTCATATTATTACCTTGAGCAAGAGCGTTGGATACCAAAAGTGCTATCATCATAATAGATCAAATCCTTCCGGATAAAGTTGCAGGAAAGAACATGGCCGTTTTCATCTTTTCGGGGGAGCAAACTCAACGAATGTGAAGCTATTTATGTATAATACTGAATTCTTGGAGTAACATGGTGACTTCCATATTTATAGCCATCCTTAGCTGCAAGTACGTAACGCGCATGCAAGGTTACTTCATTCCATATTTATAGCCATCCTGAGCTGCAAGTAACATGGTTAGCACGATCATATTGATTTAAGGATGATTAAGTAACATGGTTAGCACATTTTTTTTTATTATTATTATTATGAATCGGCGATTCAGTTTGTGTTGTTAAACCGACCCTAATTCTTTGTTTTCCCGCCCCATTTACTTAATATTATAGGCACTTGGTGTCCTTTTCAGCTCGTTTATATGTTTGCCGGAATTTGTTTGTTCGTCGTCCTCTAGTACATTCTCCAAGTTCAAAGGAAAAGGCAAATTATTCAAGCCAACAAGATCAAGTAGGGAAGAATTTTAGGGGTCGTTTAGTTGGGGTTAATCATCAAAGGAAATGGGAATCAACTGCCCCCATTCCCTTTGTTGTTGTTTGTTTGCCCATTTTTCCCATTCCCTTTACCCCCTTCATTCCTTCAAATCCCTCTAACTTCATTCCCCACCCCCCAGGTATTTCCATTCCATTCCCTACCCACCTTCACATCACCACATCACCACCTTCACACCACCACCGGAAAATTAGCCCAGACCACCGCCGCCCCTCATCCGACCACCGCCGACCCTCCCCCGCTAGGGTTTCGAGGGTGGTGGGAAGGCTGGGCGGCGGATTTCGGGGTCAAGGGAGATCGGGGTTAGGGTTTTTGGGGGCTTGGGGAGGTTTTTTCGGGGGAGGAGAGGTCAAGGCAGTGCGGCAAGGGGTGGTAGTGGCGCGACGAAGGGGGGGGGGAGTTGTGGAGGAGGTGCGGCAAGTGGGTGGAGTACCTAGGTGGTGGCCAAAAATGGTTGAAAGTGAAGGAGAGTGGTGGTGGTGTGGTGGTTGGACTGGTGGCCTTCCATTCATTTCATTCCTTTGTTATTCAAAACAAACAACACTCCAAAATTGGGGGATTTTCGTTCCATTCCATGTCTTTCCCTTTGTTCATTCCATTCCGATTCCCTTGTGCGAACCAAACGGCCCCTTAGTTTTATGTATTCTCCTTGTATTAGGAGAGCTAGTAAGGTTTGTAGTTTGTAATACTTTTATATTTATTTAAACCGTTGTAAAAAAAAAAAAAAAAAAAAAAAAAAAAAAAAAAAAGAAAAAAGAAAAAAAGAGTTAACCGAATTAAAAGAAATTAGTGGGGATCGAGATACAATCTGAGCCCTACCCCTCTAAGTATAGCGAATCTGATCCCGCTGAAAACGTGATCAGTTACACGAGCACCAATATCCCGAGTTTAGCAAACGCTTGAACCCGTTTCAGCAAAGTAAGCGCCTCCTTCTCTGATTCCCCAATGAAAAAAAGGAGAAAGGAAGAAAACTATAGCCAATATAATAGTCCCGCAACACACACCATACTTGTCCCGCTTCCACTGAGCCGCAAACGACAGAACACGACCAAGTACAAAGTCAGACATCTCACAGTGTGTTAAAGAATAAGACATCGTCAAGACAACACACATTAAGGCCTCTGTCTCGGGAATAAAGTATCACATTTGCACGTCGAAGAGTCCCGTCGTGCTCTCTAGTCAACCCAACGTCAACCTCCTTTCTTGCAGAATCCGGAGCGAAAATATAAAATCAACCAGATATGAAGACATACACCCAACACCAAATTGAAGACCATCAAAATAGCATCTCGGTCCAACAAAAACAACACCAACGCCTTCGAAACCAAATGCCACCAAACAGTACCCCACAGTTGTAGGCGTCGTTTGAAGCGCGCCTACGTAAGCATGTGTGAATATGCTTGGCACTCATATGAAGTGGGAATTGACATATATGATTAGGGACAATGAAAGCAGGAGCCGCCAACAAGTTTTTAAGGAGAATGTAAACCGTTCACATATCATTTAAGGTAACCACGAATAAGGGACAATGATAGGCAACAACGATTGACCCGTGAAGGTTACACCCCATTCATAATCCATGAGATTACTAACTCCATATGGTTCAAAACCACAAAAGGAGGATCGGGGATGATGGTGCGAAGTGAGTCATGAATTCACATTCGCCCGTATTGGCCTCTACTCGATTCTTATAGAATTATAGCGAAAAGTATTCTTGCGATCTCAAAGGCATGCATGCAAACAAAGATTCAATTCGCTCCATACTATATGCTAAATTGGTTGAATATTAATGCACACATATTGTTATGGGTAAAAATCTGTAAGTATAAAGTCAACAATAGTCATCAAGTAAAGTTAACGTCGAAGACTCCTCTTGACGAAGGCAGAAATGTGACGAAGCATCTTCAGCAGCAACGGAAGACGAAGTCAAGTAACGGCCTCCTATTTTCTAGGAAAATATAGACATAAACAACCGAGTCCAAGCTCAACCTATCCTTCGTGGAGAATCAAAACAGAAAAGATATTTTATGCAACTGCAGACCGAAAATCATGGGAACAACCCTATCTCCTTGTAACGGCTAGAATCTAACCTAGAAATGATCTATATAAATGGGAAAGCATCGACGAACAAAGGATACATCAAGCTTAGCAATATTCTTACAAAAAACCACCTTGTAAACTGTCATTCTTGATATTTTCTTCATAGTGAAAGTTTGGTAGATCTTCATTCTACCCGCGGTTTTTACCTTCATTGGGTTTTCCGCGTCACCAATCCCTCGTCTCATTTAATTGCTTCAATTCTATTTTGTCCTTGAATTTATTTAGTTGATTCGTAGCCTAGATTTTGATATTCAATCCCACTTAACAAAAATTAGCATAAACACATATAATTCTAAAATATTTGTGATCACTTAATTAAATAACAAGATTAAAAAGGAACCTAAATCGGTTGTCCAAATTATCTTATTAGTCGTGATTTTCAATTACATATTCCCTTTAAACATGCAATATGGCAATCAATAAATTTACTCCCTCCGTGTTTTTTTAAGTGTTACACTTCCCATTTCCTGCTTTGTTTTTTTAAGTGTTACACTTCCTTTTTTGGCAAAAAGCTACATTACAATATTATATCTCTCTCCTCTCATGGTCCCCACCCAATCTCACAACTAATTTTTAAATTTATTATATATTTCCTCTCACATTCATTACTTTTCAATAAACTATTAACCTCACTATCTTTCTTTTACAATTTTTTAATACTCTAACTACCCCACTTACCTCTTATTTTGTTTAATAAGCTCACACTAACCCGTCAATTTGGGATGATACAATTCGGGATTTTCCTTGGAGGTATCGGAAAGGAATTGGAATGTAATAATATCAAGTCAATTAAATTGCCTAAAATTATGTGTCGGTCAAACTGTAACACTTAAAAAAAACACGGAGGGAGTAATAAAATCAACATTAATATTGGAACCAATTCAACAATAATCAAACAATTAATATATGACAAATTAAACATAATAAAAATTGATAGAAAAATAATAGAAATAAAAGGAACACGATTCCTTACTTTGATTTTGTTTGTTTGCAACTACAAAATATTAAACGCGTTAGTAACTTTAAGGAAATTAATAAAACAATAATTTAAATTAAATTAAATAAAGTTGATTTGAGGTCAAACCCTCAAACAATTCTACCTTTCAGGCCTTAGTTTAAGGATGAAATCTCGGGTAAAGTATGGACTCCTTAAAGTGCTTGGGGGAAGTATTGTGAGAGATTAAGGTAGGCTAGTGTTTATGCTAGAGCATAGAAGAGAGAATAGAGAATTATTTGATGCCCCGAACTGCAGAAAGGAAGGGGGTATTTATAGAGGAAATGAATATGGGGATGCACCGAACCCTAGAGCTGCAGATAAACCTTAATTAAGGCGCCGTGACATGGTGTGTCTGTCATGACACGGTCACAAGGCACTGTGTCACGGTATTATCTACCGTGGCGCGGCACAAAGTTTTGCCCTAAATACAGCTAAATTGATAAAACGTGTACGTGGAGCTGTACACGGAGAGTACGCAGAAAAATCCAATGTCACGGTATGTGTACCGTGACACAGCAAAGGACATTGTGACACGACACTGTCCACCGTGGCATGGTATAACACACCGTGTCACGGTGTACAATTTTCTAGAAATGCGTGCAGGTTCATAGGCACGTGAGAAAAAAAACGCGGAAAAGGCACGGAAAATCATCGTGACACGGTGAAAATTACTGTGTCATAGCACCAGGCACCATGCCACGTCATATTTTGTGGCCACAAATCATATTAGCTCGGTTTCGTGATGTGGACACAAAAAGAGGAAAACAAGTTATGGTGTGGGGAAATATGCTAATATGGATTAAGCACTCCAAATATTAGATACTCAACCCGACCAATAATCCATAAGGTGTTGAGCTCGTAAATCAACCCTACGACATGATGTGCCACACGGAATACTCATAATCCCAAAAACTAAGCAATGAGATGATGAAGATCAATAAGTATATCAGGCAAAGATAGAGTTGACGAAAAAGCGTGTTTTGACTGTAAATATACGTAAGAGTGGCATCATTATAAGGAGCAATGCCGGAATAAGAGAGAATCCAAACGCAAAAGTATAATGACCATCACAAATATTTCTCTTACACTGCTTGATTATACATTCATCCAAATCAACGTCCTCACCATCAACCTCCAACAAAGAAGGAAAACTCTCCGCCAAAGTTTCCCTCACAAGCTACAAACTACCACCCAACGCACCCCAAGAACAAATAGCATGAGAAATACTATACCCATTTCTTGATGATGACGCTTTATTGTAGACTTATACTCAAGGCTACTCCGCGGGGGAAAGGTTTTAAAGGTGCAAAGAGGTAACACAAACAAAGAAACCCGGCCATCAAAAAATGTATTAGGCTTAAAAAATCACCTTATTATTAAGAACACCTTTCAAGGCCTCATAAAACCCCAAACAACTAACACTTGATAGGGATAGATTTCACAGTGTGAAACCCCTTAGAGAATAAAAGACCGAGGAGAGCCACATTAAAATTAAACCATCCACACGTCCTAGCTGAGCAAGAGAAGAAGAAGCTTGCGACTTGGAAAAATCATGAAGCACAAAGCGAACAACACCCACCATCTCCTTCATCGGGGGTGACACAACCTCAACCCTACTACTGATGTGTCTATTTTATATATTATTTTACCCCCGTCCCTTGGTCATAATTAGTAGTGTTTTTGGCTCTTTAGAGCCACTTTTATTACTAACTGGTGTTTTCTAGTGTTTTCGTAGATTTGGTTGACTTTTGCAGGGATTTATGCTTTTGGAGTATTTTCCCGAGATATTTTGGAGCAATCACGAGCATTGGAGAAGCACGACCAGATTCTATAGCCCAGGGCCGGTTAGAGCCATCGAACCGGTGATTAAGGGCTCGGTATAGGTGATACCGGAGCATTTGGACCGAGTATTCAAGACCCAAAGAGGAAACCCAGATTGGCTCGAAGAATTGGAGCCCAATCGAAGTTCAAATAGTGGCCCAAATGAGTCGCTCGGCCGGGCGGGAGAAGCTTAGTCTAGCGCCCGGTGACGCGCCCGGCCGGGCACGAGATTAGTGTTAGAGTCAAAAAGGCGCGCCCAATCGGGCGGTGCCTCGCCCGATCGGGCGCGTGTATTTTTAGGAGACGATTAGTGTCGTTTTAATTTGTTTTAGTTTAGGATTTTTTGTACGGAGTATAAATACTCCTCCGTAATACGATTTTAGTATCTTCTTTCTTAGACTTTCTCTCTCTACTTAGTTTTCTCTCTCTTAATCTCTCTCTAAACCTTTGTTCTTAATTCTTTCATTAATCCCAGATTTATTTTGGTAACGATTTCTCTTCCCTTAATCTTAGTTATATATTTTATTCCTTTCATCATGATTTATTTTATTACCTTGATTAGTTTAGTTTTTTTAATATGTGTGAGTAGTTTAATTTCTAGGGTTTATGGGGATCTAATAAATAATATGAAGGGTTAAATTATTGTTGTTGATTATCAATGCTAGATTAATTTCCTATTGATTGATTTAATGCTCTGTGACTAGATTAGGCCTATCTTTTATGCATGAGTTTGACAATATTGATTCAAGAATCGAGAGATGAGAATTAATGTTTAGGTCTAGTTTCAATAGGCAAGTTAATTTATAAATGGTTAAGTCAAGATTCGAGAGATGAGATTTAATACCGGTAAATTAATTGTGTGATTGTAATACGTAGCGAGAGCCCTTTACAATCTGGTTAATTGATGCATTGATGATTGACTATTATTGATTATTGGTATTGCATGATGATTTCTTATTGGATTGTTTTAATGTTTTACAATTGCGGCTTGTAAAAGTATAGCAATATTAAATTGATGAATCGAGCAGATGTTAATTTGATATTAAAGGCTATTTTCAATAAGGACTTAGATCTAGTAAATTGCGAGAGCCTGTTAGATCTATGTTGATTAATAAATTGCGAGAGCCTGTTAATCATGTTATTTATGCAATGTCAATGATTGATTACTAAGTTTTACCCTGGAGTATTATTTATTGGTGAACCTATGCCCTAGATCCTTTCATATTTTGTTTTCTTCCTATTCTCAACCTTAGTAGTTTAGTTTCTTATTCAATTATAAATATTGGTTACTTAAATAATTTAGATTATAATAATTAATTAGGAGTAAAAAGACTTGTTTCCCTGTGGAGATCGACCCTACTTCCCTATCTACTTTAGTTAGAGGACTTAGGTATTTACTTTTGATTAGGGGATACGACTTTACCCTGTCAACTACCATGACGACACTTAGAACAAAGTGTCTGTGTTTAGTAGAAAACCCCACATAACCAAATTCCCATACACGTAAAAGTAACTTCTTCCTCATTTTAAACAACCAAATTATAAGAATGAAAGATAATGTTGTGTGATATCTCGCGCACCAATGTAGCAATGAAAATCACAAAGATGAGTGATAAAAGAGCTTTTAATAAGCCCTTTACCACCACTATCTTCTAAGACCCACAAGAGGACAATAAAATCTCACAACGGCAGTCGACATGGTTACACCCCACCACCACAAAAATACTATCACTGAAACCAGCCTCACCTGCACAACTAACTGATAAGTCGTGTATAATACATGTTTTTAGAGTTTATTTAGGCTGTTTTCGAGTCTATATTAGTTGTTCATAGCTTATTTTGGCTTGATTTGGTTTAGTTGTGATCATACGATGCTTTTAAGGGTAGATTCGTTGTTTTTTATGTATTTCAGAATTTAACGAAGATTTTTGGAAGTTTTACGGAGTTGCGGTTCGTGATCATAGCTTACAATTCACCTAGAAAGCCCCAAAGTTTAAAGTTGAATTCACTTAAGGGTATTTCCAGCCAGACACACCCATGTCACTCAGAGACATGGGCATGTTAGTGTGTTTTGAGAAGGCAGAAAGTTGGAAGTTGAAGTTTCATATGAGGCACGCCCATGTTCATTTGAGGCACGCCCACGTCAAGTCGAGTGTTTTGAGCTAGCAGCTACGTGCTAAGGGAAGCATGGCCATGCTGAATGCGGGCATGCCCATGCCTCGTCGAGTGAAGTTGGCCCAGCAAGACACGCCCATGTCAGAATTTGACATGCCCATGTCTCGCTAGAGATTGAATAAAAATTGAATCTGACTTTTGACATGGGCATGTCCTGTGTGACACGCCCATGCCTGAACGAATTTGGTCCGTTTTAATCCGATTTCTTTCCTTATTCTATCCTATCTTTTTATCCTTATTATAAATACTCTTTAGCATTGTAATTTCATTATCTATCATCTTAGAACCCTAGTTTTCTCTCTAGACTTTATTTTCATTGTAATTCAAGATTATGTACTCAAGTTTCTTCATTTATCTCTCATAATTCAAGATTTGGTATTTTCTTATTCTCTTTAATTTCTTTTTATTATTAATTATGTTTTCTTTAATTCTTGTTATTGTTTTTATTAATATGAGTGAGTAGTTTCCTTATTCCAAGATCTAGCGGAACCCGAATATGATTGATGCATGATTTAATTCTTTAAATTCTCTAATGATAATTGCAATTAATATGTTTAATTGATTGTGCTCATGCCAATACTAGATTAGGGATAATTAGTATTGTTATTAATCCATTATTTTAATCGCAACGGGAGTTGGGTTCTAACGGGTTTGAATAAATCAATTAAGGATTTGAAGTTCATCACGGGAGTAGTTGAATGGATGATTAGGAAGTTAGAGTAATGTGCTCAAAGTCTTTAATTTACATGATTCCACAGAAGTAGGCTTGATTATTGTGATTAGGGAAGCCATTGATAACTCGGGAGAGACCATTGGTACTATATAGGGATTATGTACTTTTTCTCATTAATCAATTGAATTATATGTTAGGGGTAGAACTATTGCATTAATTGTATTCGTGGTGATGCTTGATGTTGGATGTTTTTAGCATTGATTTGTCATATTACTTAGATTTAATCGTTTTAATTAGTTCCTTAGGGTTCGTTTTGCATCATTGTGGTTTTCTGTTTTTTGGTTTTTTGTTTTTTTAAATCATATGATATATATCATGTAATGAATAAAAAATTAGTCAAATTTATTAAAATTATGATAATTTTGAAAACTGACAACCAAAAAGTGGAAACACCTTTTTCTTGTTTTCTGTTTTTGGTTTTTAGTTTTCAAACAAACAGAAAACTGAAAACAAAAAACAATGCCAAACAAGCCCTTAGTTATTAATTCTCACTTATTTGATTTGGTTACTTGCTTAGTAGTTACTTGAGTCTAGTTAATTAGTTGAACCATAGTCTCTTGGGATCCGACCCTTACTTGCCCGTCTACATAGTAGTGGTCTTGTTAGGTTATTTTTGTTAGGTACGCGACAAGCCTATCACTAACACCCACAAAACTGATACGTGTACGCAACAAAGACAAATTTAAAAGGCGTGAACTGAATATTTTATAAGAGAAAGAAATTAGAAGCTGAACTGAACAGAACTTATTAGAGCTAAACTGAACATAACTTATTAGAGCTGAACTGAAAATAATCATATGAGAACAGGCCCTAATTAGAAGCGACATGTAACATACTTAACTTATTAAATCAATTATCAAGAATCGATTTAGGAAGATAGATGCAAAAGGTTGAATTATTAAAAAAAAAAAAGTTATATATACCCGAGTTTTTTTTAATTATTTTTTGCTCATTTAAAGTCTTAGAATATCATAAACAAATTGTACAAAAAAAAAAAACCTTCGGTGTGTCGGAAAGTCGACCCCCGAATAGTCCTGATGGAAGGTCCCCCTCCAACAGGTCACTATTACTCGTAGTATGCATGAATGCGGTAGTGCCAAAACCACGCAATAAGCTCACAAAGGAAAAATGTCGTTCTCACTTAGCCAGCTGGCTTTCGTTGTTATCTGTTGTCTCTATCCCATCAATAATCAATAAATATATACTATAAGATATACCAGTAATGACACATTTCATCTCCTGGTGTGTCCTTAGTGTTTTTTGAAATTATATTAAAGAAATAAAATCTATACAAAAATAATTCCCTAATATTATATAATATAATTACTAAAAATAAGAGAATTCGACATATTTTTAACATAAATTTTTATATAGCTATAAAAAAAATTTCTTAACATAATTTTGATTATTTTTTACATCATTTTTTATTTAACATATCTTTTGTAATTCAGTAATTTGATCAAAATTTGTCAATTATATTATTAGTTTTTTATGTTTATAAAAATTAAAAACTAATTATAATAATGATAGTTTAATAATGGTTATTTAAAATTATCGTGTATAACACGGGAATTAATTCTATTTGATATTCTCCCATTTCTTTTCTGTGTACTCCGTACTTTCTTCTTTTTCTGTTATTATCTCACTGCATATTATCCGCTTTTCGTTTTTCCTAGGTTTTCTCTCTCTCTCAATTCCATCATCAAGGTACTCAGCTTCGATTCCCTCTTTCTATCTCTTTTTCATTGCAATCTAATTTATCTTTCATTTTCTTCAATTTTTTTTGTTTAATTACTTCAATTTAGGGTTTTATATTGTCTGAATTTGTGATTTTTTTTTTTAGAAATTTTCGAATCACTCAAATTTCGCTTTACACTAAGAATTTCTATTGAATTTCGAAATATAGCAAGTAATTATGAATTGTTGATCATTTGAATCTGTAAGTGCTCGAGAATAATGCGCACTTTGAATAATCCAGGAAATCCAGCAATTATGATGTATACTTCTTGTGTATTTTAATTGGAAGACGTGTTCCAATAAATGTTATCATAATTGATATTTTGACTATTATTAGTTAAAAATTTGGATATTTGTTGATTTCTTGTAATGTGTTTGAATTTTCGTATGAGTTGTAAGTGGTCCTTATCGTGCTTTCCTAGGAATGTGTATGAAAGTTGGCATCGTTTTTGTATAATGTATACTATTCAACAAGATAAAAATATTTGTTTATGTATTGTGGATTGTTATATAGGGTGGAGTGTTTATACTTGTTGAGTTGTGTGTTCGATTCGTTGTGCAGAAGGAACCATCTATCTGTCTGAGTGTTGTATTCTTGTTTCGTTGTGTGGAACGAAGGAACTATCTATCTGTTTGAGTATTGTGGGTTTGTATCGTTGTACGGGAGGAACCATCTATCTGTTTGAGTATTGTGGGTCGTTTTGTTGTGCAATTGTTGCTTCATTGGTATTTGCTATTGTTGATCCTGGTATTAACATTTCAAATGATTATTTTGTAGTTAGTAAATGTTGCTGAATTTTGTTAATATGAGTGACATCATGTTGTGTTTGTAGCTGATTTTTGTGTAATAAAACGAATTTCGTTTACTAGAGTGACCATCATGTTATGTTTGTACTTTGTAGCTGATTTTTGGGCAATGAAACTGTTTGCAAGTCAAATATAGCACGATACAAACGTGATCATTAGACATAATATTTGTCCATGTCAGTTCAGTTTGCAAGTCTTGTGGATTGGGGCGGGAATTTAGACTGTCTGGTTCAACCTGGGGATGGGATAGCTAAAGGCTAAAGAAAGAGGGACATGTTTGACTATTGCTCTTCGCTGTGTTACCATATATACAGGGACTGTATCTAGATACAACTGATCTAGGATCAACAATAAACCAAGTATAGAAAGAATTGGCTAAGATGCCTTTACTATCCTATTAATGAGATCATAAGCAATGTCTATCTAGTATGTATAGTATATCAATGGAATTAAATGGCTTCCTTAAAGTTCTGTATGCTCCTAGCCAAGCTTTTTGAAGATTGGAACAGATTAGACATTCTGCTTAATTATTCTTTTCATTGTTATATGTGTTAGCTCTGGGAAATATGATATGCTTCTAGTAATAGCTTCTCAATATTTTTGTGTGCTTCATGATTTCCTTTTCTTGTCTGAATTATATTATTTGGTGTGGGAAGATAAGAGGAGTTTGTGCACTTCTTTGTACCTAGGACTCTAATAGCTTTCTAAGCCTTGTGGAAGACTTTTGGCAATTCTTGATGCTTACATGTTGTCGTGCTGTGTGCAGAACTAAACTATGGGACAAGTTTTGGGATGCGTTCAAGTGGCTCAGTCGACTGTAGCTATTAGTGAAAGATTTGGAAAATTTGAAGATGTGCTTGATCCTGGATGTCACTGTGTTCCATGGTGCTTTGGTAGCCAGATAGCTGGTCAACTCACCTTGCGAGTTCAGCAACTTGATGTTCGCTGTGAAACTAAAACTAAGGTTTGAAATCATTTTTATAAATCTAATCAGCATCATTTGCTACTTTATTACTTTGTATTCTGATAGTCTTTGAACTAAGATTAAGAACTCAATGTCTCTTTTGAAAATGAATTGTTGATTCAGAGTGGCATGCCAATAACTTGTTCTTCAATGTGTTTCACAAAAAAATACAATCTTTTCAAAAAGTAATCAATGTGCTTTGATGCATGGATGCATTTCAAATTAGTATATAAAAGATACATGAGAATTGAGAAGTGAATAAACCTTGAGTTTATAATCTGAGGGAACAAACAAAAGAACGAACATTACATGTCAATAACAAATTGATATTCAGTATTTACATTTGCATTTGATAATTTACTTTCTTTCAATGAAGACGAGAACACATTAAGCTTTGCACATTTATGATATTGTATAAATTGTGCTTATTTCCAAGTTTAATTTTCATCTTATTTTGTTTGCTCATTTCTCCTGCAATTTGTAATTACTTACTCTTGGATCTCTACCATCTCTTTCTCTTTTTTTTCCCCTTATTGGTATCTGCTTAATATATAACCTCTTCTCTTTGATATCTTCAGGATAACGTGTTTGTCACCGTGGTTGCATCTGTGCAATACCGAGCTGTGTCAGAAAAGGCTGAAGATGCTTTCTATAAGCTCACTAATACCAGGGAACAGATCCAAGCATATGTTTTTGATGGTATGTGTATAATATTGATTGAAGGGATATGGTTATTGCTTGGGCTTCAGGTGGCTGAAAACAGACTAGCATTGCTTGTTCATTGTAGATTAATACTATAAATAAATAACATGTTATTTTGCTTTTGTAATAAAAAGGGGATTTTTATTATTTTTGGCATTTTGATTGGGCTTGTCTAGTGATCTAGAGCTGTTAAATTACTCCCAAGTGACATGTTTTGATGCTTTTGTTAAAGTTTAAATTGGTGCTGACTGCTGAGGCTTGGAATATCTGTGGACTTGCTACCAATATGCTTAGAGCCTGGGCTTCGGGTGGTATTTTAACTCTCTATCGTATAACTGTGCTAATCTGCACCATTCAATTTGACAGTTATTCGTGCTAGTGTGCCCAAATTGTACCTTGATGCTGTTTTTGAGCAGAAGAATGATATTGCAAAATCTGTTGAACAAGAGCTAGAGAAGGTAATCCTGTTTTATATAGGCTGTTTGTGAAGGCAAAATTGTTCAACAATGTAATATGTTTTTTTCCTTATGTTCATGGATTCATGCAGGCAATGTCAGCCTATGGGTACGAGATAGTTCAAACTCTTATTGTGGACATTGAACCTGATGTGAATGTCAAGAGAGCAATGAACGAGATCAATGCAGGTAATGTACCTTGGTTTTTACCTCACTTCCTTATTCCCATCATTGTCTTTTGTGGTATTGCTATTTTCAAGAGCGTTGTTTCTCTCTTCCAACTGAATGAAAAAATGAGGTCAACTTAATTGTGGCTTTCCATTCATAATAGCTGCTCGAATGAGACTGGCGGCAAATGAGAAGGCTGAAGCAGAAAAAATACTGCAAATAAAGAAAGCTGAAGGAGAGGCAGAATCCAAATACTTGGCAGGGCTGGGTGTAGCTCGGCAGCGTCAAGCTATTGTTGATGGGCTGAGAGACAGTGTGCTCAACTTCTCTGAGAATGTACCTGGCACATCTGCCAAGGATATCATGGACATGGTATTGATAACTCAGTACTTTGACACAATGAAAGACATTGGTGCCTCATCAAAGTCATCCTCTGTGTTCATCCCTCATGGCCCAGGTGCTGTTAGGGACATTGCGACTCAAATCAGAGATGGCCTCCTCCAGGCACAAACAATGGAGAAGTAGGATCAGTAGGATTGTTGCTTTTATCAAGTTTGTGTATATACTATATAGGTCCAGTATGAACTTCAATGGAGTAAATAATGTTCAGTATTGCTTGGTGTAGTATAGAAATCATAGATGGTTTAATTTGGCATTATAATGTTTATAGCTTTGATTAAGTAACCAACATAACTTACTAGTTTGCCACACATTCTGGTAAGTGGTGTTGGTAATGTTTGTGGTAATGAAATTTATATATTTTGCGGCTTTTTTAAAGTTCATTTTCTCATTGTTGCTTGTATTACGCGGCTTTTTTAAAGTTCATTTCTCATTGCTGCTCCATACGAAGTATTAAGTCGTCATCTATGAAACTCTTGAGATTCCTTTTGTTGCACCCACTTCACAACTTTTGAGCTTAGTATGAGCCTTTAAAACGGGATGATAGTTTGATCCCACACACACAATTGGCTAAAATCCTTAATCAATGGCAATTCTGTGTATACCTTTAGAGAAAGTGAATAAATGGCAATTTGCAATTTTGAAGGGTGAATTTGACACTGCTGAGGGGTTTAAGTGTGAGTTTGACACAATTAATCACATTCGAAATCAACATTATTTCTCTGGCGTAGATGACTTTCGGGTAATTTCAGGCTGTACGCCGTTTGATCTACTTACACGCAATGCATCAAAACTGTCTTCTTTACCAACATTTTAAGCTATTATACCTTCCAAGTTTAAAAGTAGCCACCAATGACATCAGTTTGGTCAAGCTATCAAACAATTAGATACAATGTAGGCCATTTTTCAAAGTTATTTGTAGCACAGCTGGACTCTTATTCTCAAATGCTCAGAAAATAATTGATACAGAACAAGCAGATGAAGAGAAGATATGGGATGGAAATTAAAATAGGTAAAGAAATAATACAGGGGGGAAAAAGTCATATACTTGCAAAAAAAAATCTCATCAGTGAAACCTGGCTCATAAAATCTCATCGAGTCAGAGATTAAAGAATCCATAGACCAAGGGCTGGAAACAAAAGGCAACTGGTACGCCACCAGCTAGAATTATTTTTTACAATTGACCACCAAAATGACGCAAGTCAACAAACCCATGAATACATTCCAAACAAAAAGTTCACTACAAGTCTTCGCCTAATTATTTTCCCAAACAGAAACCATCAAGATCATCTCAACTGAAACTATCAAGATCATCAGGCACTTTTCAAGGCTTCAAAACCAAGCCCAATCCAAGTTTAGCACTCTTTTCAATGGCACTTGTGTCGACCTCACCAGAGAGAGTGACAATTGATCTGGGGCGCCATTCGTGCTGGATAAGGGCACTTGCCTTTCCATAGTTGTTAACACGAGCCTTGACTGAAGTCAATGGGTCCAATGCATGTTGAGTACCAATGGTGAGTGTATTTTCATTACTTGAGAAACTGTGGTTCAGCTCTGCACCAACAGCTGTGTTGGTCAATGGACTAACAGTATGATAGTATGAAGCATTCAAGATGTCCAGTTTGTCATTCCTGCAGAAACCCAAAAGTAACAAGGTTCAAAAGCAAATCCCCAGCTATCATATGAATCCAAGATTATTCCCAAGATCAAGGCATACTGTAATAATGACAATGGGCAAACAATATGACATTATTAATGCATATGAGCTAACAATGTGACATTAATGAATGAGTATGAGCTAACAATGTGACATTAGTAACAATATGGCAATTATTAGATCAAGACAGCTGTTGCACTTCTTTTATTTCTTTCATCTCTAAACAGCTAATAGTGCACGTGGATAAAGCAAATTATAATTGTATTACAGAAGCTACTTACAAGTTCACGGATGCAATGAGATCTTCATTGGTAAAGCTCACTCCAGCATTGCACTTGGTGAAATTTCCAGAAGTAGTGTCAAATGAAAGGTCAGTACCCAAAGAAAGAGTACTGTTTCCAATAACACCCGAAAAGTTAACAATGGGGTTTGCTGTCAAACCAAGGCTCGTGCTGATACCAGCATACTCATGCAAATACTGGAGTTCAACCTGTTCCATAATGTATAATCTAAGCATTAGAATAGCCATCCAGTATCTTGAACTTTACTACTAGCTTTGTTGGGGGGGGGGGTGTTAAAAACAAAAGGTATTTTTACCTTGCCAGATCTCTGATCAGGAACACGAAAGCTGAAAATAGCCTTCAAGCCAGGGGCAGGCTCATCAACAGTAATTGTGGTGAAAAGCTAAAATCAAAAGTGAAAGACAAAGACAAAAGAAGTTAGAAGTCCAGTTTACCAGAGAATCCAAACTTTTACAAGTAAATAATCTAAACCAACAAGGTTATCTCCACCAAAATTTGATAATTAACAGCCATAATACCTATGTAATCATGATTCCAGAATCAATTGGTAACACAAATATACATATAGCACTCACATTGGAGTTGGTATCAACTTTCACGTCTGTGGTAATATTTTTGTTTACCAGCTTGGTGCTCACATCAGCCAAAAACAACTCACCCTTCTTTGTCCCAGTAGAAGTAATAGCCTGAAAGAAACAAACTAAAACATTAAAATTGAAACAAGCCATGCATTCTGATTAACCATTTCTCTACAATATAAAACAATAATTCAGCAATAACCTGCACTGCAAACATACATTTTAATATGATTTCTCTCATCCTAACTCACAACCCTAAGAAATACAATGCTCTTCTAAGAAATGCAATGCAATTTCTGATCATATTACATTCTTTTCGCAATCCAACAAAAAGGGCAAGCAGAGTTTACTCAGTAATGTCAATTATTCAGACCAAAATTCATGAAACCTTCCATTTCATAACAAGTGCAGAATAAGAGACGATATAATAATCCGAAAAGGGATAACAAAGTAAAAAGAGTCTAAATCCCATAACATTAGTAGAGAATACAGAAGTCAACGACTACATTGGAACACGCATAAAACACACTCAAACAAATTTTCACCATCTTTATAATCATACATAACCCTCAATTGACTACTTAGAACTTATCCGTCATTACTCATTTGACAAGCATTAAACAGCTGAAACCCGAAAGCCATAACTAATCTCAAATTGAACCCTAATTAGAAATTACTGCGTACCCATCAAATTTCCCCACCTCAAGATTTTGCCCAATTACATAAACAGTCCCATCAATCCAAGATATGAATAATTTAAAACCTAGAAGCATCATTTAAACAAACCCTAAAACCCATTATCATCCAGCTCAAATTTATTTAATTATTCATCATAAACCTAATCATTTCCCCCAAATAATATAAATAAGCACAAACTAATACACAATCAAAAGCATCAAATTCAAGAACCCAGAAAAATTGAAGGGAGAAAGAAATAAAAATGGCGAAACTTACAACTCCATTGGCGGTGTAAGTGGTGAGTGTGAACTTATGGTCACTCTGATAATCCCTATACAGAAGATCTACAACAGCAAACAAAAATTCAAAAAAATAAAAACCCCATCAAAAATTAACAAGAAATTAAACCCAAAAAAGAAAAAAAAAAAAGAAAAATCAGAAAAAGGAAAAAGGAAAAATGAAGAAAAAGAAATGAAACCTCTAGCTTTTTTGCCGATGTCAGAGTAAAGTCCAGGACCCTTCACCATATTTGAAGATTGTCAAAGCTTAGAAGAGAGAGAAAATGAGGGTTTTGGGGTGGAAGAGAGAGAAATGGAAAAGGAGGAAGAAATGAAAAATGAGAGAATCAAAGAATATTATGAATGCGCTACCTCTATGTGGTGATGATGTGTAGTTGTGGCTGAATTTTGAATTACAGAAATAAATTAAATTGGAAATTGAAAACCCTAATGCAATCTTGACCGTCTGATAAAGTGGGTGTACCATTGTTGTGATACATCTAGCTGTCTATTCTCTGTGATCATATTCATGGTTGTATTGTGGGCCTTATGCCCTTATTGCCCTTATTTATGGCAAAAAAAAATTATAAAAAAGAAAAAATGTATGCAAGTATGCAACTCTACAAGCCTACAACCACACACATTACACATTTTTGTAATGCATAACTAAGGGTATGTTATCATACGTTGAAATTCAGTTCAGATCAGCTCCTAATTTCCTTCTCTTATAAAATATTTAGTTCAGTTCAGTTTAGTTCAGTTCAGCTCAGTCAAGTTCAGTTCAGTTTAGTTCAGTTCAGCTCAGTCAAGTTCAGTTCAGTCAATGAGAACAAGCCCTTTAAATGAATATTTTATAAGAGAAGGAAATTAGGAGCTGAACTGAACTAAACTGAGCTGAACTGAACTGAACTGAATTTCAACGTATGAGAACGGGACCTAAGAGCCTGTCCTGATTGACTGGACTGAACGAATTGGAACTGAACTAATTGGAGCTGAACTGAACTGGATATTTTATGAGAGAAGGAAATTAAGAACTGAACTAAACTTATTGGAACTGAACTGAACTGAAAATAATCTGAAAAGAACAAGCCCTACCTCCATATTTTATTACAGACTACTTTCACCTAAAACTCCACGTATAGAGAAATGGAGCAAGCATTTAAAAGCGGAGGGTGTATTGATTTGCTTCTAACTTTTTAAGTACTAAAAGGTAGGAGTAAAATGGTAATATACTAAGAAGTGCTTTTTTAATTAGCTTTAATTCAAATATTTTAAGGTTATGTTTGGAAACATGATATTCATTTCAAATGTTGGAATTGAATTTCAGAATTTAAAATCTCGATATTCAATTTCAGTATTGGGTGTTTGGGAAATATCATAATTAGTCGAGCAAATTAAATTTTAGCCATTTTTAATAGGGTACACTCTAATGGTCGAGTAAGAAATTCGAATCTCACTCCAATGGGCGAGAGAATTTGTGTATGATTCAATGGTGAAGAACCCCTGGGAGAGAGAAAAAATTGAGGAAATGATGAAACTCTTGTACGACATATGAGAGAAAGAGAGTTGGGCTTTTTTGATGAATATTTTTAGAAATTAAAATGATAGATTTAGGATTGAAATTTCAATATATCAAAATGGCAAATTTTAAGATGCACTATGGTGCACCTATTTCTAGGTCCACCACGCCTATACTTTTGAACAATCAGTAAAAAAATCTGAACAATTGCAAAATTTGAACATGTAGTAAAAACATCTGAACATCGCAAATTTTGAACATTTAGTTAAAAAATCTGAACAATTGCAATGCATCATGCCTATACTTTTGAACATTTAGTAAAAGAAATCTGAACAATCAAGAATTTTGAACATTTAGTTAAAAAATCTGAACATCACAATTTTGAACATTTAGTAAAAAAATCTGAACAATTGCAATGCACCACGCCTAAAATTTTGAACTTTTAGTAAAAAAATATGAACAATAATTTTTTTTGAATATTTAGTAAAAAAATCTGAACAATCGCAAATTTTGAATTATTACGAGTCAGACAAATTTTGAACTGACTCGTAATAATTCAATAGTTTTGTAATATAAACTGAACATTTAATGTATACAAAATGAACATTTCTTGATAAAATATGAACATAAAAATTACATGTTTATGTTCAATTTTTATGACGTGTTCATATTCTTTTTGTAAAATGTTCATTTTTTTGTAAAATGTTCAATTTTTTTTACTAAATGTTCAAAAGTATAGTTGTGGTGCACCTAATACTAATTGTATCAAAATACACTCATGTCTTTTTAATCTTGGATTTGGGCCAATTCCAATTCCCAAATTCTATGCATATACAAACTACATAATTGGGCCAAATTCAGAATTTCAAATGAAATCACTATTTATCAAACATTTATAGACTCATAGTCTTATATACAATAGCTAGTACAATCAACAAGTCAAAATTAGCTAATATGATCAATTTCAACTTTTAGAATTTAGTTTTTTTTCACCAAACATGACCTATAAATAAAGTACTTTATTTTCTTTTAAATTTTTTTTACATAATAATAGAGCACTTTATTCATTCCATTCTTTACGATAAAACAAATACAGTTTAATTATTGGACATTTACATAGGAACAATGGACATGCCATATTTAGGTCTTTGCATAAATCTAATAAACTTGAAAAAAAAAACTACTAATGAATTGAACAAAAAAATAGAATCTAGATTAAGTTTTCTATATCTTGTAAAGTAAAATTTGATGATAACCCTTTTATTTATTTATTTTTTTGTTAACTGAGCCTGAAAGATAATAACCTTAGTAGCTATGTAAAAAGTTTTATTTTTTATATGGCTATATCTCTTTCACTCTCATTGTTATATATTCACCTTGGATTTAGGATTTATTCTATAACTAATGCTAGACTAACTTTTACTTCAACTTGTATGCGTCCATGAAACTTTTGTACCACTGTGTTACATGTACATGAGAGTACCTTAATTGTTTAACAAATCTCAAAACTAGTTTAAACCCTGAATAATGAACAAGTTCTCTATAATTTAATACTAGTTTTGTCCCCGTGCAATGCACGGATTTATGAAGTATGATATAATAATACAATGGTCAATTGAAATAGAGTTAATTGAAATTAAATAATTTATGTAACACTTTTTTTATTTTTAAATTTGAATTTTATAATGTCTATCCTTTAAAACTTTTTTAATAGAATTTTTTTTCTTTTTTATTTTATTTTGTTTTTTTATTTTTTAAAAAATAGCATTTTGGAGGGAAAATTTTTCACAAAATTATGCCAAGTGTCCCATTTGGTGATTACTTTAGTATATAGTATAGATAAGATGAAAATTCAATTTTTAAATTTAGTTTTCTTATTTTAAGTGTATAAGGCAGTACTTTGGTGCTATTACTGTTATATATTATTCAATATTTTTTTAATTAGGTTTGTTGAGGTGGGGTTGGGCGGGTGGCATGGATTAGGGATGTCTATAAATTATGATAGTATGATGAGGTAGACAAATTTGGGGTGTAGAATGATGGTAGTATATCAATGAGAAATAGCAAGTTGATCTTATTTATCAACAAAAGAAACATATCAAGGAATATTTCGGACAATCTATTTACTAAAAGGGTAAGGATAAGTTTATTGGGAACTAAAGTAGAGTCTTAGAGTCAGAAGATGAGTCTCACTCCAGACTCAGACTCATGTGTTAATGTCATAAAAGACACATGTGAGACTTGGAGTGAGTTTGGAAGATCAAAACTTATTTCTAAACTTTGCATGGGGAACAAAATGCAAAAACTTTTAATCCCGGGTCAATCAATACTTGTCACCTCACCTAACAATTCTTTTTTTTTTTTTTTTACAAAAAAAATCATTTAAGATATTTTTTATAAAAACATAAATATATTTTTGAGAGGATAAGTGAGTCTTGGAATAATGTGTAAATTTGAAAAACTCTTGTATGAATCTGAATAATAAAAAACATTTAAAAGTAAGTGAAAAGGTGATGTGGAAGAGTCTGGAGTATGGGAATAAACTTGCTCTAAGAATGTACTTTTGACATGGTTGATATTTTCTCAAGGTTAACACCGTTTCCTCCATTGAAATACTCCTACCTCCACCTCCTTCCTCATTCGCTTGATCTCCACCATTTCCAATACAATCTTCAATAATAATAAGCTCAATGGCAGCTTCAATGGAGGGCTGGTCAACTCCTGGGGTTGACCATGCCCTTAATTTTACCCTTCATTCATAGGGTTTTTGTTTATTTTGATGGAAAAGTTGTCGATCATTGGTGGAAGTTAAAGATGAGGAAGATGGTGTCGGTGGAAAGTGGGCACGATGAAGATGATGGCGTCGGTAATATGGTGGGTGGAGACCGGGTAAGCTTAAATGGAGGAGGCTTCACGATACACCGTCAAGCCAACAAACAGAGTTAACTAGCTGTGCAATTTAGTTAATTAAGCTTCTATCCTCATCACTTTTTATGGTAAGAGTTCGAATACAAACAACACATATCTAATCTGTCTCATACACTATTGCGTTTATTCACTTACATAGTTATATGCCACAAGATATAAATCAAAAACATTAATAGGGGCTCCCTATATATTACGAGTAATTCGGTTTACTTCGATTCAATTCAAAAGAAATGGGCCCATATTTACCCCAAGTCCCTCCCTAACATCATAAATGGCTCTACAAGATCTTCTCTCTTCCAATAAAATAAGTTTCACCTCAAAAAAATTCATGTACTTTTTATGTCGACCAGATAAAAAAAATCTAAAATTAGTGTACCATGAGAGAGAAAGCGTGTGATTGCGAAAAAGTTAAAGAGATGAAGGTCCCATTGAAAAAGATCTATGAACCAAATTGGAAATTATGGGCAACATTTTTAAAAGGCATAATTCAACTGAAAAATCCAGGAGATAGCCAATCCAATCCATTCTTCTCTCTTTTTTAACCTCCTGATCACCTGGAAAACCTGTATTTAATATGCCTACTGTTGCAATTGAACCGCTTCTTCATCATTCTATCAGACAACCATGTCCCAGAATTAATCCAATTAATCCTCGGAAATTGCTACCCTTTTCACTCAATTTCAGTTCGAGGGCAGCTAGAATTTGTGGGAGTTATTCTAGCTATGGACGTTCAAAACCCCTTTTTGTTACTGCTTGTTCTGCGACCAGTACTCTTCCTGTTTCCTCACAACCTACTGAAATTGTTTACAGTGAGACATTTGAGCTGCCATTGGTACAAAAGGTCTGAAATTTGATTACCCAATTCTTATTTTTATGTTTGATGAAATGGGTTTTTGTTGTTTGCTGGAAATGTCTATTATTTTTGCCTAAATTGGTGTGATCATAATTTTGCTTATGGGTATCTTATATTTTGGTTTTTGTGAAATGAATTACTCTTGTTCGATGATTTTTTCTTTTAAATTTTTTCATGCATTTTGTTGAGTTGAGGTTGATGATATTGTTGAATTATATATATGTTTTAAAAAGTTGGGTTGTTTAGTTTTTGGTAAAATGTTTATTAGTAAAGATTTTGATTGATTTGGAATTGTAAAGGTGGAGGGCAAGATATGCATTAGCCTGGATCAAGGGAAGGATGGAGATAGTTGGATATTGAAAGTTGGGTGCACTCTTCCAGGGAAATGGGTTCTGCACTGGGGTGTGAATTATGTGGGTGACGTCGGAAGGTAATTTCTTTCCATCTATTGTTTGTGTTTGACATGTTTGAATGTTAAGGGTTTCTTAGTACGAGTTTGGTTATTATGATCTTTGTTTATACTTGTATTTGGTTAATTTGGATTTTCTTTGAGAATTGCAATGTGTGCTATTTAGACTCTTTATTTGAACCCGTAATAATTTGTCTGACCCTCTGATTCATGAATTGAGCTGGTCTTGTAGTTGATGTCTTGATTCACACCCATACTCTTTTTCTTGTTTCCTATTTATTTGGTAGGTTGATTTATTCATTTGTTTTATTATTTAAATGGATGTTCAGGGAGTGGGATCAACCTCCAAATGAAATGAGGCCTCCAGGTTCTGTTGCTGTTAAGGTATTCATGATTTTAGTTTTAGAGCTCGTAATATCTTGGAGCTACTGTTTTGTGTGTATATAGTTTAAGGCTATTTGTAAAATTTCAGGACTATGCTATAGAGACACCATTGACACAATCATCCTCCTCTGAGGGCTGTCTTCATGAAGTGACCATTGATTTCAATTGCCATAGTAAAATTGCGGCTATCAATTTTGTGTTGAAGGTCATTCTTTCAACTTTTAGAGCTTGTGTATTTATACCCTTATGCTTTGGCTGTATCTTAGTTTGCCTTCATGTTCACCATTTAAACAGGATGAAGAAACTGGATCATGGTATCAGCATAAAGGGATGGATTTTGTGGTCCCTCTTGTTGATTATCTCTGTGATGATGAGAATGTTGTTGGAATGAAGAAGGAATTTGATTCATGGCCAGGTGGAATATATCATGATGCCAATTTTTTCACTGAGGTTTATTGTTTGGCTTTGAACAGTCTGTTGTCTGTTGACTCTATTCATTCCATGACTAATACATGAACGATATCAATATTACCTTTAACTCTTTAAGAAATACAATATTTATTACACTTCTCTATGATGTTGTTGCTTACTGGTTCTCACTTACAGCATATAATTGTCAGATACTCCCACTGTCCCACTAAGATGCCCCAATTTCCTTTTATGGTTTTCCTATTGTGTCCCATACTCTTTTTGGAGTAGAGAGATAGACGTAAAAGCTTGGAAAAGGACAAAGTAAGAATCCCACATGCCAAACTTCAACGAAATTTTAAAAAAGTGAATTCCCCCCTATGGGGCACTCAGTTAGATTTATATTCTATCAGTGGGATCACATTGCTTTTCTTGGTTTAGAATTTTTTGAGTTACTAAAAATCTAAAATAACTTCTTCCATTGGGTATTTGGGTATTATATGAAGCATGCTCTTCACAGTTATCTTTGTACTTACTGAAGTTATTGTATTGTGCACTTTATGATTTGTATGTCGACAATTCTATATTATATAGTTAAAAAGATGGTCAATTTAGTTTGTAAATTTTTAATACTGCAGAACCTTCTTCTATACCAGATTAAGCAACTGATAGCATTAAATAGCCAGTACATAATCTGGGTTTGGAAAGTTCTAATGAGTGAAATTTAGATTGTTGCTTTTCTTTGAATTTTCTGTTATTTTCACACTGCAATGTCTGTTGGGATTATAATGGCTGTTCATTTGGTATTGGCATGACTAATTTGGCCTCCTAAGTTGATTTTCTGAATGAGTGGCTTTAATATAGATAAACAGTTCTTGTAAAACAAAATTTTAAGAACATGATTGCTCTCTTTATGCTTTAAAAACAGATGTATAATGGAGAGGGCTCTTATGAACAATTTCCTGTGATCTTGCTTGATGTAGGAACTTTTGGACAGTTGTCTAATATGCTTCTTGAAAGCGATGGACCTCTGTGTAATGTTGAAGGCATTGATGAAGCGTCTCCTGAGCTTGCTTTAGCCAATCGAATACTTGAAGGGTTTTATGAAGAGCAGCCTATAGTAAAAGAAGTTCCTGTTAGCAATTCACTGTTTGTCTCTGCGAGAAAATGCTCAGAAACGGATAAGAATATCGTCTTTTTGGAAACTGATTTGTCAGGGGATGTTGTAGTTCATTGGGGAGCATGCAGAGACAATCCCATGAAATGGGAAGTACCAGAAGCACCACATCCACCAAATACCGAAGTATTTAAGGACAAGGCGTTGCGCACAAAACTGCAGGTATGAAAAGAAGTACAGAAGGGTATATCTGGTTAAATTTAATATAGTGCTATATCGCCTATATGTATACATACTGTTGATTAGTCTTCTGGTCCATACCTCAGTGTCCTTTTCATTCCATCTAAAATATAGGTAATGTTACATTGCCAATAATTATAATCTGCATTTATATTCTTTGTTTCCTATCTCCTCTCTGCTGGTTAATTTCAAAATAATTTTCTGCCCCTACTACCTTACAAATTTACCATTAGCGCGTAATTTTCTATGCTCTTGTTGTTACTAACTGTCCACTTTATTGGCTTGCGATCACAAGGGTGCTAAATATATAGATATCTGAAGCTAAGCTGTCTATGGTATAGGACCGAGTTAGTAAATCATACGGTTTTTTTTTTAATTACATCAGGACAATGTTTGTTTTGATCCATTCTTTATGATACCATTTCTTTTTTAATGAATTGTCTAATCTCCAGCCTCATTCTTGTCTTTTGCAGACTAAAGGAGACGGATTTGGAGCTAATGGACTTTTTACTCTAGATAAAGAAATTACCGGATTTCCTTTTGTCCTGAAGGTGAATGATCAAGTGTGGTTAAACAATAGAGGAAATGATTTTTTTATCCCTCTTTCCAGGGCCCAAAGTGTGGGTGGTCCATCTGATGAAATAGATAAGAAGGTATCTTCAGAGTCATTCTCTGGATCTGTGACAAAGGATGAAGACCCACCAATAGAAAATCAAGAAATTCTTCAAACTACTTTTACAGATGGAATCATCAAAGAGATACGGAAACTAGGTACTGACATCACTTCTGACACGAAATGGAAAAGAAAAAGTAAAGAAGCACAGGAAACTATTCTGCAAGAGATCGAGAAGTTGGCTGCAGAAGCATATAGTATCTACAGAAGCTCTACTACAACCTTTCCTGTAGAAGCTGATTTAGAAACTGAAGAGTTAGAAATTCCAACTGAAATTTGCTCTGGGACAGGGAGTGGTTTTGAAATTCTATGCCAGGGGTTCAATTGGGAGTCCCATAAATCTGGAAGATGGTACATGGAGCTCCTCGAAAAAGCTTCTGAATTGTCATCACTTGGGTTTACTGTAATTTGGTTGCCACCTCCCACTGAATCTGTATCACCTGAAGGTTATATGCCAAAAGACCTTTACAACTTAAATTCGAGGTTAGCTTTGTCACCTATTAGTATTTTGGCTATAAGTGAAATATTTTTCAGCTCTCTAGCTTATTATTTTTCTATATTAGAAAGCATGCATTTTACTCTCCAGTAAAGATGGAAACTTAGTTCATTAATGTGCTTTTGACATGCAAAGTTTAGACGAGTTCATGACTACATTTCTTTTTCTGGCTGTCACTACTTTGGGAAATAGATATGGTACAATTGATGAGCTGAAGACTGTTATCAAGGCATTTCATAAAGTTGGTATTAAAGTTCTTGGAGATGCTGTTATAAATCATCGTTGTGCACACTTCAAAAACCAAAATGGTATTTGGAATATTTTTGGAGGCCGCCTTAATTGGGATGATCGCGCAGTTGTTGCTGATGATCCTCATTTCCAGGTTTCTACAATTTTTATTTATTTTTTGTATTAAAGTGCATTATCCATATACATATTCTTTCTCCTTTACATCCAGTCATTGGTTGGACTTTCCAAAGTAAGATAATGTGGCAGAACTTTTACCTAATTGCAAGATTAATTGAGTAACCATTGTAATTAGAATTTACCTGCTGTGTTTCCTAACTGATGGAAATAATTATAAATACCTCAAGGTTGACTTAAACATTTGATGGGAAACTTAAGAAACATAGTGACAAAGTAATAAATGGTTTTATAAAAGGGATTTCTATAAGGTTTTGGACTTTTGATTGCAACTAGCTTGCCCCTTCTAAGCAGTTTCTTGTTTATTAGTCGAGATTTGCGCCCCGTGAACCCATATATATACCCGTTGCTAATAAACATTCAATTATGTATCAATATTCTATCTGACAGCTATGTGTACTGGCATCAATTAAGGATGCAACTTTTATGGTTTTTTGACACTTTGGTGGTACCTATTAAGTTTGCGTAGTGGATTTCTCTAGTATCCAAAATACTATGTGCATTTTATGTTTGCATTTCAAACTTGAATTTGTGTAATAAATTGCATAGTGTACTCCAGACTCCCAGAGACTTGCAACATGACAATTATGTCATACTATCAATAGATTTCTCGATCTAAATCCCCTTTTTATTTTTTATTTTTATTTTTTTTATTATTATTATTCTTATTGTTATTGGTTACCATGATTTGAGCACAGATATGTTCCTATATGACTAAGATTTTGGTTGTGCTATCCAGGGTAGAGGCAATAAGAGCAGTGGAGATAACTTTCATGCTGCACCGAACATTGATCATTCACAAGATTTTGTAAGAAATGATCTTAAAGAATGGCTACGCTGGCTGAGGTTAGTCATTCACTTGCTCGGTGTTAATTTATTATCAAATTGTTCTATATCTGGGGTTTATACTGAAGCTACAAGACTAATTTAGCAAATAATAGATATTTAATATTAGTGGTTTTCTAGGAATATCATTTATGATCTGCATGCTTTGTGCTATGAAATTACTCTTATTTTTCTGGTAACATAAAATGCAGGAAAGATATCGGCTATGATGGCTGGAGGCTTGATTTTGTGCGTGGATTTTGGGGTGGTTATGTTAAGGACTACATCGATTCTAGTGAGCCCTACTTTGCTGTTGGGGAGTACTGGGATTCACTTAGCTATACGTATGGAGAGATGGATTACGATCAAGATGCTCATAGGCAGAGAATTATTGACTGGGTTAATGCTACTGGTGGAACTGCGGGTGCTTTTGATGTCACCACAAAAGGGATTCTCCATTCTGTATGTATCTACTACCTCCGTTACATATTAGTTGCAACTTTTGTCAAAACGGGGTGCTACACATTAGTTGCAACTTTCTATTTTTTTCCTATTTTAGTAAGTTTTTTTAACAAAAAAATACAAAAATACCCTTACTAAAAAAACTTATAAACATAACTAACTATCTAAATCAGATTTCATTAAATTCCTAATCTAACTTATTAACATAATATTTTCACCTAATTTAACTCATCTAACACATAAATTAAAAAAACAATTCAATTCCAAAAATCATTCAACTCAATCAACTCCCAAGAATTATCTGAACACGACCTTCACAACCTCGTCGCTGCCGCATCTAACCACCATTGTTACCGTTGCCGCCGCATCCACCACCACCGTCAACGCCGTCGTTGCTCATCACCATATTCAAAGTCGCCGCCTACTCCTTCAGTGTTCCTTTCTCACTCCTTTTCTCTCTCTCTCTTTTTTTAATAGTGTAGATCTGATGGTTTGAGGGGTAATTGGGCTAGTTTAGGGTTGTTTATGGATGGTTTAGTGTGATTCAAGGTGAGGAAGGGTAGTTTTGGGTTGGTTTAGGGTAAGTGTGGGTTATCTTGCGGCTGATTGAGGGTGGTGGTTTTGGGGTGGTTTATGGCGAGTGTTGGTTGCTTTAGGGAGGTTCGGCTGTGAGAAGTTGGTGTCGGTGTGGTTAGAGTTGAGAGGGGGTGGTTTCGAGTCGTTTGGGTTGAGAGGGGGTAATTTTGGGGTTGTTCGCGCTGCGGGGGGTGGTTTTAGGGTTGTGAGATGGGTGGTCGGCCTGATATGGGTGGTTTCAGGCTGAGAGGTGATGATTTTGGGGTTGCTCGGGGTAATAGGTGGTGGTCTTAGCGTTGTTCGGAATGCGTGTGGGTGGTTTCTGAGTGGTTCGGCCTGAGAACAGGTGGTTTCAGGCTGTGAAATGGGTGGTCTAAAGGTGGCTGATGTTGAATGTTGGTGTGGTGTGGTTGTTGTTGTTGGTGGTGGTCATCTTTTTAATTACCTCCACTTTCTCTCTCCTATCCTTAATTTACTATACTTTAATTCATTAATCAACCATTATGAAATTTTGTCTTAGAATCCGTGTCAAGCTCAAAGTTGCAACTAACTTGAAACGGAGGTAGTATTCAAGTTCTAGAAAAGTAGAAGATAACATTTAATATATCTTATCAGTCTCATAGAGGGTTATGCTACATTGCTATCCTGTTATCTCATTTTTATTTCTAATTCTATAAAACTTTGGATTGCTATGCCTGCCAAGCTTCAGATAAACAAAGTATGTCTTTGGTTTATATTCTGCCACATATATTATTTTCCCTTGGCAATCAGCACTTGAATTCATTAATGTATCTGATGTATAGATGATTTGTTCACATGTATGGCATTTAGGATGGAGGGTATTAGGGCGAATAAGTGATGGGAAGAGTTTAGAAAATCTTAGGTTGCATTTTGGGTAATTATTTAGGACTGCAATTTATTTCTTTAGTATTAGGGGGAGATGCATATTCTACCTTCCCTTGGGCAACACTGTAACAATCATCCCCTTTGGACATGCATGACAAGGTGGTTATGCAAGAAGATGGAAACATATTTTAAAAGAATCTTATTAGATCTCCTTTTTTGGCTAGCCTTTTTGACAAGTCAAGTTGATCAGTCGCCACATCTGCCTACTACATATTTACCCAGTGTTTAAGGTACATTGCTTTAGTTCATCCTGTGCCTTTCTCCCCTGCCAAAGTCAGCAATAAGAAATCATAGTCAAGTGTTTTTAACACTGTTAGACCTATGAGTGAGGAAATATTATCTTCTCGGTGAATTACTCTAATAACTTTATTAATCATTCTCTCATACTTTGCCTCTCCCCTCTTCAAGGTAAGCAAAAACTAGAACCATGCCTTGTTCAAATTGTGAACTTAATGATGTAAAATAGAGTGATATGACAGAGGGAGAGGTGAGTTTCTCAGGAGCCAACATGCATGCCATGTTCAGTATCTCTTGTTATTGTTGGCTTCTAGCATGTTGTGATATTCTTAATTGACTTGCATAGCTTCTTTTCCAGTTCAATCATCATACTTAAGTACAAGAAGATTTTAAATTGTACTCATTAACTGATGTCACTTGCCTCAGGTCCTGGAGAGATGTGAATATTGGCGTCTGTCAGATCCAAAAGGAAAACCGCCTGGGGTTGTTGGCTGGTGGCCTTCTCGTGCTGTCACCTTCATTGAAAATCACGATACTGGTTCTACCCAGGTGCATGCTTCTTTTTCTCTGTTTTTGTCATGTCCATGATCGAGACTCAAGATTGCAAAATTGATTTTCAAGACTGTTTCCTTGTTCAATGTTCTCAAATTTGTGGTCTATTCCTTAAATTGGTGGATAATGCTTTGTTTCCAATTGTGCTCCAGTCTCTTACATCCCCTATATGTTGGCATTTTTTTCTGCATTTATTTTCATTTTTGCTAAATTCAGGATTTTATTCATTTTACGCTTATCTTGTTAATTACTTTGGATTTTTTTTTTTAAATAATCTTTCTTGAAATGTTTGCTAGGGAAGAAAAGATAGGTATTGACGTATTTTATCCTTTGGAACATGCATGCTTTTTCACTTTTTTGGAAGACTTATGGTCGTTATGGATACATGCATGGTAATAAGCAAAATTACCTTAAATGATGGCCTACCTTCGAAAATGATTGATTATGAAAGTTTCGTAGGTAAATTTATCAGAAGATTTCATTGATTTTTCCAAGGTAGCTTCGATTTTTAGAAATGATGCTAATATGTAATGATTTTGCACTTTCTCAATCCAATGGATGTTATGAAGGTTAGTCATTTGTTTTTGGATATTGATTATGTAAGATATCCAAAAGTGGCACATTTATTCCCTGACTTCCCAGGTTCATACCTGATGAATTCTTTTTCTCATTCTGTGTGGTCTATTTCTTACCATTTCTCAACAATAAGGATATCAGAAATGGCCATATCATTTTAGCTATGAAAGTCTCTACTTTATAACATTGCTCCTCCATTTATGTTTGAAAACACGTTATTTTTGTTAGCTAAATTGCAGTTTCTCACTGTCTTTACTTGTATGCTTCTGCGAAGGGTCATTGGAGATTTCCTGGTGGCAAGGAAATGCAAGGTTATGCTTACATCCTGACTCACCCTGGAACACCAGCAGTTTTCTATGACCACATCTTCTCAGACTACAAATCTGAAATATCTGCACTTATCTCTGTCCGAAATAGAAACAAAATCAGCTGCAGGAGCCTTGTAAGTATCTTTTAAGAATCTTAATTATGTGAGATTCTCCGTAAGTTTGGTCATGTTTTTATAATTTATTCAAGTCACAAAAAGATTTTTTTTTAGCTATCTACCATGTCACTGATAAGTTTCATATGGTACTGTAGTTATAGACCTCTAAACTTGACCTTATTATATATGTGGCCTCTGATAAGTGAGAACAATGCTCATTTAAATTGATTTAGTCTGCACTAGTGCTCCCTGTTTCCAATTACAGTGCTATATAGACTTCCAGGACATGGAGAACAAAAGCAGATAGGGATATATACAACTGAAAATTACCTGCTGGATTTTTTCAGGTTAAGATAACCAAAGCAGATAGGGATGTATACGCAGCAGTTATAGATGATAAAGTGGCCATGAAAATTGGACCTGGTCATTACGAGCCACCAAGTGGGCCCCAGCAATGGTCTGTGGCTGTTGAGGGCAGAGATTACAAGGTTTGGGAATCAAAGTGAGAAATCCCTGAATTTTTTAGAATCAAAGTGAGGAGCATATCAGGATGGAATTTCTCAGTGTAGATCATGTAGTAAAGTAACCCTCACAAATACACAGGGTCGGTCTTTAATTGTACAGGAAAACCAGGAAGGATGATTTGCATTGGCAGAAATTGGCTCTGCTCTGTAGTGTATCTGGCATATTCTTGCAATCTACTGATGATTGAGTATGAACTTGATGTTGCCTTTCAGCGTGTAAGTGTGGTAGTATATATGGTCTGTATCTACATTCTTTAATAAGCAGAGGATGCAAGTTATCCTTGTACTGGCAAAAACTGTAATACCCATTTTTCTACATTACAGCAGGATAATCATGTTTATTCACTCTGATTCTGAATAAATGTATCAGTTATTCTGTCTACTTTTTTGCACTCTATTTAATCATAAACTAGTGTGTATCTCGGGCGATGCACCGAGTTTTACTTTAAATCTCAACAAATATTATTTGACCTATAAAATATAACTACAAGTATATAAATAAAATAAGGGGAGCAATAATAATTATGAAACCAATTAAGTGCTCTCAAATTGATGTTTAATACAAAGTATTTAGTATGTTTTAATTGAATATGAACATAATTAACGATAGCAAAGATGGTTATAACATTAGTTTATTTCTTATTGGTCTTGTGGATGATGTGGCATATAATACTTGTGAAAGGTGATGTGGCATATATCTAATACACGTGAAGAGTGTCATGTGACACATATTCCGTTTTAGGAACGCTTTTTAATAGATGAGTATAGATAGATATAGATTTGTTGGGTACAAATATATGTATCAGGCATGTATTCTGGTTTGTCTTAAATTTCTACACGAACATACTAGGTAGAAAACACATCAACTCAGCATAGTGGGTGGAGATATCATCCATCCACCAGGTTGTTTTTTTGATAATCCTAAAGTACATGGTGTAATTTGATAAACAATGAGCATAACCAGGAGCTTATAAAAGACTGAGCTTCCAAAATCCAAGTATGCAGTCTGCTGTGTTCCTATGTTTCCAATTAACACTAAGCCAAATCAGTCGCTTGGTCTAATGGTAAGGGTTTGGCTTCATGATTAAGGTAATGAGAAATTGAGAAAAATCTTTCTAGGGGCTATTTGGGGGTGGCAATTCTCTTATACTTCCCTCTCTCTCCTCATAACCAGTGACCTGGTCATCCATTGGCCTCACTCTAAGGAAACCCATGTTTTTGTTTTTTTAAAGCAAAGAAACCCATGTTGAATCAATCTAAATTTGGAAAATCTAATACTCCTTCCGTTTTTAAATATTTGCTCCATTTCTCTTGGACACAAATGGTGATGCTAATCTTTGATCACTAATATTTTTAATTGTCAATCCATGCTTGCGCCAAATTCAACTATAGTAATATTCAAAAAATTTATAATCTGATCATCTGATTAAGGATATAAAAGATTAACAGCCGAGCCAATCAACAACTACATTCAGAGTTGTAATATTGTTGCTGCTGCAATGCCTGCAAGAGGGTGTCGCTACTGATTGTAGATTATAGGCTGCCAAATTTATTTTTCATTTATTCAAAATCATATGTATATACGTAGTACTTGTTATACAAGTATATAGAAATTGCAATGAATGTAGATATTTTATGTGTATATATATTTCAGTTTCTCTTTTTTTTTTTTTTTTTTTTTTTTTTTTTGTATATACATGTGGGGTAGGGGTGGTTAACTGCAGTAACCATGGTAAGTTGGGAGGTAAGGGGTATATGGTAGCATTAGGAATTACAAAAGTTTTACGTATATCATATTATGGTAGCCATTAGGAATTACAAAAGTTTTAGGGTGTTATTATAATTTGATATTTATTTCTACTCAATTCCCTTCACAACGCAAACAAAAAACTGTCAATATTTTATTGTATTTCCAATTTTATTCTCAATCTTTTAATCCCCAAACCCCTCCTAATCCCACTTACCAAACACCCGTACAAGTAGTAATTATCCCTATAATTAATTTTTTATTATTCCTGCTGAACGTATAATCCTTCAAAAGATAAAAAAATAAAAAAAAAATCCTGCTGAAGGTATAATCCCTTAAAAAAATTATATAAAAAGATGATAAGCTTGATATATTTTAATTTTTAAAAAAAATAATAAAAGCTTGATATATCTAAACAACCTCTTTTTTGAGAGAGAATTGATTTAAACAAGAGGTGAATTATTGGAAAATCAGAAAAGACTCGAACTTTTCCAAAAAAGAAGAAAGGCAAATATTGCAGAATTAGAATGACGAACAGGGATTTGAATTGGGAAGATTGGGATTTATACGATGGAGAATATTTAAAAGATTTATGTTTCAGACTACCATGGTTTGAATTTAAGGAAGACGTCAAGGATTCAGTGAAATTTGTTTCAGGCTGCACCAACAAGATCATCCATGCTTGCGCCAAATTCAAGTTACCTAATGTATAGTAATCTCTGTCTCTTTGATTGTTTATTTTATTGTCTCTTTGATTGTTTATTTGATTTTTACCAATTAATTGATTTTATGATTTATGATCTGTTGATGTTATTTGTTTTAGTGCTACTGTACAAATAATTCTCTTTGATTTGATAGGGTCAACTCTTGATTGTACCAATTTTATGAGAAATTTGTGACACTTGCAACATCAAGTGTTAGTATAGCCTCTAATCAAATAAAATAAGGGGTGTCAAGTTTATCTCCTTGATAAACAAACATACTACCCACCCGTATAAGAGTAACAATATAACAAGACACCGCTCTAAAGTAGTAATAATATTAATATTGCTTTAGATTCGAATAATTGAAAACACTTAATTAACATAACATGGAAGGCTGATTTGAATTTGATTTTTCTATGAAATTGCAGTTGTCCAAGATTCTGAGGAGAATGAAGTTGAGAAGAAGCTACTATGTACCACTTGATAATGAAGCAAGTAATCAGATTGATGATATGAACAAGAACAAGGATAGTATAGCAAATCAACGTGTACGCGAGTTCGAGTTCAAAATTGGAAAGCATATTGTTTGCTTAACTGTGACCACCAAGGTCAAGAGAGACTAGTGTAGAGTGTAGATGCAAATCAAAGTTACTCAAAGACTAGTGTTTGATTAACAAACAGAACTACTACTTTGTGTGTGTGTGTGTGTGTTTGTAGAGATATAACAGTTGAATATTTGTGCTTCATAAAAATCAAACTTGCATTGTTAGGATT
This sequence comes from Chenopodium quinoa, assembly GCF_001683475.1. Classification (NCBI taxonomy): domain Eukaryota; kingdom Viridiplantae; phylum Streptophyta; class Magnoliopsida; order Caryophyllales; family Amaranthaceae; genus Chenopodium; species Chenopodium quinoa. The sequence continues at coordinate 1,237,902 of NW_018744041.1, read as the reverse complement.
GTTGTACAAATTGGCTGTTTTCTTCGATTAATTCTATAACATGTTTATGATGCAGAGCTTTCTATTTGTCTTCGTTGTATCTAATTTTCTACTTCTTCTTTGAGCAAATAATATTGATTTCCAGGAGCAACAAGTCACATTGGCGCTGAAACTGCCCGTGTGCTCGTGTTGCTCTTGTTATATAATAAATTTCTAGCTTCTCTCTTTTTCTTATTTATTTTAGTTTAGCATTTCATTTCCAAAAGATAATTACACCTGTTGAACGTATATAAAAAGTAATTCATCTTGGGTGGATCCGGTCCACAATAAACTTATAGTGGACCAAAAGTCTCACGTGCCCAAACCACCAAATAGAAGACAGTAAAAAGTCTCCAGCCCATCCCACTAACCCTTAAACCCATAAAACCCCAAACAATTCATGCATCTTCTTCAGAGCTCGAAGTTTTTTCTCTCTCCTTCTAATCAATCTAGGGTTTATAATTCTCTAATAATCAATTAATTTCTCCGAAAATCATGGCAAATTCTTCTATACATTCAGTTGAAATCGATCTAAATCAAAATATACAGGACAATGTAGAAAATTTTGATATCAACGTAATCAATTTCGATCTGAGCGATGATGCTCAAATCGAATGCTACTACGAAGGTAAGAATTATAAAAATTATTGATTATCTATTTGATTTTGATCAAACTGTGCAAACTTAATTTATTGATCATTGTTTAATTTATTGATCAATTCGGACCTGAATAAGAAGATGAAGTTGTTGAAGATGTAGAACAAGCAATTATTGATGCTGAGGATGAGAATGATCAACATGTAATACAAGTTCAAGGTATTACAATTATGCGAATTATGCGATTTAGAGTATATGCAAATTATGCAATTGGTTTTAGAATTCGATAATGTGAATGAATCAATTATGCAATTGCTGCAATTTCATAATGTTAAATAGGATTCATAAAATGTAAGTCAATTATTCTCCAATATCTACATGTATCAATTCATGCAACACTTGTTTGGCACTTTAAATGTAAGTCAGACGTTTTATAAAATGATAAGTATAATCACTTTAATTATGATATAGTCACTTTAAATGTAATATAATCAATTTTATAAAATTTCTGCAAAATAATAATCTTACATTTGGTGTACGGTATAAAAATTATTTCAATAATCATTTATGTGATATAATTCTATTTTATACTCTATAATCTTCTTTTTCGCATTATAATCATGTGTAATGCAGGGAAGGGGAGGGAGTTGTGTGCTGCATGTAGGCAGGGGAGGGGTACGGTTGTGAGAGTTTGATTGATTCGTATGTGGTGATTTAATGTATTTAGTGTATTTTGCACTGCTGCACTAGGCATTGTCTTATGGTGCTATAATATTTTCAGTGGCCTCTTGTTTTTGTTGTAACAACTTGAACAAAGGGGGTGCTTGGAGGGGGGAGACATAGCTGAAAATAGTCTGATTTATAATAATATAATCTGATTTATAATGATATAATCAATTTTATCTTGGCTATTATATTTTCACTTGCAGACAATACAATTTAGTTTTGAAGAGCCATAAATAGCAAAAGCAAGAAAATTTCTTGAAGAAAATTTCAAAAAGACCAACATTATTGTTGACAAAATAATCAAGGAAGATGAACAAAGAAGAGCAGCTGAAGAAGCAAAAGCAGCTGAAAAGGCAAAAGCAGCAGCACAACAAGCAAAAGCAACAACAACTGATGGAAGTCATCAAGCATTGTCATCGTCAGGACTAACTATATTGGATCCCGATAGAGCAACTACCAAAGGGAAAGATAACAAGAGAATCAAGGGGCATTATGATTTATACAAAAAGCCAACAAAAAGAGGGAAAAAAAGACATAAAGAATTTGGTTCCACAACTCCAAAAGTTCATTTGTTTTAGAATTTTTGGTTTATTAACTTTTCTATCTCATATACAACATAATCAATTTTGATTTGGCATAATCTGTTTGTACTTGACATAATCAGTTTTGTATTGGTATTTGATTGGGTATAATCAGATTTCAATTTTTATAGTGACCAAAATAGGAGTCAATATTTCATACAAACTTGACCATAGAACAAATCTTCTCATGCAAAAGTAAATCAAATATATCTGCCAGCCATGTACTTAATTATGTAACCCAAAAGAGGAGGTGTTGTGAATATGTTAGCTTTTCATCTTATATACTCATATTTGGTATACTCATAATCACATATAATCTTATATAATCATATATAAGTTGTTAAACACTTGAATACTACTATTATGTAACCCAAAAGAGGAGGATGTTATGAATCTATTAGCTTTTCATCTTATATACTCATATTTGGTATACTCATAATCACATATAATATTATATAATCATATATAAGCTGTTAAACACTAGAATACTATTATGAACTTGATTCATTGATTTATATAGATGTCATTACATTGTTACTTGTTAGACATTGTTAGACATTACACGTGTAAATGTCATTACATACCAAAAATATTAATCCATATTATCTACTTTTAGAACTCTACAATTATTTCTTCTTCTTAGTTGCTACAATTTTTTGTTTTTTGGCTTCGAGTTTCTTCATCTTTTCTGCTTTTCGGGCCTTTTTCCTTCTGTTCTCTTCAATTGTCTGCAAAGTCTTTGACCTTTTATCTTTGAATGCAATCACATTATCCAACAGAAGAGATCTCACTTTATTCATGTCTGATAATACAAGGCTTGCACATATACAAGCTCTGCATATCTTTCTATCATTCTCCTGAAAATTAATAATCATATAAAACATTATTCCTTACCTAAACTCTTAACTTTTTTCTAGCATACACAAAATGATATAAAGTAGTAGAACTTACAGTATTCAAAAAAGGGCATTCAAACACATTTGAACCGTCAAACAACAACATATTGGTCAACACGAAAGCAACACAATCCAAATCCAAAAACAACATATTGGTCTTCCACCTCCCTTCGATCTCTTTTATTTTAAAGAGTCCAATATCACAAACGATATTTAAGTGGATTAACTCGAAGAAATTTCCAATTAAATCAGCCTACAATAAAAAATAAAAAAAATAAAAATAAATTGTAAATAGTATTCTTAAAATAAGAATAAAATACAAATATGAAAACCTGAAAAACTGTAGAACAAAAGTGAAGTATGAAATACCAATACAAATCCAATTTCTTCAACTTTTTTCTTATAAGAAGGATCAACCAATAGCTTGTTGTCAAGATATTGAATATTCTGCTCTTTAATATTCAGCACAAACAGAAAATAATGATGCTCAAATAAGACTGGAAAAAATACCTGAAATATTCAGCACAAACATCATTATATGATATTAAACATCATTATATATACACAAACATCATTATATGATATTAAACATCATTATATATACACAAACATCATTATATGAAAGATGTGATATAATCACAACTGATATCTTATTATCATATTTATATTGATATAGTCACTTTTATATTGATATAATCACAATTGATACCTTATAATCATATTTATATTGATATAATTACAATTGAAATCTTATAATCATTTTTATATTGATATAATCTAATTTTTAATCATATTTATATTCATATAGTCAGTTTTATATTGATATAATCATCACAATTGAAACTTATAATCATATTTATATTGATATAATCACAATTGATATCTTATAATTATATTAATATTTCGTCCAGTAATTGTTTTCTTATATTTGCACACATAAGCACACATTCTGCAATTTCTAAAGCTTTTCGACTAAAATCAATAAACTAAAACTACGAACAACGAACACAAGAGAGAGGAAAACCAGTAGAATTAAGCTATTGTAAAAACTAATTCCTAAAAATCAAATCAAATACTAAAATACCTCTTAAAAATGAAATTTAAACACTAAAATTGAAAATCTGAAGTTAAATTAATCAGAATCGGACGATTTACACAAAAATTGAACTAATTAATCGAAAACCTAATTAAATACCTTTGCAAGGCCGCCCAACTGATGATCGTAATCCTCTTCGTTTACTCCAATTTGATGATCGTATCTGATTAGGGGATTTTTCCCACCAATCACCATCTGACAAGTGGACCAATCAGGTTCCGCCATGTGTCCATCACATGGGCCAATAGGAGCCTGCCACGTGTCAAGCAATGATCCGTCCACTATGGACCAATTACGACACGACACGTGTCCTTCCCATGACACCTGGGATAACTGGTCACCAAGGCCCAACGTCCGAGGGAAGCCCAATCAGCCCAAGGTTAACCTAAACCTAGATTGGCACGTTTCCCGAGGTTATAAATACCTCCCTTAATCCTCATTAAGAGGGGGAACGCAGATTACACACATAAAACTCTCTCACCTAGAGAGACCCAATCACTTTAATTTTCGCATTAATTACTCCTTAATCAAGTACTAACTTGACCATCGGAGGCGGATCTCCAATCATCCGGAGCATCCGTTTGTTTTGCAGGTACAGGCGTCCGATTCCAGTCTCGGAATTGTAACTCTCCCGCAGGACATCAGAAAACCCCGAAACATCTTGGCGCCGTCTGTGGGGAGAGTACTTCTGAGATGGCATCCACGTTTGTACCGACTCCTGAAGAGAGACGTCCCCTGGACGACCCTCTAGTTCAGTCGGACCACGATACTGAGAATGAATTTGAAGTTGAAGCTCACACAGCTTCAGACGGGACCCTAAGGGCCCGACGTACCCGTCATACCGAAAGGAGGGAACGGGAACATCTTCATACAGGAAGCAAGCCAGCAGGCGCACCGCCTGTTCGGCAACAGCCGACTGATGGGTCTGCTCCCATCACAAGGAACGAACTGATGACCTTCATGAGGGACTTCAAGGGAGAAATTCAAGAGTTGATCAACAAGAAGCCGCCTGCTCTGGACAAGGAGCAGTCGGCTAAGAAACCCTCCACTTCACAGAAGAGGAAGCCAGTTCAAGGGCGAGAGACGACCCCTCATCCTAAATCTAGGAAGCGGGAGCCACCTGCCCTTGATTTCACAAAATACCGTTTTCCTACTCTAGGAAATAGGAAACCTGTTCGTCATATTCAGGCGGACGGGTCGAGGAAAACATACACAGACGCTCGGCTACTGCTAGAGCAGAAGAAGAGTGACCGATTGTCAGAGTCGACCTCTACTTCAAACCTCCAAGACAGTCTGCGAAATACCTCGATGAGGCATACTCAGTCGTATCATGAGAGTCAGTCAGGCGGCACCTCCCGTCAGTCCGGCTATCATAGCGACCAGGCGGTACCAAACTTACCGTTTGTACCGCAACAACAGTATTTTTTACAGCCACCTCCGTTTGGTGGACATGCAGCAAAAAACGTCCAACCTATGGACTGGTAGCTACGGTTGCTTAGACTTGGCGAACAGCCGTCGGCCTTCTCCAAGGAAATTACTGAAGCCGCTCAGCCGACCAAAGTGAAAAATGTATTAGTAGGCGCCTATGACGGCACTACTAACCCAGAAGACCATCTGATGGCATTCACCAACCTGATGTACCTTCAAGGGTTGGATGATCCCACTTGGTACAAGTGTTTCCCAGCGACTCTCAAAGGAATCGCACAACAATGGTTCGGCAACTTGCCGACTGCTTGTGTAAATAGCTTCAAGACGCTTGCTTATTTATTCACCTCCAACTTCGCCATGAACATCCCTGCGAAGAAGACGACCCTTGATTTAGGAACAATTCAGCAGGGCGAGAAGGAGGGTCTTCGTTCTTACATCAGGCGGTTTAACCTGATGAAAATACAGATTCAAGGGTTACCGGATGAAGTAGCCTATACTGACTTTTTCAGAGGTCTCAAAGACGGGTCGACCTTCAAATTTGATTTGGTCCGAAAGAGGGTGGCGACTCTTCAAGAGGCCTTGATTGAAGCGGAAGCTTATATACAGGCGACTGATCTTTGTAGTACGGTAAAACAGTCAGACGGGAGAAGGTCCGACAAAAGAGAAGGACGACAGAAACAGTCGTCAAACAAAGACGAGAAGAGAAAAGAGGTCTGGGCGGCTGATTCCTCTAAACAGCCGGCCCAGAAAAAGAAAAAAGAATTCAAACCATACTCCCCAAAGTATGCGTTTAACAAGGATAGCCAATTTATCCTAAAGGAAATCAAGGGACGGATCTCAATTGAGAAGCCGGTCCCCATGAAGGGTTCTGCAAACAACCGGAACCAAGAAAAATTCTGTGATTATCATGAAGATGTTGGTCATCACACCAATGAATGCATCAGTCTCATGCGGTATCTGGACCGCCTGGCTGAGCAAGGTGATCTTGACACTTATGTCAAGAAATCTACGGGGAACACTTCCTCGAAAAAGCAGTCTTCATGGCTGTTAAAAAATTGAAGCCCTACTTTTTGGCACATGCAGTCGTCGTGTATTCAGACCAACCTATCAAGCGGCCACTGACCATCATGGAGTCGTCAGGACGAATGATCAAATGGGCCATAAAAATACAGAGCCTCAAAGTTACTTTCGAGCCTAGAAAAGCAGTGAAGGGGCAAGCCTTTGCTGACTTTATTGTTGAGATGACTCGTCCTCCTGACTCTCAAGTTACAGACCAGGTCTGGAAGGTATATGTGGACGGAAGCTCTACTTCAAATGGTTGTGGAGCAGGCGTCATATGTCAGTGGCCAGAGGGCGACAGGTACGAGTATGCTCTACGCTTCAGTTTTCAGGCCTCAAACAATGAGGCAGAATATGAAGCTTTACTAGCCGGAATCCGCATGTGCAAGGCGGCAGGGGCAAGAAAAATAGACGCCTGCTCCGATTCACAATTGATAGTGAGTCAGTACAATGGCGAATACGAAGCAACCCATCCGGCCATGATCAAGTATTTACAGGCGGTCCGACAACCAGTCGGCTCCCTTGAGGATTTCCATCTGACCCAAGTGCCGAGATCAGAAAACAACCAGGCGGATGCACTGTCAAAATTAGCATCATCCGCCTCCTGTGATACTCCTCGAACTGTTTTTTGGGAAGTAATGGAGAAGAGAAGCATCGAGGAAGACCCTATTGGAATCCTAGACAGAAGCTCAACCTGGATGGATCAAATCAGGGCATATCTGACAAACGGTACCCTGCCGGATGATCATCAACAGGCGGCAGCACTGAAAAAACGAGCAACCAGTTTTGAAATAATAAAGGGAGAACTTCACAAAAGTGTGTTACTCCAGAAAAGGGACGAGAGATACTAGACGATCTTCACTCTGGTTACTGTGCTTCCCATATAGGCGGTAGGACGCTTGCTCAACGGGAAAGGCGGCAGAGCTACTTTTGGCCTACTTTAGAAGCAGATGCAATGGAGGTGGTGAAAAAATGTGACAAGTGCCAAAGGTTTGGCAAGCTAATTCACCGTCCGGCTACTGACCTCACTACCATTCATAGCCCACTACCGTTTTCTAAGTGGGGCATGGATATTCTGGGTCCATATACGCCTGCTACAGGCGGAAGGAGGTACATACTTGTTGCCGTCGACTACTTCACTAAATGGGTAGAGGCGGAGGCTGTAAAGGGAATCAATACGAAGGATGTAATTTCATTCATTTGGAAAAATGTCATCACTCGGTTCGGGGTTCCCATATCTATGGTTTTTGATAATGGTCCCCAATTTGAGACGCCTGTTCTCAAAAGCTGGTTGGGTGACCAAGGAATTGCACACTACTTTGCATCTGTCGGCCGTCCACAAGCAAACGGCCAGGTAGAAGCCTTTAATAAAATCATCTCAGACGGTCTCAAGAAAAAGATTGAACGAGAAGGCGGCCTATGGGCGGATGAATTACCACATGTTCTCTGGGCCATTAGGACGACTGAAAAAGGGGCGACTGGAGAAACTCCATTCCTCCTAACTTATGGTGCGGAAGCTGTTATTCCAATAGAACACTACGAGCCGACTCTTCGAGTAATGCTATATGACGAAGAGGCAAACTGGGAAGCCATGCGCCTGGCATTAGACTCACTTCCTGAAAGAAGGGGCAATGCTGTCTTGCGCCATGAAATTTACCGCCTGAGAATGACTAGATCATACAACAAAAAAGTACACAGGCGTCCACTCAAAGTGGGGGACCTTGTACTTAGAAAAATGGAAGCAGTTGGAAGGGCTAATGAGTCTGGCAAACTAACTCCCAACTGGGAAGGACCCTACCGAATCTGTGAAGAGGTCAGGGACGGTACCTACCGTCTGGGAACACCAGACGGACAACCGTTACCTCGAACTTGGAATGTAGATAATCTTAAGAAATATTCTTTTGAATGATGTAAATAGTCAAGGGCTACTTAATAAAAGTTTGCATACTTAATATTCAATTTTGTACTAAGAGGGGCATGCCTACTAACAAACAGTCGGCTACTCTCCATACTCAGTTTTTATTCTTACTTAAGAGAGGCAGGCCGCCTATACATTTACAGTCGCCTACTCTCCATTGAGTATTTCACTTTATCATCGGAGGGGCATGCCGTCTGTACCTTTACAGTCGGCTACTCTCCATTAAGTATTTTACTCTATCTTCAGAGGGGCATGCCGCCTGTACCTTTACAGTCGGCTACTCTCCATTGAATATTTTACTCTATCACCATAGGGGCATGCCGTCTGGACATATAGTCGGCTACTCTCCATAGAAGAGGGCCGACTGGTTCCAAAGCACACAGCCACCCTCCTCTTACTTAGCACCTACGTTCACCAAGAACTAACCAAGGCCACAAGCCGAATGATCAGTCCAGGCGCCAAGCCAACTGATCCAATCTTCAAAACTAATACGACCTGTCCCAACATCATAGCAGGCGTCCGGCGGCATCCCTCCGGATGAAATTCGTCGCAGAGAGCAGCTCCCTTTTGGGTGGAACATTGCTCTATAAACTAATTACACGGCACCTATACGACTGTCCCCAAGGGCAAACACGTAGCCGTTTTTGAGACAAGGATAACTCTATCACTAACCAAACCAGTGGTAGCAGTTGGCATCTGAGTCAGATGACCGCCTGTATAACTTGGGATAAATGCAGGGGGTACCTCTTGAGTTAATAGCCAACAAACATTGGCGAATCAAAAGGTTCAGCCGGCCTCCGCCGCCTGGTACCTTTACTACTCAAGCAGGAGTGACGGCGACTGAGTAACACCAAAGTTAACTCATAGTCACTCTCTCAAACTTAGTATGGAGCCTAAAAGGTATGAGTCATCCGCCTGTTTTTAGCAAACAGGGGCTCTCAACCACTACTCCTGCTAAGTTAACAACCTATGAGTTAAAAGCCAAAAAACATTGGCGAATAAAGGGGAACAACCGGTACCCACCGCTTGATACCTCTACTACTCAGTTACTTGGCGGTTAGGTAACAATCATGTTTACTTGGTCACTCCCTAAAAAATTTAGTTTGAAACTAAAAAGATGTTCATACAGTCGGCCCAGACGGCCTAAAGTCTCTAGCCTAAAAACATGACAAGTAGGAAACCACTTTCCTACTTGGTTAATTTTACAAAGGACAGAACCGCCTGCTTAAAGGGAATCCAGTCTTTAAGATGGTTCGAATACCGATTGGATAAATGGCCGACTAATCGTCTAGCCTGGAAACAGACAACCAGTCGTCCAGGGGCATAGGCGGCGTGACTAACTATCCGTACCTGTCTGCAACTATCGGCCATGTAAAACAGTCGGTATAGTGTACAATTGGATATCAGAATATTCAATACTTAAACAAATTTGAAGCAAAACAAAAAAAAAATTCATTAAAGAAGCCGGTCATTAAAGACCGGCAAAATATTCAGAGCCCCGGACCCCTGGCCGGGTAAATACAAACAAACGGCACGCAGGCCGTGGAAAGAAGACATAAAGCTTAAGAAGGGGGCAAATCTTCAATATTAGCAGCTGCCGCCTGGTCAGCACTCTTCTTGCTGGACTCGGCTTCAGCTGTATCCTTCTTTGATGCATTACCCCCAAGCGGCACAAGCGCCACTACCGGCTGCTCCTCCTCCTCAACAACCTCTTCCTCAGCAGCCGCCAGGATCTCTTGATTATATCTATCAGAACACTGGCGGTACGTTTTTTCCCATGAGGCAAAGTCGGCATTGGGGAAGAGGCGGCCCCAAGTCATGCGCTGGATTTGAGCAGAGTCTTCCATCATCTCCCGGACCAGCTCTTTCTTTTCTTGCTCGGCCTTTTCCGAGAGCTCCTGAGTAAGACTCTTCTCCTGGGTCACCAGGCGTACCTTTACGCTCGCCAAGGATTTCTCCAAGGTTTCGTATGAGGACATCTTTTGGCGAAGAGGTCTCAAATCGGCTTTGAGGTTGTTGATGGTCGCCTCCAGCTCGCTATTCCTCTTATGGGCCGCCTCTAACTGAGCCCGGATAGCGGCGGTAGCCTGCGCCTGATAATAAAGAATATCAATGGTCAGAACTTCATTTTGGGCAATTTGAAACATTGCCTTATCACAGTCAGAGGCGGCCATAGCTTTTGCAGCCTTTACCTCTTTGTTCTTCCGGTCAAGCGGCTTGCGAAGGCCGTTCACTCGGAGCAGGGCCTAAGTAAAAAGGGGAACAGGCGTCAGTTTCCAAACAAAAAAGAAAACAGGCGTCCTGGAATTCAAATACTCAAAAATATGCTAAGTATACCTCAGCAAGGACCCCTGCAATCCCGTCTAGGTCAAGGGTGCCGACACCCCTGACCGCCTCCCTTTCAGCTGGAGGAACGACCTTGATCATAGACTTGGCCACCTCGACCAAGTCAGGCTCTTGAGGGCCGGCTGCATCAAGCATAAACAAACGGATTAGACCTAGTAAATAAGGGAGCAAGTCTAAAATTTACAAGGATAATTTCATACTTCTAGGTGCCCAGCTGGAGTTTTAGAAGAAGTGGCCGGCTGCTTCTCAGCCGCCACATGTTTCCTGGCAGAACCAGGAGAGCTCGCAACAGTCGTCCTCCGTGCCTTGGGGTCCGGCTGTTGGGAAGAAGAAGCTCTTAGAGCGCCCGTCTAAAAAAGAAGAAAAGAGTCAGTATATGCATAAACACAACTCCAAAAAGAGGGTGAAAGGTTCGAAGCCCACCAGGGGTGCCCCCTTGTTGGGGGAGTCGGTTGAAGACTGTTGCATGATGGAGGCCCGCAACATGGCCGCCGCAGTCTTGGAGGCGGTAATTTTGCTCATGGCGTCCGCTGCAAAAACAAATAGCAAAGTTAATAAAAGTCATAACACGAAATGCATAGAACAACAGAGTATTCGACAGGCCGGCTACCTCTTGAGCACCGACTGCTGAGGCCACAGGCGGCCAAAAATTACTCGTCGTAGAGCCATTTGAAGCTCGGGACGCAGTGCAGGGGTACTTGCTCTCGTACCCCTGAAGTAGAGTTCACCTTCGACTCTACTTTGAAGAGTCCTTTATCTAGGATCTCTTTTTTAGCCTTGGGGGGAACAGGCGGCATGCTGCGGCCGCCTGCAAGAAGGGGCGGATTCCTGTTCCACCTGTTGAAGCGCTTGTTCAGCTCTGTGTCTGAACTCTCAATAATAAGGAAGGTGCTCCGCCAGTCCTTCCATTTGTTTGCTTTACCTCTCGTCATGAGGTAGCCCCTGTGGCTCGTCAATTGATACCAGCCGCTACCGCCTGCCTTAGGGGTCCGGCTGAGGTAGTTCATGTGGGCGAAAGCCTCGAAGTTCGGCTCAACCCCGTGCAGTTCGCACCCGGCCACATAGCCGAGTACGTTGACCCAGGAGTTCGGGGCTAACTGCCATAACCCCAACTCATACCCATCCAAGATCCGCTGAACAACCGGATGTAGTGGGAAGCGCAGCCCAGCCTTGATGGCCGCCTCGTAGCAGCCAAAGCAGGCGCCATCATAACTGGTACCAGCCGGCCAGATGACTGTATCTTCTGGATCCGGCACGAACACTAAAAAGCTGGGGCCAATTGTGTTGTTTGCGATAAAGCTCTCCACTTTCTCTTGCATGGCTGTGATCCGGCCCTGAGGTACCGTGCAGTAGTAGGGGGTATTTTGCTCTCGGTGAGAGGCGGATGGCTCCGCCCAATCGTCCCCCTTCTCAACTGCGTGAGAAAGCCTCGCCTCTTGTAGGCGACTGTTTTTCTCTTCTGTGTCCAGAGAAGCATGGCCAGAAGAGCTAGACTCGGAATCGCCCTCTGACGAGTCCGAAAAGGACGACTCTTCCCCTCTCCCGGAGGGGCCCGCCTCCTCTCCTTTAAAAGGAGCAGAAGAGAATGTAGAATTGTCAACTGTAAAATGGGAAGGGGTCACTTTGACTCCTCCCTCAGAACTGCCGGCTTTCAAGCCGCTTTGTTCACTTCCACATCTGGCGCCTGGTCAGATGTTTCACTAATCGGCACCCTGTGGGAGGAGCCGTCTGAGTTTGAGATCCTGACAGTCTTTTTTGTTCTGGCCATCATGCTCTGCATAGACACATATACAGTCGGACTTTGTATAAAGGGCAAAGATGGGTCCAGAAAAGGGCAGGCGGCACTCCTAGTCCTAGATTCAGCCGTCCCCGGTGACCGGCTGATCACTAACCTAGGTCGTGTCGTGTGCTTCCGTGGTGCCATTTCAAAAAAAAGAATAAAGTAAAGAGAAAATTAAGAGTAAGAGAACCGACGGTTACCTGAACGAGTGACGATTGATGAAGTTCTGAAAATCCTTTGCAGTCGGCTTGTCAGAGCAGGCGATAGGCAGAAAGGGTCCAAAATGTCAGAGCAAGTTCAGGGGTCCGAATGTTCTCTCACAAAGTTTTCAAGTGTGAAAATGACCGAAGTCAACACTCCTTTATATAGGCGAAGTGAGAAGGCGAAGGGTCACTTCCAGAAATCAAAATTTTGGCGGGAGAATCTCTCGGCCTCTCGCCGAGTGACACCTGTAGCAGGTCGTCGCCTGTTACAGGGTGATACCTGTCACAGGTAACACGCGACCAGTCACGTGCCACCTGTGAGGGGCAAATGATTAGGGGATTTTTCCCACCAATCACCATCTGACAAGTGGACCAATCAGGTTCCGCCATGTGTCCGTCACATGGGCCAATAGGAGCCTGCCACGTGTCAAGCAATGATCCGTCCACTATGGACCAATTACGACACGACACGTGTCCTTCCCATGACACCTGGGATAACTGGTCACCAAGGCCCAACGTCCGAGGGAAGCCCAATCAGCCCAAGGTTAACCTAAACCTAGATTGGCACGTTTCCCAAGGTTATAAATACCTCCCTTAATCCTCATTAAGAGGGGGAACGCAGATTACACACATAAAACTCTCTCACCTAGAGAGACCCAATCACTTTAATTTCCGCATTAATTACTCCTTAATCAAGTACTAACTTGACCATCGGAGGCGGATCTCCAATCATCCGGAGCATCCGTTTGTTTTGCAGGTACAGGCGCCCGGTTCCAGTCTCGGAATTGTAACTCTCCCGCAGGACATCAGAAAACCCCGAAACAGTATCGCCTTCACCATTGTTGATTTTAATGAACTTCCTTCTCTCGCCTTCACCATTGTTGAAGTGTACAGAGAAGAACATCAAAGGAGGAGAGAGAAAAAGAAGAAAGAAGAGAGAGAAAATGATATATCAGGAGGAGAGAGGAAATTAAAAGGAAGCTTCCCAAAAAAGAATCTGTGATAGTCATGTGATGGAAGCTCGGTCCACAATAATATTAATGTGGACCGGTTTTATATTAGTCTTGACGCTAATTTATAAATCTAAACTTTTAGCCAGGTTACGAGACATCGACACTTGGCGTTTTAACTTTTCGCCAAGTGTCGCGACACGTTGGATACATTTAAATAGACTTCATAAGATTAAAAAGTTAACTTAAAATTCTATTTAGATACTTCGTTTAATTTTAGGATAAAATTGTTAATTTAGAATTTATTTTCAATGAAATACCAATATTTCAGAGATACAAATTGAATATAATTTTGTTATAAAATTTTCGATAAAATATAGCAAATCGTCATAAAAGCACAACAATTCCTAACTAATTTTGTATCAATAATATATTTAAAAATTTGACATATAGATTAAAAATTTATCTTCAATAAACAAACCGAGCATCACACGGGGCACAAAACTGTATATTTAAAGGGGAATTTTTCCTCGAGTTTTTAGAGAGGCGCGTAGGATTTAATTTTCTTAGCGCGCCATGTAAGATTATAAATTTAAGTGGTAGCCAATTAAATAAGAGATTATTAATTTCTTTTACAATTAAATAATTCAAATTCCACGTAAGCAAAATTGGCGAATGAAATTTTAAAGTTTAAATTAATTAAATACAAAATATTATCTTTTGAGATTAGAAATTTTATCTAATATTTTAAAACTAATATAATAACAATTTTAATAACCTAAATATGAAAAATAATTTTTTTTTTTTAAAAATACTAACAAACCGTGCATCGTACGGATTTATTGGGGTTATACAAGTAGCTTTTATGCAATTTTACTTAAGATTTAACCTAAGCGCAATCAATCAAATCTTACTACTCCGTAGTCCGTACGGTCTTGTTTGTAGGCCAAAAAATAAATAAATTTTAGGAACGAAAAGAGTATTTGTAATAAATTTTAGGAACGAAAAGAGTATTTGTTCCGTTGGGTAATTTTTGTTTCGAGAATCGGATACAGGAAAACTGGGAAAGCATAATATAAAATTCGGTGTTACAAAGAGCTTCATACAACATAGTTCGTATTCCGTAATACGAAACAGTTTTGTTAAAAAAAAAAAAAAAAAAAAAAACATAATACGAAACAGAGTACAAGGTTGAAGTCATTAACTAACCATACCATAATAATCAGTGTACACTTGATAGTTAATACTTTCAATGGATGATCACCGTTCTCTCTCCTTGCTTCAGGTACTTCTCCAATTATTCAATTCTTTTGGGATTGTTTATTTATTTTGGGTTTTGATTAAAAGTTCTAATTTTTTCGTTAATTACTTTGTTGGGTTAGTTCATGAAAGATGGTGGTTTGGTGCCGTCTTCTGAAGAAATACTCAAAAGAGAATCCATCATTCACAGCCTCAAGAAGGTCCCATATCTTTTTCCGTTTCTTGGATTTTTATTTGATTTAATTAGTGGGATTTTGCTTATAGCATTGTTCATATTATGAAATTCACGATTTTGGGTATGAAAATTGAGATTTTGATATGCAATTACCTCAAATTTCATGCCAAAATTCATTGTAATAGTGGGAATTTGCTTATAGGATTACCCATATTCAGAAATCTTTGTGCTTTTATCCACCTATTGTTACATTATGTCTTTGGTTGAATACTTGAATCCTTATTCGAGTCGAGGCATAAGGGTAATAGAAGTGGCCTAGATTTCTTCATCAGGAATTTATGTTTTTGAATGTTGACAGTGGTTGGGTAATTTGAGTTTTCTTATGCTAATATTGTATAAAAATGTCACCAAGGTATTAGATGTGGAATTACTTTGCAGCAAAAAATGACATTGCTTCAAGCTTTGTAAAATCGAAGCAATCAAGTCTTTTTAAAGTTGTAGGAAGTAGTAATATAGGTTTTTTGAGCAAGATATAAATCATTTTTTTTACCCTTTCTTGGAGGTAGAGATTAATATTAACTTTGTATGCTTTCTAATTTATATGATTGGCACATATATATGATACTCAAAGCCATTAGCTAATTTGTGGAGAAGTCATTAAAGGTCATGCTATTAAAGCTATAATGGTATTAGATTTTTGCTCATGATCCTAGTCAGAATATTGTTTTTAAAGTGTGTCTTCCGTCATATCCGTATGTGCCTTATGTTGCTCGGTAAGTGCCCAAGCCCAATTGCCCAAGTGTTAGACACACCTATTTAAAATCTAAATTATACATGGTTGCGCAACATATGGCTAATGGGCGGAGACCACTGACTCTATTTTCCTTGGATCTTTTACCACTTCACCAAAGCAGAAATTTGAACTGAAGAGCTCTAGCCCCACTTGGAGTAAATTTTATGTTAGCAATATAGCAGTGGGCTTCTTGAATATTTTTTGGTATGCTGTTCAAGGGTATGGTTCATTTATAGCCATGCTTCTATGAACAGTGGTACTGTATACTCATATCTCCAACTCCTCATACAGCTGATGGTTTATTAAATTTGATAGTCATATGTACTGCGAGTCTGCGACTGCTTTTTCTTTGTGTTCTATGCATCTAGTTCTATCTGTGCTTGTGTCCGTGGACTCACTAGCTCATGGTTATCAATTCTGTCCTGTAGATTGTTCAGCATTGGATCACAAAAGTTGCTTGGCAGAGGAAACTTCCTGAAAATTTAATTAGAGATGCATCAGCTACTATATTAACTTATGGATCTTTTGGTCTTGGGGTAAGAATGCTGTTTCTCCCTTGTACTATGTGCATGGTTTCATATTTTATCTTAGATCTTACACCCATGAAATCATTTTTCACAATTATGTTTTTGAGGTTATTGTGCTTGTTAGTATTTTCATTCTTTATACTTTGTGCTCAGTTTGCATTTTATGATGCTTAGACTCTTCTCATCTATTTTGAGGTCCTGTTTGGTAAAAGCCTCTTATTGATTTTGACCGATCCAAAACTCTCATCACTGCAAAATTCAGTTTTTGATGAAGTAGTGTTTTGGAGTAGGATTTAAAGGTAGAATTAGCAATTAGACCAGTGTTTCTTTATGGTACAAAATGTTTGAGCTTCTTAGGAGCACATTAAAAAGATGGAGGTTATGGAAATGCGTTTGCTAAGATAGATGTGCGGTTAGAGTTCTAAGAGGTAGAATCAGAATAGAAGTTATTCGCAAGAAAGTGGGTGTTGCAAGCATTGCAGACAAACTAAGGGAAAATCGCTTGCGTTGGCTCAGGCATGTAAGAAGAAGACCCCAAGGTGTACTGGTACAAAGAGTGGGATCACAGAGAGCTTGAGTGAGGTAGAGGAAGACCAAAAATAACTTGATTGGAAGGAGTTAGGAAGGATATGAAGTAAATAGATTTGCATGAGAATGAGGTATTTGATCGTAAGGGATGGGGGAGGAAGATTTTTGTGGATGACTATTATGGAATAATCACTTTTGGTTCATGTAGCCGACCCCACTTATGTGATATAGCCTTTGATTGATTGATTGATTTTAAAGTAGAATTTATGTTCTGGAAAAGCTAAAGAAATAGCTTTTTGAGCTGTAAATAATTTATTTCATTTTCATTTTATTTCAATCCAATTTTTTGTTTTATAAAACACTAAAATATGAGAGCTGACTTCTAATAGCCTAGAAACAGTGACAGCTACATCAGTTGATAGGGCCTTGGGTTTTTTTTAAGGACCTTGAAATCTACATGCTAGTGAATTTATTATTTGAGTGATCCACCATATTTAGAAACTTATACTTCGTATAAAGATTTGGTACCTTACTAGCTAAAGTGAACTGGATTTTTTTAAATAAATGGTACGAATACTTGGTTGAAGCAAGCAAAGAATTCGCATTTATATCAGGTTGTGTTGTTAGATCCACTAGTCTATGCTTCTTTCTTTGGGGGGGGGGGGGGAGGGGGCCGGGGGCGTGGAATGTTTAAATTGCTTTTTCTCTGTCTGTTCTGTTATCAACCTGGACTCAGGTTGCAGTGTTGGACACAGGTTTAAGCCGAGGACTTGGCCATTTATGAATTTTGAATTTAGTTGGTCCAAAATATAGTGTTGAATATTTATATCCGTTTGGTTGTGTCAAATATCCAGCATGATTATCTGAGGTATTAAATTACTGCAAATTAATGTAATCCTACTAGGGCTACTACATTCGAAGATTGAGTCTGCTCCTAAAAAAGCTCTTCATATATCTCAGAACCAATGCTCTGAATATATTTTGGTTCAACTTTCAAGAGATTAAGTAAATTAGGTTAATGGTGCATTAGACATACGTGAACACTTTTTTTTAGAGCTATTTGTATGGCTGGTGATTACTGAAAAATATAATCCAAAATGTTCAGTTGTAATTCTACTTTTATCATTTACCCAGGTTCATAATTCAGAATCAGATATCGATGTTCTATGTGTTGGTCCTGGGTTTGCTACTATGGAAGTAAGTTTCCTTTTTCATCTATAAATGGAATTGGTGAATCATGAGTGGCTTTTGTGTTAGGTTGTCTCATATCAGTATTTCGCATTTCAGGAGGATTTCTGTATTGTTTTATACAATATTCTCAAAGGCAAACCTGAAGTGTCTGAAATCAATTGCGTTAAGGATGCTAAGGTGCCGTTAATGCGATTTAAATTTAAAGGTGTCGCTGTTGATATGCCGTATGCTAAACTTCAAGTTACGTCAGTTCCTGAAGTAAGGGCTTTCTGCTTGAAGATGGAAAAATACTTTGTTAAGTTATATATGTAGTATATAGGGATAAATGAGAAATACATATATTTTTTTCATAATTGAGTCTGTACAATGTTTTAGTTTAAGTGGTACAACGGACACAACTTTGCAAAATTATTTTCTTGACTTGCCAAATATTGTAATTGCAGAATGTGGACTTGCTGAATCCAGTGTTCCTGGTCAATATTGATGAAACTAGTTGGAAAAGCTTATCTGGTGTACGTGTTAACCAATGCATCCTTCAACTTGTTCCAAACCTGGAGGTAGTATATTTTAATTTCAGTTTTTTTTTAAATATCGAAAATTGTGTCAATCCTTTTTGAACATGCTTCTTATGCTAGCCTAGTGTATGTGATTTGATTTGGTCAAACAAATTGTTGAGTATGAGTTTTTGCGAAAAATTACTACATGAGCTCTTAATAATCAATGTGGAAATACCAAGACCTGTCTAGTTGCATTTTCATCCAATTCTTTATTAGTTTATTGTCTTTTATAACTATTAGTTCGTTCATTCTTATTCTTCGTGGATGGCTTCCAGGATTTTGATACTGAAGTAAGATCCATTATAAATTTTTGAAAATATGTATATGTGCTTTGTTCAAGTGGGAGAAGAATGAATTTGATGGAATTAGGATTTGTTGGTTTTGGTCAGGGGATAGGAGCTTGGCACTGTTGCTTATGGAGTTTCTCCTAGACATAATAGTTAGTCAATTTGATGAAAGATGTGAGTTGCCATATTTTCATAACATTATGTGTATCTTCTCTATATTGTATAATGACTAGTTACTTCATTTTTTGAGTATTCATTATATTATAGGTTTCTCATATTAATGGTTCATATGCTGCAGAATTTCCAGTCATTGCTGCGGTGCATCAAGTTTTGGGCCAAACAACGTGGTATTTATGGTAACGTAAGTCTTCTTTGCTCAATCTTTCTCACTAAGAGATGGATGTTTTGCCTTCAAATTTATGGGCTTCATGACTATTTATTAATCTTTAAAAGCATAAAACTGGTGTTTGTACCTGTAATTGGTACGACTAGAAGAAGAAGCTTGTGGAGTGCTACTTTCTTAACTTACTGATTATCAAGAAAAAAAGGGAAAGGAGGTTGTTATAAACTATCCAAAATAATAAATGAATCTAAGGAAAAAAAAAAAAAGTATTCCTGTAAAAGTCTTTGAAGAAAAGAGTGATAAATAAATTACCACGCCAAATCCTACGAAGAATGGTATTTGGAATTTAGCATTTTAAATAGCAATATAGCATGTCCTTTAAAGTCTGAATGAGGTGAGGATTTCATTAATATGACAAAATGTATTGCATCTGTGACTTGCTGAACATGCTCCTCCGTTGCATTATTTTATCTGGTTTGAAGGGTTGCCACTTTAGGCTCACTTTGCTCACATGCTATTAATATGAATATGCATAAGTCATGCTTCTACACACACACATTATTTGGTTTGCACCGGTTATGTATTGGCTGTCTGGCTTCATTTAATTTGTGTACATGGTTGCCTATTTTGATGACACTTTTGATGGCCTTTTGTCAGTCCTGATAATAACTAAGTACCACTCTAATTGGATTTTAAAAAAGTACCACTCTGGCTGGAAATGGACATTGTAACTCTCTATTTTGTTCTTAAATTTTATAACAAAAAAAGACACGAAAGAAAATTTTGGAAATAAGAGATTTCACTATTTAACATCTCGTATGCACCTTCAACGTTCTAAGTTAGTCTCAAAGGTTTTTTCCCTCTCCGTATTACCGTATATGCAGGATATTTGACTACTCATTCTTCATTTTCAGCTGTTTGGATACCTCGGAGGGATACATTTAGCTATATTATCAGCTTTTATTTGTCAAACGAGTCCAGATGCTTGCTTAAGTGCCCTTGTTATGAACTTCTTTAACACATTTGCCAGTTGGCCCTGGCCTACTCCTGTTGCTCTGCAAGATGGAATGATGCCAGTTTTGCCAGATGTGACTGAGAAAAGAAATTGGATACCTATTAGACTGCCTTGTAGCCCATATCGATGCTGCCAATCCAACGTCACACGGAGCACATTCAACCGAATCAGAGCAGAATTTCTTCGAGGGCATAGAATCACCCAGGTTTGCAAATTTTTAAAAAAAAAAAAAATAAAATAAATAAATCATATTTAAAATTTTTATATATTGGAGTAAAAGATACAATTATGTCTGTCCTTTGTCGTTTTTGTATTTTACATATTTCACTAACATATAATCATATATACTTATTATTTTCTATCTTTTATATTGCAGGAGATCCTGCAGCCTGATTTTGACAGAGATAGTTTATTTGAACCTTACATTAATGCTTACAGAAAGCTGTATCCCCGTTTTCTCAAAATCTACCTTTTAGCTTGTGCAAAAGATGGTTTGGGAGATTGGGTCGGATGGGTGAAGTCACGTTTTCCCTCCCTCATCTTGAAAGTAAGTGATAGTATTTGTTTGATATCTTTTGGGTTATTGGTGTTTTGAGCTGTGGGCAGTGCTTGTTTGATTGAGCTCTCTGGTTTTTTAGTCATGGGCTTATGAAATTTTGGTCGAGGCTTCCATAAAGATGGCCCTGATGTGCTCTTTTGTGTGTGTGTGTGTGTGTGTGTGTGTGTGTGTGTGTGTGTTTGTCTGAAGAATGCTTAAGAAAGAAAGTAAAGATAATAGAAAGTGCCTTTAGACTCCAGCAATTATCACTTGTGTGTGTGTACAAGTGCTTGAGTGTATGAGCGTGCACATTGTCTGCTTTTTATCCAGCCCCTGTTTGTTATTTCTGATGATTTCCCATTTCACTCACTCCGGTGCACACAGTTGCACACATCAACACTCATGATTGTCTGACGGTTTTCTCATGTTCGGTTTTCCTTGCAGTTGGAGGAGATCCGTGTTTCTTGTGACCCCAACCCCACAGAATATGCTGACATAGGAAATGTAGACTCAGAACCAAGTGTGGTTTTCTACTGGGGCTTGACAAGATGTATGGACATCAATGTAACTTCACTTGAGAAGGACTTCAGGGACAGTATCACTAACAACTACCGAGGATTGCCAGGGAAGATGGAACTGAGTATCGTGCCAGCTTCAGAGCTGCCAGACATTTTGCAGTTTCCTACCAGAAAAACAAAGGGAATGAAAGCATGCTGGAAAATTCCTGAATATGATCAACAAAGAATCCCTGTGTACTCTAGGCATCTTCCGAACTATTTCATTGGTTATGTAGCCAGTGAAGAAAAGATATGCTAGCAGTTGGATATAGGCTTACACAATCAGTTAGTGCAATTTTGATTCTTTTTTTTTTTTTTCCCTCCGATTTCTTCTGATTTTATAATGAAATTGACAGAAAAAAGTTAATAAAATTAACAATAATTATTGACTGTTACTTGATGTACTTACTGCTAAGGCGATAACTTTCAAAGTTACAGTCATAACAAATTTTCGCCATAGTTAAGTCCTTAGAGTATCTTTAACTCTCAAACAGTCAAAACTTCACAAACCACTGCAGCAATCATTAACATGTGAAATGATACCATAGTTTTGAAGTACTATTAATTTGATAAGTATTTGCTAGCATTATAAGTCCATAACCAGCATTCAGAGGGCTAAAACATCATTTCTAGCCACATACTTTGTTTATGGTATCTTGAAACAACAATAGAAAGAACTCAATATAAGATGGTGTTTTTTTATTTGAGGTTTAATTAGAGACAATGGTGTTGCTATGGTGCGAATGATAGTCAGACATTTTTGTAAGACTACGAAAAAACAAATGGTGCAAACTGCAAATTAAAAGGATTGGAGGGAGTAAGCAAAAGGCTATATCATCGTAAATATTTTATACTACATTGTTTTCCACAATTTTATTTATTTATTTATTTTTTAATGTGCGAAGAGGCTCACAAAGGGCAAATATTACTTGACTTCATATCTTTAATACCATCTCGTGACTTTAAACTAACTCACTAATATAATTGACATCTATGATCCATTCCTACCGATAAGTTATGGGAAAGACACCATATCTAAATAAAAAAATAGAAAATAAAAAAAAAAAAAAAACGCAGAAAAGAAGCCTACACAATTTAATTTAATTTTATTTTTCGAGGAAAGCCTAAATAACTATTGGTTCCTTGATGAGGCCAACTAAAAAAAGATATAATTATTTTTACACCCCATATTATTTATACAATACAAGTTGTCACCTTGGCTTACTTCTAATTCAGGGTAGGAGACAGAGAGATTTCCAACTGCTCAAATGGGGTGTTGATATAAATCTTCCTCTAATTACATCATGAATTGAATTAACCACATTACTAATTTATTTATCAAAGTATTTGGGTTAATTCAACCACAAAATAAACATGGAGAAACAAGATTTAATGTTTCTCCTAATGTGTTCTTTATCTTATTTCGTCTTGGCTTTGGCACAAAATACCACTTTGGAGTCACATAATTATTGGAAACTACGTGAACGAGAAGCTAAGAGGAAACTTGAGGGAGCCTACCATCCTCAACCCTATAATGTCACAAACCACCTTAACCTTCGTTCTCGAATGTGAGTTAATTATATTGTTTTTTCTCATCTCGAAATGTTATATCTAGCTACGTCTCAATAAAAACTCATAAGGTGAAGCATCGTGCATCAAGCATGCACGTATTTTACTACATCCATCTAAGATTAATTATTACAATGAACCAACCAGTTCGTCTTTATAATTAAAAAATCTCCATATCGACAAATTTACATCATTAAAAAAGATAGAAGAGAGGAATTTATGTTATATACCTTTAAGCATTAAAGTTAATTTGTATTTATTCATAATACTCCTAATACATCACATACATGGACAAGGCAAGAACCCCTAATGTGTCATTTGATAAAATGAATTGACCCTTAGATAAAATGTTTATATCAAATGTGAAAATAAGGAATAAAATAGAATAAGGGCAAGTTATATTTTTACACAATGCATGTTTTCTATTTCATCTAATTTCATTCTCCTTCATTATGTGTAGTTTACAAAGCAGGTGGTTAGAAGATGAGGTAGGAAGAAACAACACAAGGAGAGAATTAGCAAAGAGATACAAAAAAGGATGCATGTATACGAATCCAATCGATGCATGTTGGAGATGCCAAGCTGATTGGGAGAAGAAAAGGCGAAAGCTAGCCAAGTGTGTGTTGGGGTTCGGAAGAGGGACAACCGGGGGCAAAGCAGGGCGCAAGTACTTGGTGAAAGACCCCTCAGACGATGATATGGTGAACCCTAAACCCGGAACCTTAAGACATGCAGTCATCCAAGATGAGCCATTATGGATTGTATTTGCTAAGCCTGTGATAAGAATTAGGCTTAACCAAGAGCTTATAGTGAATAGCAATAAGACCATTGATGGCCGGGGTTCACACGTAGTCATTGAGGGTGGGGCTGGGATCACATTGCAATATGTGGAGAACATCATCATCCATGGGATCAAGCTTAGGGACATAGTCCCGGGTTCTGGAGGACTAATCAGAGATTCAGCTAACCATTTCGGTTTCAGGACTCAAAGTGATGGGGATGCCATATCTATCTTTGCATCACATAATATATGGATTGATCATTGTTCATTCTCCAAGGCCTCGGATGGACTCATTGATATCATCAAAGGCTCAACCGCGATTACCATCTCCAACTGCCATATGACTGATCATGACAAGGTGACACTAGTGTAGTATATTCGTGGTATGCAACT
The DNA here is from genome assembly GCF_001683475.1 of Chenopodium quinoa. Taxonomy (NCBI): domain Eukaryota; kingdom Viridiplantae; phylum Streptophyta; class Magnoliopsida; order Caryophyllales; family Amaranthaceae; genus Chenopodium; species Chenopodium quinoa. The sequence continues at coordinate 1,213,790 of NW_018744041.1, read as the reverse complement.
ACTAATGCTGTCAAATCTACATGATGCAGTCAATTAACTAAGTAGGTCATGTATATATGCAGGTATTTTTGTTTGGTGCATCAGACACCCATTATGAAGATAGGAATATGCAAGTAACAATTGCATATACTCACTTTGGGAAAGGATTAGTGCAAAGGATGCCAAGGTGTAGATGGGGATTCTTCCATATAGTCAATAACGACTACACTCACTGGCTAATGTACGCCATTGGTGGTGGCAAGAACCCAACCATCATCAGTGAGGGCAATCGTTTCATCGCCCCAATCAACCCAAGAGCTAAGGAGGTATAACATCATGTCATGCATCTAACTCATCTTTTAATTGACATTTTGCCAACATTTTAAGAATAACATGTTCAGATAATCAATCAATAAACCTCTCTTGTAAAAGCAATGAGGATTACAGGGTACTTAATCAAATTTTTAGCTAACTATTGTTTCATTTTGAGCATAGGTTACTCACAGACAGATACCATCATCACCATGGGATAGCGGGACATGGATTTCAAATAGAGACGTGCTGATAAACGGGGCTACCTTCTTGCAGTCACGCTCACCACTGCAGTTACAACCTATTGAAAGTAAGATAATAGGTTCAATGCATGGGAGATTTGCCGGGCGTGCCACAAAATATGCAGGACCATTGAAATGTGTACCTAAACGAGCTTGCTAACATAGTTGTACAAGGTTACAGTAGAAGAAATGTTTTGCTTTTGTTATTGTTTCAGTCTACATTTGTAGAAACAGAGGATTGCCAAATCGGACAAATTGTGTAATCAACAAATGACAATCTATATCCACATTCCGATTCTTAATGAACATCAAACGTCCACAAATGTTGTCTCAACGCGAGCATGACTTATTCTTAAATGATCAAATGTCCATAAATGTTGTCTCAACGCGAGCATGACTTAAATGATCAAATGTCCATAAATTTTGTCTCAACGCGAGCATGACTTATTCTTAAATGATCAAATGTCCATAAATTTTGTCTCAGCACGAGCATGACTTATTCGCATATCTTGCAGTCACAGCAAACACCAAACCACTATCGCTCAACCAAAAATCTCCTCCATTTTCATACTTGAATTTCTTCACAATGGCAACAATTGCAAAGGTTAAATCCTGTAGGAGAGGGAATTTACAAATATATAATGAAGTATTGAACACCTATCGCTAAAATCATACTCTAGCTACATACGTTAGATCCAGTGATAAATAAAAACTAGAAAATAGTACAAAACAAAAATACACAATGTTTCATTTCGCAGTGGTATACTTCACATTCTGCAATCTGATGCAAAAATATTTCGGTGGATATTTTAGTATTTGAATAATAAAAGGTTCATTGTTAGATCTTGAGCTCAAGATGTACATCAAACTTTGAACATATGAGGTTATGCAAAAAAGCTTTAGGTAGCCCATAATTTTTTTTAAGCAAGTAAAAACATCGCAATGGTTTTTCTTCCTACAACCTTTCTGCTCACTAATATATACGGTTTGTGAAATTTATTGCCATATATGACCTTCTCCAACAGCAGCCTGAAATTTCCAGAACTTATAAGGCCTTGACTGAAGCAGACCTGAAGAGATTAAAACCCACTGAGAAAGGAAAAGTAGTAACAATAAGCATCAAAATTTGAGATCAAAATATTGCTTCCAGTAATTCTCACATTTTCCATTAATCATTTTTTAATATACTTTCACTTTATATCAATCAGTTTATACACATTTAGAATCACTGGCAGATCTATGTTGCAACCCAAGGGTGCACATTTAGTGTGGGAGACAGCCCATGACAATGTATGTGCTACCAGCCTACCCACAACTATGAAAAATCAGTTGGTAACAAACTATACCAAAACAGTAAAATTTAATACTGCATTTATTATTGACACCTGACTACCCGAGAGTTTATTAGAAATTTTAATCTATAGGTTGATTTTCTAATGAATATCTTTTTGATTTTAGATTATATTAAATGACATGATATGATACTGTTAAAATATGGTGTTCACCAAATGACAATTAGATATCAATTGTGTATAATTTGTACGGTAATAAATTTCATGAAAAATGTTTCATCAATATTTATAATGATATGTATGTTGGTATGCCTTTCTAAAGGTTTTTTGTTTGTGTGTGTGTGTGTGTGTGTGCTTCTCAGTTATAAATCTTCAACAAAAATAAAGAGCCAAGAAGTGTTGGAGCAATACAAGTAGATGTCCAAACCTTGTCAAGTTCGTATAAGGATGGTCATTCAACACCTTTGATGGATCTGATCTCATTTGCTGAGTCTGCGAGTGCTTTGAGGCCCTGAAGATGAAAAACAAAATGACATCATTAATATGTCAGCAATGCTCTTCATTGAAATTTTGCCTAGCTCTTAAGAAAAACAAATTATTGAATAATAACAGAGAATTAATTACTAAAAGTGCACAAAACAACAATATAACTTTTCCAAGGAGCTAAGATTAGATGCTAAACATCAATTTATATATGTCAACAGTATATATTGCAAGAAAATGGCTTCCAAGCTGCCACGCAAACAAAAGTTGGATAATAGAGACACAATTTTAGAAATCATCTTCATTGAGATCTTTGGGAAGTTAGGATTGAACCTGGAGGCCAAGAGCATTTGAAGATGGGAGCTGAGCACGCATTTTGCCAAGTTTAAGTTGATCCTGAGAGACATCAGTCAAGTAGCATGTCAATGACTCATATACCACATTGACTGGCAATTCTTACACGAGACAATCTCATAAGAAGTTAGTTGGCATAACACAGTTTAAAGCACAACTGAATGCAACTATGAACATATAGGATGATACATTTCTTGAGATGACTTTTAGTAATTAACCAATCAGTCTTGCACAAATACTAAGATTTACTGTCTATATATAACACTTTGTATAAAACTAGTCCATTCAACATATAGCTTCTCATGAAGAAATAATCTTGTCAGATAGAAGTCACACAAACATGGCATCACACAATATCTCATTTTATTGCTCATTCAACTACTAAACCTGCCCAACTCAAAAGCTCCTTATCCCTTTGCCAGTTTGCCTCACACGTATGCAATAAAAGGCTACTCAGTATAACAATGTCTAGCAGCGCAACAGATATTTGATTCCATTTCTAAAATTTATATCTAGCCCACAAATATAACAGAAGCAGCTTCAGCAACAAGTTACAACAAGCAGATATACAAATGGTAATTGCCATGTAGACTTATTTATCAAGCTGGCAAAAAGTAGGTTGTATGAACTCTAGAAACATACCTGAAAGTTTTGAGAAAGCCCTGGCGCCTTTGAAGTCTTCCCATCAACAAAGTTGACCAAGTAATCCACACCCATAAGTGTAAGTGTCTGTAGAAACACAAATTATATTACTTGGAATGAATATGCATAGCTAAAACCATCCAAATTCCAGTACATGCTATGTAAACCATGTTGAAGTTTACTAGATTGCTCACTGGTTCGAGACTTCTGGGAAGTCGTCAAAACCCAAATTTAATGATGAAAGCCTTAAATAATTTTTTTGAAGCGAACAAAAAAGGTCAAAAGAAACACCATACCTGTTTCTCTTCGAATAAACCCATCTTGTCATCCTGCCAAAAGATAATGAAAATAAAGAACATGGACTTATTAATTTTATAGATGAAGAAGTAAAAGCAGATTAGGATTTCATGCATCAACAAACTTTTTATAAGAACACACAGAAATTATTGCTGAAGAAAAATCAATTTCCAAACTAAAATTCGAATAGCAATAATTGATATAAGAAGCATCAGGTCTAACAGAAATCATCGCTTCAGATGACAAATACTGTAGGTTAATTGCAGCATCTGCAAACTAACAATTCTTTTAATAATATAAAAGAGATGCAAGCACAAGGAAGCAGAAGTCCCAAGAGGCCAAAAACCAAGATAAGATGATACAGTTACATTTGGAGCACAACCAAAATAATTATTGCGTGGAATGCATATATCTGCAGAAAGGAGATATTCATGGCAACTTCACACATTGTAACACACTAAACATAAATGGAGCATGACAATGACCAATAGCTCAGGTTACAAATGAATATTTAGCATCTTACACACATGTAATTGGCATAAGCTATGCCATACAGAAAACAATCTGGCATGCTGGTGCACCTTATATTACACTACGTACATGCTAGCCCACTCACCAAATTGATCAATCAGGGTATATTGGAATAACTTAGGGTCCAAGTTATTTGTAGGACTAGTCATTGGTTTTATGTGACAAAATGATCGAGCAAGACTCCAATTTTTGGTTTATTGGTCAAGGATACTTGTTTTCTAGAAAAAAGCATTGTTTCTAGAAATATGAAAGCGGCTTGAGTTTATCATATTATTCTCCGGATCTCATCTCTTAAATTATGAACTAATTATGGGACAATGTACATACTTTCAACCAATAATACTAAGCCTATAAAAACATTCTCAATTCACCATTGGAAGGCCCTAACTTGCTTTATTATTTTATTTTTTCCCGGCATCATATAGATTTTGGGAATTTCATATATACAAGTCCCTCCAGCAGTCCAGCTAATAGGGCTTGTTTTGACTTAGAAGATCAAATTTGGCAATGTTTGGTCGTCAATATCTTTAAAAAAAACACTAACTCCAGTAACAGAACTATATGTCTATTATTTATTTTTATTTTTATTGCAGAAATTTGCTTTCGTAGCATAATATATTACAAATATATAATTTACAGACATCAATGGTCAAAATATGGCTTTAAGGCTGCTGGACAGCAAGGGAGAATAAGAAATAAATCAAAAGACTAATTCAAGTTAATGAGGGACTCTAAGTCAAAATCATTATTCAACTCCACATGCTAGATAGCATGAACAACAATGTTAACAAAATTGGGATATAGGATTACTCATACAATCAACTCACCAAAATGGAAACTGTCTCCTGCAAGGAATATAGCTGCCTGGTAACTTTGTCAATATCACCACGAGTCTTACAGACCTGATGCAGAGGCATAAAAGCTTAGTAAATTATTCACATATCACCATTCCAACACTTAAATAATCACTTATCAAGAATTCTCAATGAAGCCTATAGTTCCATTACTGACAGCCATATCTATTTGATATATCATAGACCAAAATCAAAAGGACAACTTTATTCATCTTTAAAATTTTATAAATAATCAAGTGCCTTCAGGATCCCAAAAATAATAGTCCAACACTCCACTGCCAAAATAAATAGTTTTGAAGGTCAAACTACATCATGTGACAAAACATTATCATGTAGAATCTTGTTAAACTTGCTTTAAAAAAATACCGATTATATATTTAAACCATAAGATATTTTGGAGACTGAAAAGGTATATGTTGACTTCTTTTCAGACAGAACTACAACTTAGTGGATATTATCTCAATGATGGAATTCTTGGGTACAAAAATTTCACCATCTATACTGATATAAAAACCTGACCAGCCAGTTGGACTCAATAGAAGGTTGTTTCACATGGTTCAGCCATTTTAACAGATTTTACATCAAGCTTTGAGAAGCTTAAAGTACAAATAAAAATAAGTGCCACACAGCCACAGAATATGCACACAAATAAGGTCTATTCTGTATGTCGAAAATTCCAGAAATAGCTCGACAATATGTTCAAATAACAGATATAGCTTTTATTTTAAGAAAAAAATGGTGACATGTCATGGAACAGAAGATATACACAATACACACGATAATCATAAATAAATTTCCAAAAAGATTCAGAAGACGAAACCACTTAGGGCAATGAATTAACTAACACCAAACACTAGTGAAATGGTAAAGACTTTCATCACTCAAAACTAATTTGCACAAAGAAGTGAAGGACAGCTGGCAGAGTAGGCATTTGTCAGCCAAGTACAAAAGATTGGAGATTATGATATGCAAAGTAGAACAAGTAGACCAGTAAAAGACTAAAAGTAAAGGGGTAAATATCCAAAGTCCACCTGATCATTAATATGTTTTGAGATCTCCCTCTGCTCATCAACTTTCCCATCCAGGTTCTCAATCCTTTGAGTCAAGTGTAACTTTACTTTCTGCAGAATAGAGAAATTCAACACGCCCGTTAACAGGGAAGAGGGGGGGGGGGGAGAGAGATAATAAATTTAGCAGACAAAGAGCAGTAGACATAACAATTAATGAAAACTACATGATTTGCAACATAATACTGGTGGATAAAGACAAAACTCACAAAAGACCACACACAACATCAAAGATTGTATTGAAGAAAGTCATTTGATCCATGTCCACATTTTAAGCATAGGAAATTTTGCAACTTACAGCGAGTCTGTCAGTGATATTATCCAGATTTGCTGTCAAATTTGCGACTGCCGTTGCCATATTACGCTTGGTCACGTACATAAGATCAGAGAAAGAAAGACCCTGAGAATATACCATGAAAAAAAGCAATTTTGTCATTGATCAGTTTCCTCATGAGAAGGTAAATATTAAGGGGGACAAGCTGGCTAAAAGAAAAATATGCCTACCTTCCACCACATATACCCATAGCCCAAAGCACCCAAGGTTGCAGCCGGAAGAATTAGAGAAGAACCATCTGCTTAAAGCATAGCATTAGCAAAAAGCAAACCTAGAGGCACCGACACAAACATATACAAAACAAAGAGCACTGTAAGAGCAACTGTTAGTTTAAACTGACATACCAATTCCACCAGACCCATTCACCACAGTAATTTGCCGCGATGAGGTTAAATTCCGAATCTCTTGTGCCAACCGGCGTACCTATAAAGGATTCTATGTGAGATTTTAAACAAAAACAAACCCTTTGAAACATTCTATGGAAAAATGCATGGCAAAAAGAGTTCTCTCGGCCCTTGTTAGTTTCAAGGTTTGCAATAAAGAAAATGGAAGTTTTGAGGAGGATAAAATTATACACAACTTGGTAATCTACCTTACATAGAGTATGGATTCCCTAAATGATTAAATTCATACAGACATAGTTCAGCAAATTAAAATTACTAATTTATATTTACAGCAATTTCTTCTTGAAAATAAAGGAGCCTTACTTTAGATTAAACAAACAACATCATCCAATTAACTGTCCATTTTAGCACATTACCTTAAACGAAAGCAATGTCTAATTAATATATTATCATACAATTAAAAAGAAAAATGACCCACTTCAGCTCTCTAACAAAGACAATGATATTCTTTAACCTGCCTTGGCCCATGGGACTATAGAATGTCTCTAGTAAATCACATAGCAATTGATATCTTTAGTTTTGCTCCCCCACTCCACATGAAATCCAAGGAGGCAATAGAAAAAAGAAACCCTAAAAAAGTAACCAGTAACCGTAATTTTCCCACTACATCCAAACTGGTCCTGATGACCTGATCTATTTCAGCCTCTCCTTTTTCAGGTTTTACTCCTTTTCATGCCTAATAACCTCAAAATAAAAATCAATAAATAACAAAGCCAGTTTCCCCAAGAAAATCGACATTACTTAATACTTTACTTGCTACCTTCAGTCCTTCACATGATCGTCTGAGGTAAAAACATATAAATGCTACTCCCTCCATTTGCATTTTTTATTTTTCGGCTGGAATTTATAGGTTGAGGTAATCTTCTTAACTATTTTCAATGCGTCAATCACTCACTCAATCAATCAAAACCTTAATCTCATAAGTGGGGTCAGCTACATGAACTAAAATTGATTATAGTCATCCAAAAAATCTTCCTCTTCCATCCACAAAAATAAAAAAATAAAATAAATAACACATGAACATATGGGGCTTGTTTGATTTATTTTGATGGGTTTTTATAAATGTTACTAATACAAAACTAGAGATATTAATGGTCGAAGACATGCATCAACAAACATGAAAAGTTAAACCAAAAACATAAAAAAGAAACAAAGGGTGTTTTTAGAGTCCCTTAGCTTATATCATTAAACCTTTAACCACAAATGTTTTAACAAACACTGATCAAATCTAATCTGAATAGCACGATCCTATGATCTTATATTAGCTAAATGATCTAGACTGGAAGTAGAATCTCAACATAGCAGGTAAGGCCATGAGGAACGGACAATCCTATTATTTACTTAGATCATTGATCAGTCAACATTGTACAAAATTGACTAGGATTGTCATCCTGTGTAACTGCGTACTCATATAAATGAACCCAAATGCAACCAATTATTTTCTCTAAGCTTAATGACAACCCAGCTACATAAACTATGAACTTTGACATTTTTTATGCTTAAAATATGCGTATTTAATCATGTAAAAACCATTTTATTCCTCCTTTTTTTCATAATTTTGTATCTGATTTAACAGATTCAATTCAAATCACATCATTATTGGACACAGCACAGTAAGCTCCCAATTCTATGGGATAACCTTGGTCCCCCTCCTAGACTAATGCCTATAAGGCTACAATAAACCCCCTATTCTATGGGATATCCTTGATTCTTCCTACATAAACTTTTATATCCACTCCACACAAACGAACAAACATGCGAAAAACAGAGGAGAACGAGAATATATGAAATCAACATTCAACAGTTGCAACTTGAAAGAACACGTCAGGTGCATCGATTAACTGTTGTGAGGTGATGCTCCTAAATTGTGGCCAGTGCCCCTATGTTGTTGCCAATGGTGCACCAATTAGGTGCCTCTGATCTGTTATCACCTAACTGCATCTAATTATCCACACAGCATTTGCCTAAAACTCCCGAAACATTTTTCTAAGGTCACGTGAGGCTAATTCAATCGGAGTCATGATTTGTCTCATGAAAAAGAAAGTGCACAGCAGAAAACAGAAAGGAAAACGAAATACTTAGATTATAATAAACGCAGAGTAGTCCTGTACTTCTGCTAAATTCTCCCTAACTACACATATATCTTCATCCGAGAAATAAAATAGTGAACGATAGACAACTCAATTATGGTTCTTCAAATTCAAATTTCGTGCCAAACAATTAAACTCAATGCATCATACAAAATCTCTCAGGCTCTCAGATTAATCCACTGAGACCTTGCCAAAGAAAAAATCAACCTTTTTCGATTCGCAACAGCTCTCCGATTCCAATTTGTAACTACAGAATATTTAAAGCTATAAATCTCTCAAAAAAAATTGTGCTAAAACAAACGACGACTATAAAAAGCATAATTGTATAGCAGTTGAACAACCACAAACCTGTGCAGCCATTTGCTCAGAATCAGAATTTGCAGAGTCACCTGAATTCTCCCAATTCTTCACCAAAGCCTGAAGTTAATTAAATCACAATAAATACAATTTCAGCAATTAATAACTCAAAATTGAGCACAAAAATTTCAAAAAAAAATAAAATCAAAAATACCTGAAGTTCGCCAATTATGTCAGCTAATTTGCCGTTTTTGACAAGAACAGTTCCAGTATAACCTGCCAAAAAAAAAAAAAAAAGTGTGATCAGTATTAAAATAAAAATAAAAAAGAAAATTGGAGATGGAGGAGAGAAAAAGAGAAGGAGAAGTACCAGCTCCGATAAAGAGGAGGAGTCGAGAAACGCCCATTCCAGCTTGAAGCGCCATTGTAATGGAGGAATTTCGAGATCGACGAGGAACCCTAATTCGTCCGTCGTCGTAAGAAAGAAAGAAAGAAGAGGAGGTGGAGTTGAATTAATTAAACTTTTTCGTAAGTGATAAATTCATGGTTATATTAATTACGACTGGATTGTAGGTGCTCCACGATGTCGTTTTGATTAATTTTATTTTCTTTTGTCCACGAGTCACGGCTCTTTTCTTGAGTCACGACTCACGAGCTTTATTCAGCTTAAAATTTTAAGGGTTTTTTTTTTCTTTTTTTTCTTTTAAACCAAAAATTTAAAATTACCATAAAACTCAACTTTTTTTTTTTTTAACTAAAGCTAAAGAAAATGACATTTGACTATTTTCCTAAAAAAAAAATTGACCTTTGACTGTACATGGGTCAAATATTTTGAGAGCGTGGATTAAGGAATTCTCACCTTATAGTGTTTCTAGTGATTCAATGGGAATTGAATCCTCAACTGGTGCAATTTTTTAATGTAAATCAAGCTTAGTTAATGTTTTAAAATCCGTCTTGTCAAAAAAAAAAAATTGTTTTAAAATCCGACCTGATTTTAAGTACATAATATTTGTGGCTTAAAAAAATTCGTAGTACTGGAATTAAAACTTTTTTGTTAGGAGTTTTTGAATAAGATATGTTTTGTATATTTTGATGTATATCTTTTGTTAGGAGTTTTTGAATAAGATATATTTAATGTATATCCCTCACTCTATAGTCTAATATAATCTTGATAATAGTACGAAAAATACTCGTAATAATTTAGCTTAGTCACAAGTTTTTTGAGCTAAACTTTATAGTGTTAGCTAGTGAAAATTTCGAATCGGGATAAATAGCTCACAAACTAGATAGGGCTTTTACAAAAATTGGACTTTAACTAATACTTCAAAGAGTATTACTTTAGAGTTTTTTTTTTTTCCTTTTTTCCTAAATTATAATTTTGTGTGGTTGATCACATTGTGTGACCGCTGCGGCGCAGCCAAAAAAGAAATGGTAACCCCTATACTAAACACCTCATGAAAATAGTAGAGGAATTAGTTACTGCAATGTTGACATGACTACCACTATCTTCACGAGGTGTTTCAACAGTAACCCTTACAACGCTATATAGTAATCCCAATAGTGCTAACTAAGTAACCCCTATAACACTATATAGTAATACTATATTTCTAATTAAGTAACCCTTAAGTAATATTATATTTCTAATTAACCCTTAAGTAACATATTATTTCTAATTAAGTGACCCTTAAGTAACATTATATTTCTAATTAAGTTACCCATATAACCTTCTTTAAATCTGTTTTTGGTGTTTAGAGAGCCACAAGGGCGTTTGATGAGAATCAATCCCAAGATCTCTTGAAACCGGGAAGGAGCTCTAACCACTTGATCTATCCTTCACTCTCCACCTTCTTTAAATCTGTGGATTGCAAATCTTTATCACTCCGTATTATTGTAAACTAGCATTTTGGTCCGTTCAATGCACGGGTTATAATATAGGTTATTTTTATATAAATGTATGCTTTTCAATAGTTGAAACTCCGAAGTTATTGTTACATGACTTTAAAAGTAAATGTTGTGAGAACTTTTTTTTTTGGTTAAGTATATATAATTGAGAAAGAATATCTAATTTAGTTAAGTATATATACTCCAAAGGAGTACATGAATATTGTAGAATATAAAATGACATATTAGTTTAAGCTATATTTTAAGTTTAAGAGATAAGACTATTTTTATTATACTTCATATGTTTATGTAATAGTTAATTCAACTTTATTCTATCATGATAGAAATTAAACACTTCATTTTCTTACTTAAATGTGCAAGTTACGGAATGCACAAAGACTTTAACATTATGTAATATTTTTAATTTAATTTTTTTTAATAATGAAAAGGTAAGGGAAGTAACATTTGCATATGAGTAAGTTGTGAGGACATGTGGCATACGAATAAGTTGTGAGAACATGTGGCATATGAATGATTGTGGTTTGAGTTTTTAAATACTAAGTATAGATGTTCATATAGCTATTTTGATAATATTCATCTTACCCTTTACAATTTTCAAGTGTAAATTTAATGGTTATATGTAGTCCAACATTTGCCTAATAGTTTTAATCCGTGGTTTATACACACAGGTGTACAGTGCTCATCGTACACCCTAATAAATAAAAAAAGGCGGAAAGAACATACATGTATTTGACAAAGAACATGTTTGTATTTGACAAAAACATGCATTACCAAAGAACATAAAGATATAATAAAAAGAATGAGATAAAAACTTGATAAAATTTTCTGAAAAATTACACATTATTAACGGGAAAAATTTAGAGGTGATAAAAATCGAGTAGGGCCGGGCCATATCATAATTTCTCGTGCCCAAACCCGTAGAAAAGTAGCGGATTTTCGGGCTTTTTTCGAACCCGGTTCGAGTTTTAACTAAAAATGCATTTTTAGGTTTGCCCAAACCCACCCTATTTCGGGCCGGATCGATTCGGGATGCGAGTCATGCCAATGTTGATCACCTCTTAAAAAATCCTTACCAAAGATATCATTTTCCCAAAAAATAGTTTTCTATCTCTCCAAAAAAAAATTCAACTTCCCATAATAATTTAGTTATTTTACTCTAACATTATTTTCAATATCAAATTTCAAAATATCATATGTTAAAAAAACATAATTTATATTGTAAAGTACATATAGTTAATACCTAAATAACACATTAATCAAACTCAAAGAATATATGATAATAAAAGTAATTTAAAAATAAAAATAGAATTTAGGCGTCACTACGACCTTAAAGAACATACACGTCAAATTCAAAGAAATACTTTGTATTATTAAACCCAAAAAAAAAAATGTTTATCAACATATGTTAAATAACATAAGTTATAATGTAAAGAACATATAATTTTACTCAAAGAACACATTGATCACACTCAAAGAACATATCAAAGGTATGTTCTTTATCAAACACTATATGTTCTTTCCGCCTTTTTTTTGTTTACCCGGGTGAGTGCACCCGGGTGTATTATCTAATTTTCAAATAGTTTTAGGTATGACTGATAAAATGTGTAAAGTTCCTAACCACTCAAAATGAAAAGACTTGACACACAAAGTTGGGTTAACCTCAAGTGATACAGCTGATCCTCCAATTCTGCCATGAAAGATGTTGTCAATCTGCTCAACCCTTCATCTCATTCTGGTTCCGCCATGGAAGAACCATAACTCCAACCTTGTATTTCATCACTCTAAATCACAATCACCCTTTTTCAAACTCTTTCCTCATTCTCTTCATACCATCAATTCTCTTTCCAGGGACGAAAACCAGGTATCCCATTTCTCTCTCTTTTTATAATAATAATAATAAATTTCTCTCATAATATATTTTCCTAATTTATTTATTTATTTGGGCAGTTGGGATATGATCCTTCAGATGAACTATATGGAATTGATGTGAATATACCACCAAGGTTAGAATACTCTAATACTTGTCTATGATTATTATCTTGGCATTTGAAATTGTTTGTGCATTTTTATATACAATACTAGTACATTATTGTAATCTAGAGGGAGACAAAAGGGCAATGACCCAAATAGCCAATGATGTTTTTATACAAAGTTTGATTGGGTTTGGGTACGACCTCCAAGACTTTAATCGACTAAGTTAGTAGAGATTAATTTATTTCGGGTCATGTTGCTTGTGTTTGAGATATGAAGATATCATAATTGGGAAAGAACAATGGGAAATGCGCTGTTATTGGTAAAATTATTGTCTACCCACCACTAATATAGAGTAGTGATAGCAGAATCTAACTCAACAAGATTAATATTATTTTAATATTGAATTAGTATTGGCTAGTGGGTATCCATATTCAGTTTGAATTTGCATAATTGTTGCAAAATGTAAGATGTATAGGCTGACAAATCTTTGTTGAAACTTGTGCTCGGCCTGTGAATGGCTTGATGAATGGGCAACCGAAGTCTTGTGTTGAAATGGAGACGAATATGATTAATGTCTATTAGTATTTCAAGTTTTGTGAAATTTTATTTTGTACAAAGATAGAAATACCTCACTCCGTAGTTTACCTTGTTTCTCTGTTGGATTGTGAAGTCTATTTTCCATTCAGCAGTATAATCTGAACTACTTAAGAAATTCGGCTCATTAATTACTAGCTTGTTTAGTGGGGGCATAGTCTTCATAACACTTGGTTGGAAATAATTTTGAACTTTATGATCACCCGCTGCCCTCCCACAATTTTGAAACTGTCCTCCTATGCACGGGGTTAAGTTAAGTTCGTAGTCTGCTATGTTGTTTCACTGAGCTTGCGATGCTTACCTAAGATCAATTTTCGAATTTTACAAGTCTCTCTAAAGATGATGTAGATTATGCCTCGCATAAAGCTTGGTACTTCAGCAGTTATGAGCTATTAGTCTAATAGAGTAATAGAAATGGTTGAAAGTGGCTCAATATTGTAAATAATGCTTCTCTGGATTTGCTGTCACTTTAATATTTGATGAGGAATCGGTAACCAAACTTATTTGATTGATTCCAGGGATGTTAAATCAGATGCATTTGAACCTAGATCATGGTTTGGGCCCAATGGACAGTATATTAAAGAACTTCCCTGCCCAAGTTGCCGGGGAAGAGGATATACTCCATGCGCAGAGTGTGGAATTGAGCGGTCTAGACAAGACTGTTCGCTTTGTAGTGGGAAGGTATGATGGTTGTATGCCTGTATGTTGACATATTATGATGTGCTTAAGCCCAATGGTACTTACAGTGTTACTAAAAGCATGTTTAATACTTGATGTAATGCTTAACTTATCATTAAGTTATATAGTTCTAATGTTTAGTTGTTGCTTACTATGTTGAAGGGAATTATGACTTGTCAGCAATGCTTGGGGGAGCGTGTCATCTGGGAAGAGTCAATTGATGAAATCCCATGGGAAAAAGCACGCTCCATGTAAGTTCATTGCAACTTTTCATCTACATATTCTTCAAGCATTTAATTTTGATACAGCCATTCTCAGCAGAAAGTTTGTTCTAGAAATTGAGCATTCATGGTCTAATATCATAAATTTCCTTAACTTGTACTTACATCGCTATCTTACTTCCATTGTTCATGCGTTGCAATGCTTGTGACTGAGATTCTTGTCTGTGTTTCTCAATGTCAATGCTGTATCAATTTTCAGTTCTCCACTGAAAGTCAAAGAAGATGATGAAGTTGATAATTTGGAGCTAAAACTAAACTCAAGGAAGAAATCAAAGCGAGTTTACCGATCTACTCCTCCAGAAGTTGGGCTGAAAATCAGTCGCTCCTTGAAAGTTAGTTTCCTGTTTGGAATGTTCTGATTGCTGTATAATTTGAAACCATTGCATATCATATACTTCGTATTTGATTTATTTTTAAAATATGTAGATCATGAAGCGTTTAGATTTCCTTGTAAATTGTTGTTCTTTATCTTGTTCTTTTAGTTGACTGAATGCAGAGTCTCAATGCAAAAACAGGACTGTTCAGCAAGAGTATGAAGATCATCCATCGTGATCCTGCTCTTCATGCACAAAGAGTAGCTGCAATAAAGGTTTCTTTTTTATTTATTATAGGTGTAGTACTTTTTAATTCAAGCTGAAAATCTGAATTAAGATACTGATATATTTTTATTTTTTTTGACCAAATTAAGATACTGATATTGTACAAGAAAGTCAGCATAAAGTTAAATAGTCTTGAACTGTAAGTCTGTAACTGACTACTGTCAAATATGTTGATTCACCCAGCTCCGGACAATGATACCGATTAGAGTGTTTTTGAACTTAAGTATAAATGAGATAGTGATTAGTGAAGCATGACACATGTGTACAGTGTACTGGCTTATATTTAAAGCAAGAAAATTGAGGCTATAGTAATAGATATGTAATTTTACACATTTACATGGAATGCCTCAATGCCCCTTGTGAATGTTCTTGTATGTTTTTTTAATCCTCCATTGATTTTCATTGGCACTTTTTAGTATCTAGAGACTTGATCTTTAGACTGTAGATATGAATTAATGAACTTCAAAAGAATAAAGACGTGCTTTTTAGTGGAGATGCATTATCAATTTATCATGGACATACGTTTACGACATTTCTTCATGAAAAAGTTACATATAGCCTAATATGTGCTCCATTTATTTATAACCTTGTGCCATATAAGGCTTGTGGGATTCGTAAAACTTCTATGCTTCAGATATATCTTTACTTATTTCTGGTCCATTTGTTTGTAGCTAATAGCTATGGTCGACTTCTTTTTCCAACATTGATTATTCTGCTGAGTAGCAGTAGACCATGAAAAAGGCTGTTATTGTACATATTGTTGTATCCTTGTTGGTACATATTGTTTAATTTTTTTTGGTTTTGTAGAAGTATGTTATAATGTTATTGCTTCCCTAATTTTAGCTGCAAATGATGCGTTGATAATTCATTAGGAGCCATTGTTTTGTTTTAAACATGTAAAAAATTTATGGATGGAGTATTCAATTGTGAGAAACAATTTTTTTTAATTAGTTTTTTTGTTTTGTGATTTAATAGAATCCAATGACTGGACTTCCTTTTTACAATGTAGCTTATAGTATATGCATTTTGTTTTGATTGCAGAAAGCTAAAGGGACACCTGCTGCAAGGAAGCATACTTCTGAAACTCTGAAAAACTTCTTCAGTGATCCTGAAAATCGCCGGAAGAGAAGCATTTCTATGAAAGGTTGGTATGGTTATAACAAACTGCCAAACTTGTGAACTTTAGTGAAGCATGGCAATCACTGCTACATGTTTGGTTGGCCTGAGAGCTTTTAATGCTTTAGAAATGTACCTATAATGAGTATGTACTGCCCCATTCCATTCTTCAAAGAGTTCACACTTGAAGGATCATGTAGGCTGCGTTTGACAAGAAGGAAATTCCTTTCCAGATAAAATTAGTGAATTACTCTCATTATCTTCTGCTTGGTCTGTTTAAGAGTGGGGGAAAAACACCAACATTCTACGGTTAAAAATAGTTTTCCAAAGAGGTATTACAGAGTTTCATCATGTAAGAAAAAAAAAATGTCACATATTCCTTGTAATCACTTTCCTTCTCTTTTAGGAACAAAGCAAAGGAATATGTATTTTTTGTAGAAAGTAAATATTATTCAAATTGTTTTAAAGCTGACTTTTTCCACAATGTATTTTTTGTAGAAAGCAAAATTTATTCTAACTGTTTTCCTCCGAGTGAAACACAGACATAGTTCTAAACACCAATAAAACAATCATTTCCTTAATATTGAGTTTTTGAGTACATTAAGATTAGGTCATAAGTTTGAATCCCTCTCCTGCCATTGTAATATTGTATGTACACAATTATTGGTGTGTGACTTAAAGCACAAAATAGGGAAAAAAAAGTGATCACTCTTTCTTAAAATCTAATCTGCAGGGATTAAATTTTTCTGCAAGAACTGTGGACAAGAAGGGCACAGGAGTTATTACTGTCCTGAACGTGGAGAAAACACTGAAAGGAGATTCAGATGTGGGTTGTGCGGTGAGAAGGGCCATAATAGAAGAACTTGTCAAAAACCGAGGACAAGTAAACCAAAACAAAGAATTCTTAAGGAGTACCATTGCCGTTCATGTGGCAAAACTGGTCATAATCGCAGGACTTGTTCTCTGAAGACCGAGCTACAGTCAGACAATGTCATTCATGAAAATAAAAGCTTTGTCGAGCATTCAAAGGGATGTGTTAAAAAGCATCATCATCGATGCAGTGTTTGTGGAAAAGGTGGTCACAATAGCAGGACATGCTTTCTGAAGACTGAACTAGAGTCTGAAACTGTAGGTTCTCTTATGAAATCAAAGGGATATGTTCGAAAGCATCTACATCGATGTAGTGTATGCGGAAAGAGTGGTCACAATAGCAAGACATGTTCTCTGAAGACTAAGCTACAGTCAGATAGCGCTACATTTGAATATATTGGCTCTCTCAAAAAAATTCAGGGAAACGCCCAAAAGCATAATCATCGATGCAGTGTATGCTTGAAGCGCGGTCACAATAGCAGGACATGCTCTCTAAAGACTAAGCTACAGTCAGATAGTGTCACACTTGAAAATAAAGGCTCTTCACAAAAGCTAAAGGGAAATCTTCAAAATCATCATCATCATCACTATCGATGCAGTGTATGTGGAAAAAGTGGTCACAATATGAGGACTTGTTCTGAACACTCGATTGGAAAATTCGATGTGACTTCTGGATTTAGCCAACGAGCAAGACGACTATATCACTGCAAGATTTGCGGGGTACTCGGCCATAATCTGAGGACTTGTGCCGAAAAGGGAGTTGCAAACAATGTATATATCGAAGTTGATTCTACATTCTGAAATTTGTAGTTCACTCTCGGCTTTCTGAATTATTCATGGCTTAGTCATTAAGTTGTTGAACGTTTGGAAATGCTATGAGCTCTGCCATATATACTATGCATTCTGTTTTTGTGGTTTATGTTAAAGACTCGGTGATTAGTTTGTAATACAGAATTTTTATAAGGGAAATTAGGATGAAAGCTTGTAGTATTTTTATTCACATTCAAGGCGACGGTTACAATTATAAAATAAATATAGTTAGCTTGAGGTTACAACTTTGAATTCAAATGCTTTATACAAAAGTTCACATAACATTTACTGTTCTATTGCTTTACCAATACAAAAGGTACCCTTGTATTAATTAATTTGTCCAGATCTGCTGCTTAGAAAATCAGTCCCAAACCACCACTCTTCTTAGTGCTCTCTTAATGACTTGTTTTCTTTTGCTACTGTGTTTCTGAGCTCCCCTTAGTTTTTGTTGAATCTTGTTGCTTTGCTTCTACAATGGACTTAAGTTGAATGTTTTGAGGAATTTAATTTTAAAAAAAATGTACGAAGTATTTCAAATCATGATACTCCGTATGTAGTAATCATCTTCATGATTTGTATTTGACATTTCGACTATATATGAAAATGCACTGTCTTGAATATTTATTTATAATTTGTATTCATTTAGGTACGTATTATGTCATATACAAGACTACAAGACATGTGAGTTGGAAAGATCTATTGACAATGAGGCTATACGTGGTAAGACATTGGATGCAAACGAATGTTTTACACCAAATAGAGGGACAATTTTGCATGTGTTTATAAAGCTTTTAAAATCTATTGGATAATTTCCGACGATATATTACTTAAAAAAAAAAAAAAGATAATTATGATAATTTTCTAATATTTTAAATACGTTGAAAAGAACTAAGTGTGAAATATTTTGTGAGATTGTTGAAAATGGAGAATGAGAAAGGAAATATTCCATTACATTACACAATTGTTGGAAATCACATTGAAATTATTTGATCGAACTAGAGTATCAAGCCTAACTAATGGGGTAATTCACTTACTTTTTTTTAATAAAAAATCATATTAAAATTATTTATAATTTTAAAAAAATAATGAATTATTTAATATTGAATGATAATATGCAAATTTTAAATTATATAAATATATATATATATATATATATATATATATATATATATATATATATATATTACATTGCATATTATATATATATATAATTCACTTACATTTTGTTTTGCCTAAACGACAAGATAAAGAAAAGCAATTTGTTGCATTTGAAGTCATAATTGTCATCGCTATATGCTTGATGCAATGAACTGCAGTTGTTACCTTAAGAGTATTAACCTGAAAGAGTCAAACCAGAACTCCAATTAATCAAAACCAAATATTTCAGTTGAAAATAAGGAATTCTTGATATCACACTTGTAGTGGCACCATATAACTTCAGATAGTTATCTTGTTTTTGCAAGCATACCTCACTGCTTTATCTATTAACATACATTTACTGATCCCTAATCAAAAGCATAAAGTCTAATAATAGTATAATACAGGTAGTATAATACAGGATTTGAAGTTCACAATTTACATAAACTACAGAAGAAATTAAATGGATCGTTGAGCACTCTGCTTATAATTTACTTCATATAATAAAGTAATACATGGCTGTCCATTTTGGATCAAGAGTGTGTTATAAAGGTGTAATCATTGAAGATAATTTAAAACAATAGCTCAATTCTGAAATCATTAAATCTTTTAATAAACAATTATTGGAGTCGTCTTTTTTACATGAAAAGTTACCGAAGAGCAGCAGTTTCAAGATGGTAACGCGAGGGTTCTTGACTCCTCTGCTAGTCAGAACTAATTTTCTAACAACCTTCATTAAAAAAATAATCAATTAGACATTTAACAATCTTAATCAAATAAATAAATAAATAAAGCCCTAACTTTAGAATGCAGAGAAATCAAATCGCTATTTTTTTTTTTACCAAATTGCATCGAAACTACCCCAAAATAATAAGCTAATTGATTTAAACTGGAAAACTACAATTTTAAAACGATTTGAATTGATTTGAGAAAACCCCTCAATTTTAAACGAACTCAACTAAAACAAAAGCCCCCGATTTCTTATCAAATTGAATTGAGAAATTCTCAATTTTAAAATGAACTAAATAAAGAAAACCATGGGAATGAAGAGATACCTTAGTAGCAAGTTTCTAAGTAAGAGCCATTGAATTAGTTATCCACATATCAAGAACACACACACAAATACTCAATTAAGAAAGGAAGCACAGCAGCCCCCAACAAAACAAACAACCCTTGCAGCAGCAAGCACAGAACAATAGTACTTGAGAAGAAGAACACAAGAACAATCACACCACAACAACTAACTCACAAGCACCACACAACAATCTCACACCACCATAACACGAAGGGAAAAAAAGACCTTGGAAAAGCTCGTCACATTTGCACACAAAGAAGCCAAGATTACATCTTGAATTCTAACAAGGATGAAAAAAATGAGTGTTTACAGTAAGACCATTGCAGAGACATCTAACCAGCAAAACTCTCTCCCAGATTTATCTATACAAAGTTAAAACCTTAGGGGGTTTCAGTAAAGTAGTAGGTTTGCTGTGTTCCATATTTTCCCTAAATTAAAACATGAAACCATTTCTGTTGAAATATTAATTCAAAAGCAAACTTTATAAAGTTAAAGTTGATATATAAGAGAAAACCATTAAAAGTGGTTTAAGGAAAAGTGTGTTGTTTGTTCTACTTCCCACAGCCCTTCATACCTCTTAACTAAAGTAAGCAAACACTGCCCAATTGCAAGCTCGTTTTTCACAGCCACGTCCAACCCAACATGTGACCCAGAGATCAAATTAGCGTCGACATTCAACATGATAATACCTTCAGGGGGGGGGGGGGGAGGGGGGAATCCAACCTGATGCAGAAGGGTAGTCATGAGCTGCAGTTCTAACGAATACTTTGTGTGTATAAGAGCCATACACCTCAACATATTTTACAAATCCCATAGTTGTATACACTATGGTCAATGTTATGTTTTCAAAGATGAATTTGTTCCTGCAAAACCAAGTAGCACACATCATAGCAAGTACAGTTGCGAGTCAAGAAGGATTACCACAGCAAGGATAGGAGGACCTTTCCCTGAAGAAGCAGCATGGTTTGGAGCCACATCCTTCCTTTTATTCCCTGTCATAAGACAAATTTGGAAGATTCAAGGCATAAAGCATATAAGTCTTATGATCTCGTACTTTATTGAGCACAAACCACTACAGGTAAAAAAAAATTAAAACACTATATAGATTGCAACTACATGTTAGAATTTTACGAACTTGATTAGTATTGTTAGAGCATGCTACATTTAAATAACTAACTTCAATCACCCCTGCCATGCACTGATTTAAAGTCGCAGACTTTACCAGAAAATGATTCACTTGCACTTTGACCATCTAGCAGCAAAATCAATAGTCCCCAAGTAATGAAAACCCCTAGCAGACTTCGCTAAGAAAATAATCAATTAGATACAGAAAGATCCTAATCAAATAGATAAATAAATAAATAAAGAAGACTGACTTTAAAATGCATCGGAATATAATCCCAATTTTTTACCAAATTGAATCAAAACCACCCCATAATCCGGAAATAATTTTTCACCCTCCATTTCTGCATACATAGAAATTAAAGCACCACTCATAATCAAGGTACAAGAAATACAACGAAAAAAAAGGGAAATGAACACAACCTTAAAGGAAGAAACAATGAAGCCCAACCAATCTTCATGAAACAATTACTCACGAAGAACACAAAATAAATAAATAAAATAAATAAATTTCAAATCGAATTTAACAATAATGGTGCAAATATAACCTAATTCTGGCAGCTGATCTAGCGTTTGATGGTTTTGTCATTTTTAGAGCTTAAATGACTGAAATTGGTTCAGATTGTAATTCAGATTTTTTATCAAAATAGTATGAAAAACATTGTTCCTCGAAGTTGCCATTATAAAAAATGTAAAGAAAATTCTATCAATCTGTTACAAAAAATATGATGAAAATTAAAATTGCCCATAATTTAACAATAAACGATTAAATGTAGCCTTTTTCTTTTTATCATTCCTTAATTGTGGGTAACTTTTCCAACTTACAAAGTAATTAAGTAACAAATCTAAGTACCCATTATGCGTAAGATCATCATATTCATCAAATGAAATAAAAAATTAACAAAATTACTAAGAATATGAAATAATTAGTAAGAAAAAACGAAAACAATTAAATGAAAGAACCAATCATGCATAAATTTGCACGAAAACAAACACCACCAAAAAATAAAAAAGAAGAAATTAATCAAACTCTAAGATATCAAAGTAAAATAGAGCAGAAGTATACCTTTCCAGTGAGAAATTCTTCAGAAAAAGCTAAAACCCAGAAGAATATGATGAAGAACAAGTTTGTTCTGCAAGAAAATTGAGGAAATTCGAAGACATTGTAGTAAAAGAAGTAAGAATAAGAGGAAAATGAAGATAAAAAGTGTAGAATATAAATGAAAAATTACAGTTTGTTAATTGCTATTATTAAAAGGTAATGAAGCTTTAGCTACATGTGTTTCTCTTTTATAAGCTTGACTTGAAAGGTTAGGCATATATTATTATAAATCAAATTCCGCCAAAGAGATAATGCTTTGGGGAAACGGACTCATACAAACAAGTTCCGAAACATTAAGAGTATCCCACCGAGCTACAAGATGGGCTACCGAGTTGCCTACCCTTCTCACATGTGACGAAATAATAACATCAAACATACTTGACATACTCCTACTATCATCATAAATTAGGCAAATTGGAGAATAGCCTATGAAGCTGTTATCAATCTTCTGAAATACCTTAGCAATCCAGATGTTCAAGATGCCCAACATATGTGCAATTTGCATTCCAAAACACACCGCTTCAGCTGCCTCCACCTCTGATTACGCAGCCACTCTTCGAACAGCAGCCCACAGCAGCTGCCCAAGTTCATCCCGAGCAACCGCACCAAGACCTACATATTGAGCCGTGATGTGTGCATCACCAAGACCTACGTACAATAAATCCAAATATTCCTATTAAAACTGCAGAAATTTACTCAAATATCCAAAATACATCCAAACCCCTATTAAAAAGCCAGAATCTTAGTGTACATAAAACAACTCCTATAAAACTCCAGGAATTTTCTTAATTATACAAAATACATCAAATATATGCATATTCAAGTATCAAATCTCAGTCATTCGACCAATATACTATGTTCAGTAACTTAACAAACATCATTAAGCACTTGTTTATCAATTGTTAGCTCGAATCTCTGTTATTCTTCCCTATCTCAGTATATAGAGCAGCAAAAATCAGAGAATAAATTCAAAATAACAAATACAAATTGAATGAAATCTTTAATTTAGACAGATCTCCGCAAAATAGAACATCTAAACCCTAAAAACCAAAAAAAAAAAAAAAAAAAAACAAAAACAAAAAAACAAAATCAAAAACCAAAAAAATACAAAAAAAAAAAAAAAAACAAAAACAAAAATTAAAGAAAACACACAAACCTGAGCAGCTTTGTAAGCATTCAAAGTATCTTCAGCAGCAGTTTTCTCCTCTTTTTTCCTTTCTCAGGTCAAAATCAAAAGGGAGAAATCACCACTCCTTCATCAAGAATAGTTCGATTTTCCAATCGAAATACAGAAAATTAATTAAGAAGAATTACCTTCTATTTTTCAATCGAAATTCAGAATATTAATTAAGAAGAATCACCCAAAAAAAATTTCAATCGAAATTCAGATTATGAATTAAGAAGAATTACCAAAAAAAACATAGCACAAAAAAGGATTCAACCCCATTAAAAACGAAACGATTTCGCTCAAATACACCCACAAAGATTCAACCCAAATAATTCGAAAACATATCGAAATCAATAGGAACAGACATGCAAAAAAACCACGACGATCGAACAAGTAAAGCCCAAAAATTTGAAACTAAATCGAGAAAGAGAATCGAGATTGAACCTGATGAATATGACGATCCGAAAAGTGTCTTCCACAACCTCAAACTCGAAGAATTCGAAGCACCATCATCGGTGGTCTTGAGTTACTGAAGTTTTCTCTCTCTAGGTTTCTCTCTCCTTGTTTCACCTAAGAAATGCTCTGACCCTTTCCTTCTGAGATGAAAACAGAGAGGGAAGTCGGTGAGAAGCAAGGGCAATTACAGCTGTGATACATAATGCAATTGGCTAAGAAAGGGCAATTTCGGCAGTTCCTTAAAATTAAGGGCAGCTATGTAATAACACCAAAAAATACTATTCATAAGGAATAGGAGCAACTTTTGCATTTTTATAATGGTTATGGATATATCGTCGGAAATTATCCAACAGATTTTAAAAGCTTTATAAACACATGCAAAATTGTCCCTCCATTTGGTGTAAAACATTCGTTTGCATCCAATGTCTTACCACGTATAGCCTCATTGTCAATAGATCTTTCCAACTCACATGTCTTGTAGTCTTGTATATGACATAATACGTACCTAAATGAATACAAATTATAAATAAATATTCAAGACAGTGCATTTTCATATATAGTCAAAATGTCAAATACAAATCATGAAATACAATAAAGATGATTACTACATACGGAGTATCATGATTTGAAATACATCGTACATTTTTTTTAAAATTAAATTCCTCAAAACATTCAACTTAAGTCCATTGTAGAAGCAAAGCAACAAGATTCAACAAAAACTAAGGGGAGCTCAGAAACACAGTAGCAAAAGAAAACAAGTCATTAAGAGAGCACTAAGAAGAGTGGTGGTTTGGGACTGATTTTCTAAGCAGCAGATCTGGACAAATTAATTAATACAAGGGTACCTTTTGTATTGGTAAAGCAATAGAACAGTAAATGTTATGTGAACTTTTGTATAAAGCATTTGAATTCAAAGTTGTAACCTCAAGCTAACTATATTTATTTTATAATTGTAACCGTCGCCTTGAATGTGAATAAAAATACTACAAGCTTTCATCCTAATTTCCCTTATAAAAATTCTGTATTACAAACTAATCACCGAGTCTTTAACATAAACCACAAAAACAGAATGCATAGTATATATGGCAGAGCTCATAGCATTTCCAAACGTTCAACAACTT
Organism: Chenopodium quinoa; assembly: GCF_001683475.1. Taxonomy (NCBI): domain Eukaryota; kingdom Viridiplantae; phylum Streptophyta; class Magnoliopsida; order Caryophyllales; family Amaranthaceae; genus Chenopodium; species Chenopodium quinoa. Next base: position 1,188,607 of record NW_018744041.1, on the reverse strand, counting down.
AATGACTAAGCCATGAATAATTCAGAAAGCCGAGAGTGAACTACAAATTTCAGAATGTAGAATCAACTTCGATATATGCATTGTTTGCAACTCCCTTTTCGGCACAAGTCCTCAGATTATGGCCGAGTACCCCGCAAATCTTGCAGTGATATAGTCGTCTTGCTCGTTGGCTAAATCCAGAAGTCACATCGAATTTTCCAATCGAGTGTTCAGAACAAGTCCTCATATTGTGACAACTTTTTCCACATACACTGCATCGATAGTGATGATGATGATGATTTTGAAGATTTCCCTTTAGCTTTTTTGAAGAGCCTTTATTTTCAAGTGTGACACTATCTGACTGTAGCTTAGTCTTTAGAGAGCATGTCCTGCTATTGTGACCGCGCTTCAAGCATACACTGCATCGATGATTATGCTTTTGGGCGTTTCCCTGAATTTTTTTGAGAGAGCCAATATATTCAAATGTAGCGCTATCTGACTGTAGCTTAGTCTTCAGAGAACATGTCTTGTTATTGTGACCACTCTTTCCGCATACACTACATCGATATAGATGCTTTCGAACATATCCCTTTGATTTCATAAGAGAACCTACAGTTTCCGGAGTGACACCGTCTGACTCTAGTTCAGTCTTCAGGAGAACATATATATATATATATATATATATATTAATAAATAAATATATATATATATATATATATATATATATATATATAATTTTTACGAAATTTGTTAATTTATAAATAATTTCACGTCACAAATTATTTAATATTATTTGTTTTATATAATTTTTCTGTTAACTAATTTATTGCAACTATAATATTAGAAATATCACAAACTAAGTCAAAGGGCACATGTATGAGATGGAATTAGAGAGATTTTGAGGTATAAATACCCTTTCATTTGTTAATTTCTCAATAAAAGGCATAGTTAACTTGTGTGCTTATAATTTGCAAAAATTGACAAATTTGTATCTTTTAGATCCTTTTCCCTCTCATTTTGGCAAACCATTTGTAATACATTGCTAAAGGTTGGTGTTACGTGATCAAAAGAATTATAAAAATAATTTAGCGTTTTTGAAAGGAGGATTAGATGAAGAAACATGTGAAACATATAAGAAAAGCATCAATTCATATATCGGTGGTCATTTTAGTTGTTATTACCTCATTTCTACCTTTATACTCAGCTTATGCGGCTTATAACATCAATAAAAAACCTTCTAAATTGAATACACTGTATTTTTATTGCTTTATCGAAAGCAATAGGGTTTCCATGCTCGCTTATGTGTTAGCAGTTATTGTTCATCTATTCAGTATGTCATAGTAAACAATATTTCTGAAACTTTTTCAAGATAAAAAACATCTATCATTGGCAACTGCATTAACAATTGTATCCAATGGATGATGGATATTGCATTTGCTGCTGCTTCTATGACCATTTTTCCAATGATTCCAGACATCATTGCGGCTGTATTTATTTTATATTCGTTTTTTCATCTAGCTTAGATGTTTGTAACTTGTAGGTGGCTTGATGTAACACAACAAGCACTTTGCAAAGCTGTTAAGATAATTGATTAATCTTTCGAAGTTATATGTGAAAATGATTTGGTAGATCGTGGCTTCAAGCTTCGCTCAAATGCATCAAACATTTGCGGACTGATAACTTGGTATATGCTCTCGTACATATAAGAATAAGCATAAGTAGGGTGAATTTGTGTAGAGGTGCCTGCTAGCACCGTGATTGAACTTGTGAGTTCTATGTAAAGATACTTTTTTTAACAAAGTCCTATGTTAAGATGATTGAATCCGTTTATCTTATTATTATGTATTTTGTCTTATGTATTCACCTAATTCGCTGGTTTTCTTTTTAAGCATTTGCACCAAACATATAGAAGTTTCTAATTTCCACTTGTTCCATTTCTTCTTTCTTTGTTGAAGTGTTTCTGCAATTTATCTATATATATAAAAACTCTAATTTTATTAATATACAAAATTGAAAGCTCTACAGATCTTGTCATTGCAATAGTTTTCTATGTGATATCTCATATCGTTGCCTTTAGTGGAGCATGCATATTCAAGTTTAAGTTGCCTTATAATTCTGCGTGTTCATTACTTTAGTCTATTGTTGATATGTATATGTACTTTATCAACAAATTGTAGATGGCACAAGAAAATCTGTTTATTTATTAATAATTTTACTATTATTTGTTTTATAATTTTTATACCATATCAATTAAATTAGAGTTTGAGAATTTCCTGTGATTGGTGTGTACAAAATATTTTATAGTGACCGTCCAATATCCATAATATGCTTACACCTAGCTGAGATGTAAAAGAGGCATTGTGAGACTACAACATTTTTGTTGTGTAACAGATAATACGAGTACTGCATTGTGCAGTTTTTTCTGTTACGGTGCTATTCTTAACAAGTTTGAAGTGTATCAAGATTTGGAGGCAATTATAGGTGAACGTGTAGTTCAGATTGTGCAGGAATATTGCACAATAAAGAGCCAAAGATTAGGGAGTACGAAGTTCATCGACGAGAAGAACTGTTGTGATATTTGGCTTTGGCATGAACTTTTACAGTTCAGGAAGCTAGTTTGCAAAGATCCTAAGACCATATATGTGTAATCAAATAGTCAAGTTCGTTAATCAAGCATTGTATTGTAAGATCTAATCCTGTGAAATTTACAACATTTTATAACATTAACAAAAACTTGTTGCCTAGACTTTGGATCTGTTCTCATACGATTATTTTCAGTTCAGTTCAACTCTAATAAGTTCAGTTCAGTTTAGCTCCTAATTTCCTTCTCTTATAAAATATTCATTTCATTTCAGTTCAGTTCAGTTTAGTTCAGTTCAGTTCTAATAAGTTCAGTTCAATTCAATTCAGCTCACTTCCGTTAATGAGAGCAGGCTTTTTGTCTTGTGACAGAGAGTCTTTCACATAGATTAATTAGACTACCAATGTTTTTCCATATTTGATACTCCTTCCGTGTTTTAATAAGTGTTATACTTACACTTCATTTTTTGCAAAAATCTACAATTTAATAGTATTATATATTTCTCTTTTCATGGTCTCCACTCAAACCCACTATACTACTCCCTCCGTCCCCGAAAGAACGACCCATTTGGGTTGATTTTGCGGGCATTAAGAAACTTAATTTGCAAGTACAAATGTATGGAAAAACACAAGTCATCAATAATTCTTAGTACAAATGTATGGGAAAACACAAGAAAAATTAATGGTGGCAGGAGAGAGAAAAAAGTTTAGAAATTTAGAGAGGATATATGACAAAGATCTGAAAAAATACAAGGGTAAAATAGGGAGAAGGAGCTATATGACAAAAATATTTGAGGATGTATTGGTAATTTTGTGATTTTAATAGATGTTGGGAAAAACAAATGGGTCATTCTTTTTTGGACTAAAATTAGGCCAAATAAATCATTCTTTCGAGGGACGAAGGGAGTACTAGGAGTCTAGTATTAGAGATATACATTGTAATGTGAATTTCCTCCAGTTTGATTTTATGTCACAACATTAATGTTATTGTTAGTATATTTAATACTAGGAGTCTAGTATTAGAGATATGATGAAATATAAAGATAATATTGTGATATTATATTGTACTCGTAATAATATTTTGGAGAATAACTTGTGAAGTTGTGAAAAGATATGTGTGAGCTATTGTGATTAGGAAGTTATTTAGGAATGTTAGAGTTAGATATTCTTATAGGATATACATTGTAATGTGGTCGAATACTCGTACTCATATTGTAGAATTGTATAAACTTACGACTTGATCTTTCATTAATCGAGGCAAAACATATATATACAAGGTGAATCCCTAGAGTTACCTTAATTAGGTTACTAGGAATTAGGAAACAATAACAAAAGATAACACCCAAATTATTTCACAAAATGTATCCCACAATACCCCCCTCAAGTTGGAGCACCATGGTCATAAGTTCCCAACTTGGAAAAAAGATGATCAAACTGATACTTCCCAAGAGCCTTCGTGAAAATGTCGGCCAATTGAGAAGTTGTAGAAACATAAGAGGGAGAAATCAAGCCTTCAACAATCGCATCTCGAACAAAGTGACAATCTACCTCAATATGTTTGGTCCTTTCATGAAAGACCGGGTTCTTTGCGATGTGCAAAACAGATTGACTGTTACAAAATAACTTGATTGCCTTAGGGTGTTGCACACCCAAACTCAACAACAAACCCTTAAGCCATTTGAGCTCACAAGTAGCCACAATCATAGCTCTGTACTCGGCATCTGAAGAAGACGTCGCCGCAGTTGGTTGCTTTTTAATTAGACTTCTAAGAGATAGGTGAATGCCCTAAAAATACCAACCAACCTGTGACTGAACGACGAGTTAGAGGACAGCAAGCCGCCCAATCCAAATCACACCAACCTTCCAAGGTGAGATCACTATTAGCACTCAACAAGATACCCTGACCCGAGGTACCATTCAAATAACGAACAACACGAAGAGCGGCTTCCCAATGCTCGATGCGCGGCTGTTGCATAAACTGAGACAAGATATGAACGGAGTATGCCAAATCTGGTTTAGTTACCCCAAGGTAAATCAAACGGTCAAAACGACGACGATACACTTCCGAATCCGAAAGAAACTTACCTGTTGCACGACCGAGTTTATGGTTTTTCTCCTTAAGAAAACCACTCGGCTTTGCCCCTAACAGACCTGCTTCAGAAATAATATCCAACGTATGGTATATTTTCGTTAACATAAAAATAAACCTGAAGTACTACTAGCAACCTCTATGCCCAAAAAATATTTCAAAGGACCTAGATCCTTCATTTTGAAACAACCACTGAGGTATGCCTTGAAATCGACAAGTGCAGCGGAATGATTACCAGAAATACTAAGATCATCAACATATACTAAGACTTTAATCTGAATTGTGCCTTTTGTATATGTAAAGAGAGAATAATCAGAGTAAGATTGGATGAAACCGTACCCTTTCAAAGCCGTTGTTAACTTTGCAAACCAACACCTCGGCGCTTGTTTCAACCCATACAAGGAATTCCTCAAACGACACACTAATGAAGGATCTGCACTCTCAAACCCGAGAGGTAATTTCATATAGACCTCCTCAGCAAGATCACCGTGCAAGAAAGCATTATGCACATCCATTTGATGCAGTTCCTGGTTCTTTGATGTTGCAATTGCAAGAAAAGCCCGAACCGTGGTCAATTTTGCAACTGGAGCAAACGTTTCACCATAATCTATGCCTTCCTGTTGATGATTACCAAAAACAACCAAACGGGATTTAAATCGTTCAATGTCACCATTAGACAAATATTTTGTCTATACCCCCATTGACTCCCTAAAGCACGTTTACCATAAGGTCCAAGTGTCGTTATCTTCCAAGGCTCTAATTTCTTCCTGCATAGATTGTCTCAAACCTTCATGTTTCATGGCCTCTCTAAAAGATTTCGGATCATGACCACCAACAATAGCTGCCAGAAACTTACAATAATTCACAAAAAACTTGTCACAATTTATATAATGTGCTAAAGGATAGAGAGTACCTCAAGGAGGATTGGAAGACGGAGTGGAGGGAGACGGATTTTTAGCAAACATTGAGTGATTCACATAGTCACGAAAATGAGTCGAGGGAATTTTCTCCCGGAAACCACGAACCAAGGGAGCCGTGTCATGAGGCTGCTGGGCTGCGGAGCTGCTGTCCTCCTCGACAGTCCCAGCCAGCTGTTGCTGGTGATCCTCGGCAGTCCTAGCTAGCAAGTCATGCTGCTGTAGCTGGACTGGGGCAGACTGCGGGTTTTCGGCCACACTAGTATCACCATTATTAGTGCCCAAAACATCATCATTGCCAACATTACCACCCCGCAAATCAAACTCCACAAAATCATAATGAATATCATAATTCGACTCATAAATTTGTGACTCAATATTAACATCTTCTAGAGTAGCAAAAGGAAACACATTTTCCACAAACTTGACATCCCGAGACACAAAGAAAACCTTTAAATCAAGATCATACAAACGCCATCCCTTTTTTCCAAATGGATAGCCAACAAAAATACACTTTCTACTCCAACTAGCAAATTATCTCCATTTGTTTTCTAATTATGAGCAAAACATAAACACCCAAAAGTACGAATAACATCAACCAATGGGGGTTTATCAAACAAAATTTCGAATGGAGATTTATTGGAAAGCAATGTAGTAGGGGTTCGATTTATTAGATGATCTGCGGTAAGAACGCACTCACCCAAAAAATAAATTGGTTATTTGGCTTGAAATCTCAAGGCTCTCCAAACTGACAAAATATGTTTGTGTTTTCACTCTACCCTCCCGTTTTGTTGAGGAGTGCCCACACAAGAGGTTTGAAAAATAATCCCAATAGTAGCAAAATAGTCATGCAAGCAATTAAACTCTATACCATTGTCACTTTGTACAACTTTAATGTTTTGAGAATTAAAATTGTCGTTCTACCATAGCAACAAACATCAAGAAAGTACGAAAAACATCAGTTTTATCGTTCAACAAATAAACCCAAACCGCTCTAGAATAGTCATCAACAACAGTAAAAAAATAATGAGCTCCGCACGACACAACGTGTCGATACAAGCCCCACAAATCACAATGTACTTTCTCAAAAATTCTAGATGCTTTATTGTCACATAGAGGGAAACTATCTCTAGGATGCTTAGCACGCATACATACTTCACATCCTTACTAACTGTAGGAAGTAACTTAACTACTTTCTCGGAAGGATGACCCATACGACGATGCCACAACTCCAACTATGAATTTGCAGCAAGAGCACTCACGTGATGCACCGAATCCGATTTGCTAAAGTAATATAATCCGTCCCTCCTAGTTCTTGTTCCAATCAGCTCCTTTGTTAGGTCCTGTATAGCACACATAGAAGAGTTAAATTGGACAGTACAATTAAGATCATCATTGAGTTGTAAAACAGAAATCAAGTTACAACTCAAATTAGGAACATAGAGGACTCCTGTGAGAGTAATCTGATCAGACAAGCATACAAAGCCAATAAAGGACGACGACGAAACCGTGTCACCATTCGGTAACCCAATCGGACATTCAAAGCTCTTTGTGTCAAAAAGCCAACCTTTTTCACCGATTACATGATGCGCAGCTCCTGTGTCAATTATCCAAGAGGTATCATCATACTTACCACTTTATCGATTGTCGGAATTGCATCATTACCCATCAATCCCGTAATCGCCTTCCACTGTTCACTTAAAAATAGCCTACCCGAAGCAAAGGTACTAGAACCGTCCAAGCTCGAGCCACCTGTTATAGCATTTGCCTTCACCGAACTGCCCCCCCCGACTGCTAGTAGCGCCTTCTGGCCAGCCGTAGCGATCGTAGCAACGATTTTCTTCGTGCCCTCTCTTTTTACAAAAATTGCAGATTTTATCGGACCAACACTTTGCAGTTTTGTGTCCCACCTTCTTACATTTCTCACACACCGGCAACTGCCAGTCAGAGCCACCACTTCGTCCCTTCCCTGCACCAGTACGGACAACAAAACCTAGGGCATGGGAGGGGTCTTCTTTCTGGCGAGAAAATCCCCTGACTTTCTCGTCTAGCGAGACCTGCTAGTACGCCCTATTCAAAGAAGGCAAATGGTCTTGTGAAAGCAGGGCAGACCAAATAGGAGCATAAAATTCAGAATACAAGCCAAGTAAAAATTGCTGGAGACGATCTCCATCACGCTGATCAGCGTGTTGACGTCCCACATTACACGAGCACTTTCCACATTTACAAGCAATTAAGGGTTCAAGTTTATCAAGTTCATCCCACAAAACAACCAATTTGCTATAATATACGACCATAGTCATGTTTTTGGTTTGCTCACAACGATTAATGTCAAATTTAATCTGTTGAATTCTAGGGCCATTAACAGTACAAGACAAAAACGCTCATGTAAATCATCCCATAATTTCTTAGCATCATCATAATGGGAAAGCATAGATTTAACCTCGGGATTAATTGTGTTCATGAGCGAAGAAACCAACATGCAATGGATTGTAACCCAATCATCCTTCGTACACGGCGAATCGAAGGTGGTGATACTACCATCAAGAAAACCAAATTTCCGGCGAGAACATAAAGCAATTCTCGCGGCATGAGACCAATCATGAAAATTATCTAATTTGAGACGTTGTGAGGTAATGAAATCCCCGGGCCGATCTTGCGGTCCAAGGTAGAAAGGAGAATTGGATTCAATTTTTGTAGGTGGCGGTGGAGGAGTATCCTCGATGGCCATTGTTGGTCTTTTTAGAGGAAAAACAAAAAATCAAGTCTCCGATACCATGTAGAATTGTATAAACTTACGGCTTGACCTTTCATTAATCAAGGCAAAACATATATATACAAGGTAAATCCCTAGAGTTACCTTAATTAGGTTACTAGGAATTAGGAAACAATAACAAAAGATAATACCCAAATTATTTCACAAAATATATCCCACAATACATACTCTGTAGTTAGGGCCTGTTCTCATTGACTGAACTTAGCTGAACTGAACTGAACTGAGTTGAACTGAACTGAACTGAACTGAACTGAATAGAACTGAACTGAGTTGAACTGAATTGAACTGAGTTGAACTGAATTGAATTGAACTGAACTGAAATGAATATTTTATAAGAGAAGGAAATTAGGAGTTGAACTGAGCTGAACTGAGCTGAACTGAATTTCAACGTAAGAGAACAAGCCCTTATTATAAACTAGAGTAAATATGTGAAGTTGATATATATATATATATATATATATATATATATATATATAATACTCGGTATATAATAAATAGGTAGTTTTTTTGGGTAGTTGGGTGTTATCAGGAAAAATAATAGTGAAAGTTAAGAGACGTGGAAGTTGATTGGATGTCAAAAAAAAAAAAAAAAAAAAAATGGGTGTGTGAGTATTAAGAAGTGTTACAAAATTAACTCTACAATCTAATATATATATATATATATAAAGGGGAGTTTTTCCCCGAGTTTTTAGAGAGTCACGTAGGATTTAATTTTCTTAGCGCGCCACGTAGGATTATAAATTTAAGTTGTAACCAATTAAATAAGAGAATATTAATTTATTTTACAATTAAATAATTCAAATGCCACGTAAGCAAAATTGACGAATGAAATTTTAAAGTTTAAATTAATTAAATACAAAATATTTTCTTTTGAGATTAGGAATTTTATTCTAATATTTAAAAACTAATATAATAACAATTTTAATAACATAAATATGAAAAATATTTTCTTAAAAAAAAATACTAACAAACCGTGCATCGCACGGACTTCATCTAGTATATATATAAGATGTAGTGGGTACCGATATTACAAGCGGCAACTCATCTCCATTTGCTTGATTATTGTCCAGCGGTTGTACGTACAAGTGGCATCAAAATATATGCTACGCATTAATTCATCATCAAAATATAAGGATATACTTGATAAAAATATATAATAAAAAATGTGTTACCAATCTTACCATCCATCAAATAAACTCAAACATTTGTATTAACTTGAAAGTTGAAACCCTGACCAAATTCATATTCACCTGGCTAGATGAAAGAACAAGGGGCGTATCAAACTTGCAGTACGACCACAAATTCCGTAATTTGTGACGACGAAACTTATGTTCCTAGTACTACTACTACCATGTTTAACGATAATACAAGTACTCTTTTATTCCCATCACCTGAGAACACCGGTGGTCATGACCAGTCATTGCATGATATATTTCAATATCTTTCTGAAGTTCCCTTACATGCAACACTAACTCCACCCTCAACCCGACCTGATGATCATCGCTTGGATCTTCCTACAAGCCCGCTTTCAACCCGACCTGATGAGCATCACTTGGATGTTTCCACAAGCAAGAACAATTATTTTTTCCAAGGTTATCAAAATGAGGTTAGTCTTAGAGTCTGTAGTTCCTATAGCTATCAATAATAACATATATTTTTTTAATTTATATATACGTAGTACTTAATTTTAATTTTAACGCATGTCTTATTCGTAAAATTTTATTTATGTAATGTAAGAAAATAACTGTAGTTTAGCCTAAATATTTCCTCTTTTTCTTTATACATGCAACACACATTTTTTCGCGATATTTAAAAAAAGTAAGGTTCAAAGACGGATCTAGGATTAATATTTAAGGCGGACCATACATGATCCAGAGTATGAAGTAATAGAAAAAGCTATTAAAAAAATTTCCAAAGTTGCTAGCTGTGGGATTAGCTGTGGGATTAGAACCCAGAATCCCACAACCTACAACACCATTATACATACTAAAAGCCTAATAACTATCTCAGTTAAGCACATTTTATATAACAAAAGGCAACAATATAACATATAAACTGAATTTTCTGGGCTTAGGGAGGGCCATGACCTGGGTAGGCCCGCCCCTAGATCCGTCCATGGTGTGGCTCATGTAATTTAATACAATTAAAAGGGTGAGAGATGGTTAAGAGTATAATTTAGTGGGTCATGTGATTAAAATAAGGAATATAATACGAAGTACAACTTTTAACAAAACAACTTTCTAATTTTAGTGTGTTGCAAGTATTGTGACATTTTCATTTTAGGAAAGTGTTGCAACTCTTGCAAGTATAAAGAAACGGAGGATGTAATAAACAAGATGTGAAGCATTGGAGGACCAGGGCATAGAAATCTAACTTCCTTGCATGCCCTGCGGACCTTTTGTTTACTTACAACCATACAAGCACTAAGCGTCGTTATAAATATTGTATTATCGTGTTGTAACTTAAGTTCTATAATAATCTTATATATAATTGCAGATTCGTTTTAACAAGAAGCCTCCAAAATCCCAATGCTAAACTCTCATTCAATCCCGCCTCATAACTCTAATCCCTCCAAAAATAACTATTACTATCTAATTTTAAATTTCAAACAGAAAAAGAAAAAAATACACAAATCCTTGGATTCAAATTAATCTGCTAACTTAAGAAGTACTACAATCCAACTAATATGGAACATATTTCAAAAAAGAAGTGAAAAAAAAAATCCTTATCAACTGCTCCGATAACTAAAAACTTATACCCATAAGTGCCATAACCCGCTAAATTCTCCATTCCATGAACTCTTGATTGAATAACTACATAGTAGACCCACTAATCTCATACTTTTCCATTGCAACAACTCTACTGCAAGTCTGCAATACTCCCAAATTAATCCATTTTGCAGGAATAATACGTACATATAAAAAGAAAAAAAAAAAAAAAAAAAACCAAAACAACAAAGGTCTTATACTTTGTAATCGTAACAGAGAAAAAGTATTATTGATCAAGAATATCAACATGAATCGTTTAGGGTGAGAATTATGCAATCTTCATCATCTGATCTTGTTATATTTGTATTCAGCTAATCAAACTATTTCATGATTACATCCTCATTTAAGAGATGATCTTTGTGAATTAGTTAAACTGAAATTTCAACAGATTTTGCTAATAATTGTGCTGTATATATGTACATAAACAGAGACGTTCACAGAAACAAACAAATGAGAACAGACGTAGGCAGCCGGTCAATGAAAAATTCAGAGCAGTGCAAGCGTTAATTCCCAATTGCGACAAGGTACGGTTAATTGGTGTACTGTATTTATTACTCCGTATAACAATGGCAAGCCTCGTCTAAATGTGAGTGTTTTTTTTAGTATATGTTATATGGAATAAAGTTTATTCAACACTAATGTTTGTGAGCTAACAATGCTAAGACAATGGGAGTGGATTTATGGCGGTGAGATGGTGTTGGTGAAGGTGGCAATGAGGTAAAAATCTAAGGGGCAAAGACTCGATAAAGTTAACAGAAAAAAATTGTGCTTAAATGGGGAGTCGAGCTTGAATCTCTCTTACCATACAATTCTCAAACTACCAACTATGCTACCATTGACAACATGTTGTAATAGCTAAATATTTACTATTTATTAGTTTCTTATGGGGACCAAACTACAAAATATACATATTACCTTTTGGGCCACGGGGGGCCGGGCCTCGATCAGCCCCCCTGGCTACGTCCATGCCTGGAGGTGAAGTGGTGGTGTTGGTGAGGAAAAGGGGGTGAAACTAAAGGAGGGTAGTTTTAAGAGATGCACGTGACCAAGTCAACGCCGAAAAAAAGGTTAAAAATCAAAATTCGGCAAAAGGTGTGTGTTCGCAACAGAAATTTAAATCCAGGTACGAACTAACAAAAAATAATAATTATAAGGTGATTTTTTTTTTTTAAAAAAAAAAGTAAAAAGTATTTTATAAGGAGGTTTTTGATAAATTTTTCAAAAAAATAATTATATTTAGAGATAAATTTTATTGTTTTGGAACGGATTTAATTTTTATTAGAAATCAAAAGAAGATGATACACAGCAAAACTTAGATCTCAAGTTGTTCAAAAATAGTGTGAACGTCATAAAAAATGAGGGAAAAAAATATATACTTGTATGTAATTAAGAAAACAAAAATTATTGCCTCAAAAAAAAAAAAAAGAAAACAAAAATTATTGACATGCATCTAGCATTCTAGCTACAATTGTGTTTCAAAAAAAAAAAAAAATAGCATTCTAGCTACAAGCTAAATTTCCAAAATACTTATCTCAAGGAGTGAAGAGGCCGAGTTGGGCCGGGATGGACCCGGATTAAGCAGTCCAAAAATCTTGCAAAGAAAGCTAGAAAATAAATAAACACGAGTAATACGGAAGTATAATTTTGCGAAACTTCCTTCGTGTTTTAATAAGTGTTACACGTTGATCGGTATATAGTTTTAAACAATTTAATTGACTTAAATAAAATAAGAGGTACTTGGAGTAGTTAGAGTATTAAAAAATTGTAAAATAAAGATAGTGGGATTAATAATTTATTGAAAAGTAATGAATATGAGAGAAGAGTAATAATAATAATAATAATAAAAGTAATAGTGAATTTGAGTGGGGATCATGAGAGGAGAGACCAAGAGAGATATAACATTAAAATGTAGCTTTTGCCAAAAAAAAGAAAGTGTAACATTAATAAAAGCACAATCTCATTTGATGAGTGTAATTAAACACGGAGGGAGTATTGTGATTTGTGAGTCAGGTTGTGATGTGCATGTATATGTTGCTAGGAGCCTAGGACTAGGTGCTACAACCTCACGGCCAAGGGCGGATCCAAAAATATTTTATAGCCTGGGCCGAAGTTATAAAGCATTTCAAATAATAAAGCCATAAAAAGATATGAGTTTAAGAAACCAACACTAAAAAAAATTGTGCAAACAAGAGGTTTTGAAACCTTGATCTTCCAAATCTGTACTAACCAAATAAGCCTACTATAAAACTTCAGTATTTGTACAAGTTTTTTTATTTATATAATACCAAAATCTGGGCACTGGGGGGCCAAGGCACGGGTAGCCCCCCTGGATCCGTCTATGCTCACGGCTACAAAGGATCGTTAGATTGTCTCTCCAACAAGATGTAATTTTTAGCGATATAAGCGGGAGATGCTCCGCAGTGCAAGATATACTCGACGATCGTAGTTTTTATGAAGGAAAATTCTATTTGATTCTATATCTTATGTATTTGTTAACATCGAATCTCTATTGTAGATGTTGATGACTTTTAATTAATGAAATATTTTTGCTATTCAAAAAAAAAATTGTAAATAAAATGTGGAAGAAAGTAAGAAATTTAATTGAGCAACAATAGAAAATAAAAACAAAAAAGAAAGGGCATGGAACTCGAACCCCCAAGCATATAGATTGATAAAAGCCACTGTAACCACTAGAACAACACGCACTATTAATAACATTTTGCGAATTATAATACTTATTAATTTTTTTCTAAATTTTTGGGGGTAGCACGTGCTACCCCTGGTTCCTTAGTAGATCCGCCAGTGAATCTCACTTGCTCATTACTCGTTATCCTTCCATAACCACGTGCTAGTGTGCTACCCCGGTTCCTTAGTAGATCCGACGTGTTCTCACTTGCTCATTACTCGTTATTTTTCTATAACCCGAATAGCCAACTTACGTTATGCCGAACTACTTTGACCGACTTGATACTCATTTTCTTGATATCTAGTCATAGATTCGTAGTACTGTAATTTTCTGGCTTTGTTTGGTGTGTTGGGTTTTCCTATTATCCAACAACTTAAGCTTCTGTCCAACTATTTTATGTGCCTACAATATTTTATTCTAATTACTTATTCAACTTCGAATAAAATATAGGAGTATTATTATTCACTATTAGTTCAAATTTGATGACATTGGCTATTAGAATTAAGTGACGCATATTTTGGATTATCTTAACTTGTAAAGGGGTATATGTATGTTATGTACTATGTAGTTAGGATTCTGTTTTCATCAACACAAAATAAACATGAATAGTAAGGCTTCTAGTAGTACTTCATCATATTCCGCAAAAACTATCAATACTCCTTCCGCTAATTTTAAAATTGCTTTACCAAACTTAGATGTTGAATACATTGATCATAATCTTCAACTTATTTTTGATTTTAACAAAAAAAGTATAATTAATGATGAAGATCATCATCAATTGTCCGATGATAATCTTTTCCAAGGTCACTCATCAGAACCTGAAATTGATACATCGTTACTATCTCATAATGATCATCATCATCCTATGCATGGGATAAATTTGCAAAAAAGGTAATTTTTTTTTCTATATTCTAAGCATTATGAAGTATTTAGTGAGAAGTTATAGTTTAAAATTCGATCATTTTGCAATACTATTTAATAAAGCATACTATTACATGTAATTTTTTTCAAACTATATATATTAATCAATTGATTTTTGCTCAACATTCTATTTCAAAAAGTCAATTGTAAATTACTCATAGTTTTAATTCTGCTGTAACACCATTAATTTTCGGGTTGATACTTTTTGGTGTAGGGTAAAAATTTAGAAAGTGCTGATGGTGACAAACTTAAAGGAAAAGAACTTATGAAGCACAAACGAACATGTTCAACTAACGGAGATCATGGTGCTACAAGGAAGGTATCTAAGGTGAGAGACCAATGCAAAATTGAGCGCTTTTTTTTAATTAATAATTCTTTAACCATAGAAACATTTTTTGTATAAATTATTAAGTGTTAGACACTTTTTACATTTATTGTGTTGTTTTTGGTGTTTCTATTATTCCTTATTAGTTCTTAAAAAAATAATGGAGGATGAACAGTGAATTAATGAAGCATATAGTATATTATATTATTATAATACTCTATATTTAACATCATATCTTTCGCAATAGCTCAATTTTATCTAATAAGAACGCACATGATTCATTAGTGTTTTTCTTAAATATGTATTACGTACAACTAAATAAGCAAAACAAATATTACATCGTGCATCGACTAACCTAGTTTAATTTAATCAGAATAAATGAGATATTCTTAAGAAAATTAATGATTTTGAAATTAATATAACATTTTATAGTCATAAAGATCCATCATCTTACAGTATTTTTTTGGGCATCTAGCTAGGGTGTGAATATATATCTATATATTTTATTTTGACGTGAAGGGTCGGGTTAGTGATATTCCTATCAAGTCATTGATAATACTTGTATATATAACTGTTGCTTGTCTTTTGTTTTATAATTCCCAGAGTCGTATTAGAAGACAGAGGCGAATTAGTGAAAGGTTACAAGATCTGCAGAATCTAATTCCTCATTCTCATGCGGTAATTTATTTTTTTCGTCGCATATATAAATCAATAAATTCTTGCTATTATAAGGTCGTCTATCTCTTAATAAAAGCCTCTTGAATCTATATAGGGTACCCTAAATTGGAACCAAAACCTGTTAGGAACAGTTTTTGGAACCGGAACCTAAAAAAAGAAGATTCCGATTCCGGGTAGTAAAATTGAGAACTACTTGTTCGTTGCAACGTGTTCTGGTTCAGGTTCTCAGTTTTTTAAAACCATACCGAAACGTATAGGGTATTCGGTAACTTGATAAGTACTCCGTATATAACATTATTTTATTTCGTCTTATTTAATGGTGAAAATCAAGATTAAATTAATAGTGTTGCTAAATATACATATGATATTGCAGAAAGACCACGCATCCATCCTTGATGATGCACTTGAGTATATCAAATACTTAAAGCTCCAAAATGAGGTAATCTATATTCTATGCTCCGTGGCCTAGTAGCTTGTTAAGATGTTATAATTTTGCATTTTTTTTTTCTATAAACTATCGTATGTAGTTATATACTTATATATAATTCAGTATGCTCAATTTTTTTTTTGAGAGCATTCATTATACTCAATTCGTAATTATTAATAATAACTTGTATGACGGATGATTATCAATAATTTATACAAATCTTTGTTTCAAAAAAATAAAATAAAAATGCTTCGTATATACAGTATAACTCTAAAATTATACACCGTACGTCCATACCAATAATAACGTTATTCGTGAGTCATGGCAATGCTACTTTAATTTGTCTTCAAGAATATAACTATTCGTAATAAATTTCAATTATTATTTTGAATGTGGACAAAAGTATCTTTATATTATAAAGTGATATCATGAGTATAATCTTATTATTTGATTATTTCCTCAACGTTTTACATCAAATTAAATTGGGTCTAAAATTTCTAATTTACTTTTTGTACATTCTAAAAATGCTACGACTTACTTATAATTGTCACGAGGTGACGAGGTGGTTCAAGTAAGCTAAGGTTAGCTAGCTAAGTATCATTTTAATCTCCCATAATTTGACACAGTCGATCTTGGAATGGAATGAAAAGAGGCGGCTCCATCAAATTCAATATGCTTCAACATTATTTATGCCAGTTATGATGTCGCCTGCCATGTACAAGTATACAAATTGGTGCCGTAAATTTTGATACAACGAACAAACCAACCTACGGAAGTTGTTATACTTATACCATGGGGTGCAATTTGTTGCATATCATGGTCAAATATTATATGCATGTGTGTGTAAATTAGTTTTAAAACAGTATTTATGTAAGGTTTACTCATTCGTAATTTGTAAGCGTTTTGTAATATACGAAGTAGTAATTTAATAGTATTGTAGTGGATATTAAACATTCACAACTATATCTATTTGTAGACCTGAAAAAATATGCTTCCATTAGTAAGATTATTGTTTGCAATAAAAGATTTTGCCAAACGTTGTTCATTTTCTTGTTGGCTCTACTAGTGATGAGCTAGAAAATTGCTAAACACAGACTATTTTTGTGGTGTAGAAAGAACACTAAGGACAATGACTTAAACGAAATTTAAGTAATTTTTATTTGTTACTTTAAACGACTAATCAACTAAACTAGCTAGTTGACATTCATTAAAGATAGCTAATTGATAATTAGCATATGATTTCACATATATTTCGGTTCACATGATGAAAAATTGTCATTCTAGTCTTCCCGCCAAAGTTGATTGGTCAGTACTCGTATTAAGACTAGAATAGACCCGGTCTACAATAACTTATTGTAGACCCAACCTTCTAGTGTACCATACGAATGTGATTATATCATACGAAATGTGATTATATTATTACAAAAGTGATTATGTCATCTTGAAACTATTATGTAAATGTATCACTCAAAAAGTGAATTTATCATTATAAAAAGTATCAAATAGTAAATTACATCATGCAAAAGATGATTTGATAATTATATCATCTAAAAAAGTGATTATATCATCCAGAATGTGATTATATTATTTGAAAGTGTTAAATTTTGGGTCTACAATAATTTATTGTAGACCGGGTCCATACAAGACCAATTGGTACATATATATATTCCATATTATTACTCGGTAATAAGTGATATTGGATGGGATGATTTTACTATCGGGTTAAATATCACATAAAAATATATCAGTTGAAGTGTCTTCTACCATGGATGCAATAAGTTAAACTGTACTTGACCTCTTAAAACAAAGGTTATTGTTTAACCATCTAGGCTTACTGTCAATTATGCTTTAACCTTGCACAATAAATAATATTATATTACAAAGTATTGTAGAGACATAATACATATAAACTATTAGATGCTCAAAAAATTATTAGCATGCAGTTGCACAACTATTAAAGTAGTAACCCGAGGCAATGCCCGGGCTACTCACTAATCTATACTAATCTATTAAAAGACGCTTATAAGAATGTCCGCGTGTCACGTAGACTCCCCTCATTACGCCACGTCACCGATTCAACTAATCATTACGCCATGTCATGCACAAGGTATTCCTAAGAACGTCCACGTGTCACGTAAACTAATCATTACGCCACGTCATGCACTTATATATAATTAAAAAAATGCCTTCCACAATATTTGAACACGCAATCTCTAAATTTAAAACTAAGTGTTTTACCACCAAGCTAAGTTATTTTTTATGTATTTTTTTTAATACAAAATATTAATATGTAACAAATGACAATTCAATATGAAGAATAAATTAAATTACAAAAAATTGAGTTATAAATTACAATGTATATTAATGATCAACCCTATGTAATAACTCGGGGCATCACCTGGGCTCAAAAACTAGTTTTTTGTTTAAAAAGTTGGTGTACAACAGTACATAATAGACCAAGCTTCGAGTCGGTTTGTGTATCAATAACATAATACTAAAGGCGAATCCAACATGACACTTGTCATGTTTTGATTAAAAATATTCCCGCCATTTTTACTTTCCTTTTTTTTTTCCCTTACAAATCTTTATGATTATTATATCCTATAACAACTGTATAAGGTAATATACGAAATCAATTAACTATTACTAAAACAGAAGATGTTGATGTCAACATTGCCCACGTGTCGCTCTTTTAATAAAAAAATTCCCGCCCAAATGCAATGATGATGTCATTTTTTTTTTATAGAGCTATCATATTTAACATATTTGAAATTTAAATATTAGAAGTTTCTGCCTTTCAACTAAAACCTATCAATGTAACATAAGAAATTGAAACAATTTTAAATAGCACACTAATAAATGACCTCCTATATTGAATTATGACTTAAACGACGTTGAACATATACTATATCAAAATTTTGATGAAAATAAAAGATTTTAAATTACAAAATGTACATAATTCTTTATATTCATCATGTATAATAGCGATTTATTTTCAAAATGTGCAAATTAAAAATAGGTGCACGGGTTCTAACCTAGTTATTTATAAAGTTATTTCTTTGTTCGAGTTAGTTTTGGATGTTAAATTATAATAAAATTTCTGATGGATTAAAATTGTCCTTAATACGGAGTATTATATTATAGGATGATAGTATAACATGTAAACAAATGCATTTTTGGTTCAAGTGAATATTTTACCATACAATACTATAATAATGACAAATTATGGGTGAAGAGAGAATGAATGGCTTGATTATTATTCATCGATAGGTAGAGTATTTATACAAAATCTACCCTCATAAGATAGGAAACAATATTCCTAAAGATATACTAACATAACCATAAACCCTAAAGATATATTCTCAAAATAATATCTTAACATAAATATCCTAAATATATTATTCTCTAAATGATATCTAAGGAAAGATATCTCATATCTCTAACAAATAACTTGTACAGTATATAGTTTTAAATCTATTATTTCTCTATACTATCTTTAAAAAAAAAAAAAAATCTAGTTGAATATTATATACATAACCTTAATTATTACCGTCATTAGTTTTCTTGAATATAAATTACTCAGGGTGTTGTTTCATAGGATTATCACTGCAATTGAATTTGGAATCCTAGATACTGCTATCACCTCACAAACATCTTATACCAAATTAATACGGAGTAATCATCATTTTCCGAACAGTTATTATCATAGCCATGTTGTATTACCGAGAATAATACAAAGCAGCAATTCATCATAATAAAATATAATCCAAACGCGGTACAAAATGGCAATATTTTTTTTTTTTTTTTACAATGGTAAGAAAAAAGAAAACATTAGGAAACCCTCCTCATGAGAGGAAATCCTAATGCGTCGGAAGAAAGGATGGGAAATAAAGAAGAATTATTACAAAGAACTATATCCATACTATTACTAACTAAATGACCAACATTTGCTATCCAGTTCGCTGCTTGATTTACCTCCCGAAAGATGTGACGAATGCTCCAGTTATCGAAATTGCTTAGAAGTGAACATATGTCTTTAATAATATGATCAATTTGCCATGGTGTTGACCAGATGCCATTAACGGAGTTGATTACCAAAAGATTATCACCTTCAATTATGATATTTTTGATCCCACGCTCAAGAGCTAGAAGAATGCCTTTATGAACAGCCATGGCCTTTGTTATGAAAACCTTGGTGGTGCCGAGGTTGAAAACGCGAGCTCCTAAAACTGTCCCACTACTGTCTCTGATGAGAATCCCTGCTACTGCTGACTTGTTGAGTACTGAACCGTCAAAATTGAGTTTGTAGAAATTTGTTGGTGGCGCCTCCCAGGAAACCATGATGGTGTATGTTGGAGAATGAGAAGGAGAAGATGAGGATCTCCGAATAGGAGATCCCGATGAAGAAAAGGTATCGGTGAGAATTCTGTAGTGCCACTCATTGAACGCAAATTGCGCTCGGTGGAAAATTCTAGGAATATCAAAGGATTCTTGGCGGAAAATTATAGAATTTCGCTCTTTCCAAATACTCCAAATAAGGAAGATAAATTTCCTAATAGATAGTTTGTGTTTTTTTAAGCACAAAAGTGCTTCAACTAAATCAATGTAGGGAACTCTACTATCCAACCAATTCTTAACTAAGGTATGGTTCCAAACATCTTTAGAATGAATGCAAGAAAGAAAGAGATGGTTCACTGTTTCACTATTGACATTACATAGACCACAGTCACTAAAAGGAATTACATTTCTTTTGTAAAGTGTATCACGAACGCTTAGACTATTATGAAGAATTTGCCACAAGAAGATTTGGAGCTTAGGGGGGATATCTAATTTCCATATCCAACGATGTTCCCATTTATCATCAAGGTCAAGATTATGGACAAGCCATGTGGCGGATTTTACTGTAAACGTGCCAGACGAAGTAAGACCCCACACCGGCATATCTAGCATCGTGCTGCTAGGTAATGGAATTCCTAATATTTGAGAAACAATATTGTCTGGGAGAAAGTAGCATAGCTTCTGTCTATCCCATTGTTTGTTGGGTAGAATGAAGTCCGAAACTTTTGTGTCTAACTCAACTTGATTAGGATCCATACGAAGTAGTTCAAGTAAACTTTGGTTGGTTACCCAATTATCAATCCAAAAGTATATATCCATTCCATTTCCAACCTTCTATCGAATTCCTTTTCTTAAAATTTCCCGTTGGGCAAGGATTTTCCTCCAAATATAAGAATCTTTAACATTTGGAGTGCATTTAAAGAAGGATTTATTACATAAATATTTATCTCTAATGGTTTTAACACATAATAAAATATAATCCAAACGCGGTACAAAATGGCAATATATATATGTAACATACGAGTAATTCATTACGTAAAGTGGCAATCTATGTATCATAATACATTAATACACTACGGTGTTAAAAGCTTATAAGAATAAATATATTGAACATACTAAAATTATACATTACTCGTATATACAAGCATATACTATATAAAACCAAAACTTGGGCTAGTGCATGAACTTGGAATATGAGCCATTGGATTATACGGACGGCGTACATCTGTACATGTATATAAGACTAATAAGAGGTCCGTATAAGTTGTATAACTCTAATCAAAAAATGAAAGATCAAACCAGCAGTACTAAGTACGACTCCTTATTATTCTTTCCAAACTTTTAAAGACAATAATATAATATTATTACTACGACGTCCCTTGAAAACTTAGGGGCTCATTCTCATGATCATCACTTGGATGCTCAATATAGAAAAGAATATGATTTGTATCTAAGGATGTGGGACCATCCATACACTTCCTCAAGTATATCAAACTCTTCATCATCAGGTTCATCTGCATGCTTATTAGCTAGGATCATAACGTAGAGTCCTAAGTATTACTTATTATTACATAATAATAATAATAATAATAATAATAATAATAATAATATTAGGCGTCAATCAATGTTAAGAAAGTGCTTTCATCTCTAGTCTTAAAGGACAAAACACCAGTAAGTACATCTTTTATAAATTGCAGAGTAAATATTACCTCCGTTACAGGTTATGTGCAACGATTTGACATAAAGTAGAGAGGAAAAATATCTAATTGTTGCACATAATTTTAGTACAATTGCACAAAGTATTGTTTTCTAGACTTATTACCTCATTTTCCTCGTAGCTATACTATATATATGTAGTAAATATATATTTACTAGTATTTATTCTTTTTTTGTTTTTTTGAAACATAGCTACCTAAGCTAGCTCTATCTTTATATATTTTAAAAGTATATGTATAACTTTTTTAACAATAAACCTTTACAAGAATTGATGTTTTTAACGTCACAAACAAATCTTGCAGATGGCTGCTAGGATACCAAATACTTCCTCCGTTACGCATTATGTGCAACAAATAGGTTGACACGAACTCCAAAACAAAATATGCTAAGCCTTGATTAGTAAGATTAAAGGGTAAGTGATTAAAGAGTGGTATGACTAATAGTTTACCACATAACCACCAACTAACACCCCACCACCACCACTATTATATCCGTACACCACCTGAAACCCCACCACCATCACCACAACCAAAAACTCCACCACAACCACGACCACAAACTCCACCAGAGAAATCCCAAAATCTAGGCCACCACAAAAAAAAACTGTAAATTCGCCACCACCAGAAACGACAACCTCGACAACCACCAGCGAAACTCTGTAACCCCGACAACCAGAAACGACCACCACCACCAGAAACTTCGAAATCCACCTGTGAAATCCCGAAGCCCCGACCACCAGCACCACAATCCCGAAACCCCCACCGTACTAGTGAAATCCCGAAACCCCCCACCGTACTAGTGAAATCCCGAAACCCCCACCACCTGCGAAACCCCCACTGTATCAGCAAAATCCACCATCGAAATCATACCTGTGAAATCCACCATCGAAATCCCTAAATCCATCAGCCAAATCGCACACCCAGTTTTCTTTCTCTATCGTTTCGAATTTCGATATGAGATCCTTGGTGGTGGTGGCGGCAGCGATAAAAACGAAGATGAACTCTAAATGAAGATGAAGAAGATGATATTGGAGGTTGCAATGGTTCATCGTCGGAGGTGTTTATGGTGGCCTTGGTGTCGATGGTCTGGTGTCGAAGGTGTTCGTGGTGCTGGTGGTTTGGTACGGTGGTTCTCATGGGTGGTCGGTGATGATGGTGGTGGTCGGTGATGATGGTGGCAGGGGAGAGAAAGGGGTTTTTAACTTTTTAATTATTAATGTAAATAATCTAATTAATTTAAATTAGTAACTAAAATAGTGCTATAAGTTTTTAAACAGGGGTATTATAGTAATTTCATTTTAAAAAAGTTACCAAAAAAGGAAAGAAAAAGTTTGTTGCACATAATGTGTAATTTCCCTTTGGAAAAATGGAAAAGAAAAATCCAACCTTTGGACGGTCTGACAATAAAAATCCAACCTTTAATTAATCTCACAAAAATCCAACCTTTGATACCCCACCTTCTTTTACAGATCCGTTTGACCTTGAACCTGTTAAACAGGTTATTTTTTTCCCTTTTTTTCTTTCTCCTTCCTCCTTTCTTTTTCTTTCCTTCTCCTCCATATTTTCCGGTCACCGACCACAACCACCCAACCACGACCACCAAAACCCATACCCTAACCCCTCCCCCATGAAAACCGACCACCCCAACCCCCTTTCCCATGAAAACCCGACCACCCTAATCCCCAAATCGACCAACCTAACCCCCTCCCCTACAAAATCCTACCATCCCTCCCCATCCCTTGCAAAATTCGACCACCCCCTCTCCCATGAATTAATTTGTGTAAAGTTTTTTTTTTTTTTTTTTGTTGAAATTGGATTAAAACCCATGTAAATGGCTAACTATGGGTGTTACGGGTTTCAGCAAATGGGGATGGGATGGGTTACGATTTTCAGGTGGAATGGGGGATGCGATTTCAGGTGGTGGTCGGTTTAGGGTCGAGGTGGAGAAAGGGTCGGGACAGGATAGGGATTAGTATCGGTTTTGGGTCGCCGGCGATTGGGATTTGGCGGTGGGTGAGATGGGTGGCTAGCGTTGCGCGCGCAGAGGAAGGGGAGTTGCACGCCGGGGAGGGAGGGGAGGTTGCGCGCAAGGGAGGGAGGGGGAGAGGGAGTGGTGGTAGGGGAAGGTGGTAGTGGTGGTTGAAAAGGGGATTTGAATTTTTTTTTGTTTTTTATTTTTGTTTTAATTTTTTTAATAATTAAAAAAACAATTGACCTATTAGTAGTTGACACATGGCATATAACTTACAAAAACCGGTCATCAACAGGTAATAGATCTTTAGATGAAGGTGGGGTATAAAGGTTGGATTTTCTTGAGATTAAACGAAGGTTGGGTTTTTATTGTCAGACCGCGCAAAGGTTGGATTTTTAATTTCCATTTTTCCTTTCCCTTTTTGGCAATTGTTGCACATAATGCGTAACGGAGGAAGTATATCTAGTTTCAACTTTCAAGTTTTGTCCGAATCCTAAAGTATGCGTAACATGATTTTAATTTTATTGACCAGCTTACTAACTTGTGACGTTCATCTATATACTACTGACGATCCTAATTCAAAACATCTTACACGTACAAGGGTATAATCAGAAACTCTTGGCGTATAGGCCCTATATATTTTGTAACAAATTAAATAGGATGGCAAAGTCATAAATATTAACATATGTATAAAGTATCAATTAACAGGTAGATAGTACCATTAAATGGTATAATGATATAAATAATTTTCTAATGATATAATAAATATATATGTAGTGGTACATCAAATATTATATCATTATATATAAGATATAACAGTAGTACTAAGGCAACCTATACTCTGCTGGCATTATATATTTAGCTAGGAGATACACGCACACTGCATGTACAATATATATAAGAAATTTGTATAGCTCGATTCTCCTTTTTTTTTCCTGAAATATTACTCAGTAAATAAAAGGTGAGGGTGTTAAACTCAAGGAAATACTGGAGAAAACGGCTTAACCTTTGTATTGATCATAAACTCATATATATACACAATATAAACCTGGGCACTGGCCGAGTTGGCCCGCGTGCCGCCCGGCACGGCCCGGCACGGCACGAAGTTCAACTCCCGTGCCACGGGCCGTGCCACGGACAGGGTTGAGAATTCCCAGGCACGGCCCGGCACGAGCACGGGCATGGCCCGCCGTGCTTGCCCGCAGGCACGACCCGCGGGCCAACGGTAATGTTACCGTTTCATCTAGCTCTAATAAGCCAAAAAAACGGCTATAAAACGGCTAGTTTTTTGCCAATTTGCTCCCCAAAAATTCTATAAATACTCACCTCCATTTCATTCCCAAATCACAAAATCACAATCTCTTCTTCTTATCTCTTATATTCTCTAAATCTCTAATAATCCTTATTTTCTTAAATTCTCTAATTATTCTCTTAAATTCTCTAATTATTTTCCTAATATCGGAAAAAATTAAGAAGTTCGTAATCGTAATTAGTGGAGCGTTGAACCACGGTTGTAAGATCTAAACTAATCTTAAATTTATTATTGTTTTATTGTTATTATTAGAATAATCTTGTTTAATTATTATTGTTGTTAATTGTTATTGTTGTTGTTATAATTGTTGTTATTAATTATTATTATTGTTACAATTGTTGTTATTACTTATTTTTGTTGTTATTGTTATTGTTATAGTTGTTGTTATTAATTAATATTATTGATATTTTTATTGTTAAAATTGTTGTTATTAATTATTATTATTATAGTTAACCACTTTTTATTAAAAAATTAATTGTTAATTATGGCATCGAACAACCCATCATCTAGGTCTAGGGGGAAAGGCCGACTTATCCGTAGTAGTAGTTTTAGGGAACCACCAAATACAACGAGCCCCCAAATTACGAGTCAAACCAATGACCCCATTTACTTCCCCCCGGGCTATGAGCCATATAATACGTCGGGATTTCCAGCACCACCACTAAACCAATTTCCACTACCACCATACCAATTTCCACCTAATTATATCGGTAATCAACAAAACTATTGTTCTAGCCAAGGTAGCCAAGAAAGTACCCGAATTCCCTCCGGTTCTACCCCTTCTACTGCCACTCCCACTAGTCCCACTACTAACCATCACACACATCATGAATGGTTAACCGAAACTGAGATGCTACTTTTGAAAAACCGAAGGAGTGAGGTATGGCGTTATTTTGTCCTAAGTAAAGATGGTGAACAATGGGCAAAATGTAAAACATGTAATAGTGTATTCACGGCAGTTACCAAAAACGGGACGGGACACTTATCTAGACACATGAAAGCTTGTGCAAAACCAGCTAGTGATCCAACCCAGCCCAAAATTTCCCAATTCCATCCATACGGCTTTACATACAACTATGAGAGGGATAGGGATGAACTAGGAAAAATGATAGTACACGCCGAACAACCTTTTCTTTTCTCGGAAAGTGACGCATTCAACACCTACATTAACAAAGCACTACAACCCCAACATAAAAGAATCTCTAGGAAAACCGTTCGTTCCGCCGCAATGAAAAATTTCCTAGAGTACAAAGTCCGGTTACAAGCCGAATTGAGTAACCTTAACTGTAGAGTATCTTTAACAGCCGATTCTTGGGATAGTGGTTATAAATATCACTATTTATGTGTGACTTGCCATTGGGTAGATGATCAATGAATGTTACAAAAAAGAATAATACATTTCAAAATGCTGGAATACCCACACACCGGCATTAACATTGCTCACCATTTAATGCAAGCAATAGACGAATACAACCTTCGAGATAAAATGATGTCTATGACTTTTGATAATGCAACCTCTATGACATACACATCTAATCTTATCAAACAAAACTTAACCGATGTACTATTAGACGGTGAAGCTCTTCATACTAGATGTGTTTTCCATGTACTTAACTTATGTGTACAGGATGGAGTTCGGGCAATTGGCCCATACTACAGCAAAATCAGAGATGCTATTATGTCTATTAATAGCTCTAACATGAGATACCAAGAATGGAAGAATTTTCTAAAACAACAAAAGATAAGGGTAATAAAAATTAGAACCGATTGCCCAACTAGGTGGAATTCCACCTATGACATGTTAACAAAGGCAATTGAGTACAAGGGCCCGTTAACATTATTTTACAACCAAAAATTTCCACAAAATGCTTTGTATGATGATGATTGGAAAAACTGTGAAAGATATATGCAATTTTTACAGTTATTATATAACATGACGTATTGTTTTTCTACTGTTTACAATCCTTGTGCTCAAAACTTTCTTTCTAATGCATGCTTACTCGCCCAACTTTTCGCTGATCATCGCCATCAAAGTGATTATGATCAGTATCTTCCAGCAATGGAAAAAAAGTGGCGTAAATATTATAGTGAGATTCCTTTGATTTATATTTTTGCTTCCATATTAGATCCTAGGAAAAAGTATGAAAACACATTTATGTTAGTTGACATTTACTTTCAATGCATGTTTCTTGACGATGATGTAGAAAACTATAAGACTAATGTGAAGGATCAATTTTTTGCTTTATATAGAGTCTATGAAGCCAAATATGGCACCGTTCCTCGCTCAGGGCCTTCCCAACCATCCAAAAACGTAAGTAAGAAGGCCAAACATTTATTTTCACAAGCTACTAACTTGATTTCAAGGTTTTCAGGTGATTCATCAATCAGGAGAACGCAAAGCGACGTCTCGGAGTTGCAGATGTACCTGAGTTACGACTTCACCAAAGGCATGGACGACGATGAGATAAACAGCCTCGACCTCCTTGCATGGTGGAAACAACAAAGCTCGAAGCATCCAACTTTGGCGGCAATGGCACGAGACATTCTTGCTATCCAAGTTCCCTCCGTCGCCTCCGAACGAGCTTTCAGCGCATCCGGAAGGGTTTTAGACGATAGAAGAACAAGTCTAAAACCCGAAACACTAGAAATGTGCGTGTGTTTCAAAGATTGGTTGGATGCGGAAAATCGCTCACAAGACCGTTCTTACGACCACAACGACAACGAAGAAGGAACCTCCGCTTCCGGTTCGGGTTCGGCTAGTTCCCAATCTATGCAACTAGCCGATGACCTTGAAGGCGAAGGCGAAGACGAAGACGAAGACGAAGACGAGAAAGAAGAAGGAGAAGAAGAATAGACAATTATTGTATATTGTACGATTTTAAAAATATCAATTTTATCATTTTCCAATTTTTGTTTAATACCATCATTGTATGATTTTTATCATTGTACAATTTTCTCAACTCAAGTAATAATAATATAAAGTACGCATTATTCACATCCAAAATCCAATTTGCCTTTTTTCCCCGTTTTGTTACAATTTGTAAATTCATATTAAAAAAAATAAAATTATACCAATTACTAATAAATCATAAACATTAAATTTTAAAGTAATAGTATAAAGTAAATATATAAATATAAATATTGAATATACAAATTATAAAACATAAATATTCAAATTATAATTATAAAATTCATAACTTAATAACTTATAACTTATAAGTTATAAACTTATAAGTAACCTTATAAACTTATAATTATAATTTTATAACTTATATACATTATAAACTTATTAATTTATAATGTTGTCATATAAAAAAAAAAAAAAAAAAAAAAAAAAAAATTGAAAACTGCACCAGCCCGCTGCCAGCCCGTGGCCGGCACGGCACGAGCCCGCCAGGCACGAGGGCCGTGCCGTGCCGTGCCGTGGGCTGGCCTGTGAAAATGGTCGGCACGGCACGGCACGAAATCCTGGGCCCGCCGGCACGACCGGCACGACACGAACCAGCCCGTGGCCCGCCAGGCACGGCCCGCGGCGGCCCGGCACGGCACGGTGCCCAGGATTAACACAATACATTAGGAAACTTAATTAGCCTAAAACTCCTAACCCGATAAACTTAACATAAATAAAATATTAACATAAATACACCAAAACCAACTCTAATACTCCCCATCAAGTTGGAGCATGTAGATCACGAATGCCCAACTTGCGTAAGAGAAAACCAAATTGTTGATGTAATACCCTAGAAATTCCTTTCTTATAAAATACCTGTTTTTCCCTGTTTAAAACTTTAAATAGGAATATCTAAGATATTACCGCCATTGTGAAAACGACTAAGGCAACAATCAAAGACACACATCGAAAGACTAATTTCAAAACCATTCAAAACAAGTCAACTTGAAAAGTCAACCAACGAAAGTAAAGTCAAAACCAAAGTCAAACGAAGTAAAATAAAACCATCCTACAACTTGAAACCATTGTAGACCCTTATTAAAACCAAACCAACTTTAAAATTTTAGTGTTAGTCATGCATGATAATAATATCATAAATAATTAAAGCATTAAACACAACATATACTTATAGAGACTAGCATGATTCGCTCTTCACTCATGCCCAGTCATGAATATGCTTCATCACCTGAGAACCTCCTCTCTACTTGTCCCCACTACTCGCCATTAGAAAATGGGTCGTCGTAGGGCCAAAGTAAAGACAAGGCCAACAAACACACAAACACACACAATCAGCAAAGCTGAGTACATAAGCGTATTTAAACACACTAACATGCTTTCACCTATCAACACACACTTACCTCATTGCACCTGTTTACAAGCACACACAACATTCAACAAGACTTTTCAACTAGACCACTAAATAATTTATTTAGCGATGATCACGCATCGAACGGGTTTCCAACTCTACCTCCGATCCCCCAAATAAATTGAGGTTAACTGACACGAGAGCTAACCGTGCCAGCACAAAACCACACATAGGTGGCGGAACTCCAGCGCATAATAATAATAATAAAAAGGAATGTACAGCGTCCTGTACTCCATTAGAAGTTATGGTTAAATATAAAACCCCATAACTCTCCCCATATGTTCATACTCAAGGTATATACGTTCTAAGAGTTTTGGTGCGTAATCTCTTTCACTTTACGTTAATTTCCGATTATTAAACTTGGTGATGACTCTCAAACCATAATCATTCAATCAACAATAATTATTCAATCAACCAAATATACCAATTTAATTCTTGAATAATTAGTGACCACATAATATTTAGTGTTGAACCCTTTCTAATTCTACCTCAGTGTTAAAGACACCTTAAACGCATAAAGTGCCACAAATCCTATCCCTCGGTGTTAGAAACACCTTAAGCGCACTAAGACACCAAAATATAATTTATTCCTTGTATACATTGACATTTATATAACTCCTTTCGTCATGCTTAAAGCATCAATAAAAATTATATGAACCGCTACTCCAAGTCAAATTAAACAAGTAGTTTAATTAGATATGCATTCCAACATGCCATAAATAAAAGTGTGGTTCATACAAACACGCCAAAATATAATTTTCCATTCCATAATCCATCACAAATAAATCATGCTTTCTAATTTAATCACCAATATCAATAATCCACAATTTCCAATCATAATCTTAGCATGATACTACTTGAGATTAATTTAAATCAAGCCCAGCATGATACTACATCACCAAAATATTCTAAGTACGCGAACGTACCTCAAATAAGCCCTTAAAGTAGCCGATTACACTACAACAATTCCCGAATTAAGTCTCCTACGTAAAGGGACAATAATACTATATTAATTCTCCTTTTATACACAATTTCCAGCAACTTAAATTTACTTTAGACTACTTAAAATAATCTGAAAATTATTTAAAAACCCCTAATTAAACTCATTTTTAATAGGTAATCACACCCTTTTATTAAAATCACAATTATACTACTTTAAATAAAATTCCAGCATTTTAAACTAATCAAAAACCCTTTAAAACTTCATCAAAATACATCTTTATACTTAAATTATCCACAGAAACATTAAATTATCTCTTACCCCTTTTAAACTCAAGGATAGAATTTAAAGGATAAAAAAAACTTCGTAAAAAATCAAAAACTGCCTGAAAATCATATTTAGAGGCTGAATTTGGCCACGAGAGAGTGGTGCTCACTACCAAATCAGTGCGTCTTTCTTAAAACGTTGTTTCCACATGAAAAACACTACTTTTTTTTTTTATTAAAATCGGATAAGTTCAGAACCTGATCGAGATTTAAATGGGATTAATATTAACGAACGAAAATCTAAATATTAAAACATGAATTTACGTGTTCAAAATAATATGGAATTAAGTTAAACTAATCAGTAGTTATAATCACCAAAATTTCAAAACATCATTACCATAAAAGCCCTAAATCAGTTGTTCATAAAAACCCTCAAATCATGATTTTCAATAATTAAAAACCCTGGGTTATAAAATTTATAAAATCTGAAAATTATGACATTTATAAAATCTGAAATTATAAAGTTTAATCATCAAAATACAATATGATACTAATTAAATTAATTTCAAACAATAAAATC
Organism: Chenopodium quinoa; assembly: GCF_001683475.1. NCBI lineage: Eukaryota > Viridiplantae > Streptophyta > Magnoliopsida > Caryophyllales > Amaranthaceae > Chenopodium > Chenopodium quinoa. The sequence continues at coordinate 1,157,022 of NW_018744041.1, read as the reverse complement.
AAAATCCATAAATCAATAATTATAATTACACAAATTAATAAAACAAAGGAGAAAGAAAATAAGACTAACCTTTTTGTGTGGGAAATTTTTGGGGACTAATGGGGTATTTATAGAGTAGAGAGTGTAGGGCTAAAAATTTGGGCTTATAAAAATGTAGGTTTGAGTTATGGGATAGGGCTTAAGTGATGGGTTTTGGAATGGGTTATTCCAATAAGAGTATGTAGGAATAATTTACATTGCCCAATAATTAATAAACGTTTGGCCCAAAACATATTTTACTTTTATAAAACCTTATATTTAAAATACTTTAACCCTTTAAAATATTTAATTAAAATACTTGAGCCCTTGACAATACATTTTATTAATGCTTAAATACTTTATAAAAATACATAAAAATACGTGGTATTACATTTGACGTCTAAAAGCCTTGGTGAGAATGTCTGCCAACTGATGACCTGTCGAAACATAGGAAATAGAAATAGTACCGCTTATCAACTCATCACGAACAAAATGACAGTCTACCTCAATATGTTTCATACGTTCATGAAACACTGGATTCTTAGCAATATGCAAAGCCGACTGATTATCACAAAACAACTGCATAGGCTTTGAATGCTTAACACCAAGAACAAACAACAACATTTTCAACCATTTCAACTCACGAGACGTGAGAGCCATAGACCTGTATTCGGCTTCAGAGGAAAATGTGGCGGTTGTAGGCTATTTCTTAGTCTTCCAAGAAACAGGAGAACGACCTAAGAAAACAAAATAACCTGACAAAGAACGCCAAGACAAAGGGCACGCCGCCCATTCACTATCACAAAACGCCGTCAAGCGTAAATCCGTCGTAGGTCGCAACAAAATACCTTGTCCCGAACTACCCATAAGGTAGCGCAAGACACGAATGGCCGCATCCCAATGAGAAACCTGTGGAACACTCAAAAACTGTGCCAAAACATGCACCGAATAACTCAACTCTGGTCGAGTGACCGATAATACACCAAACGACCAACAAAACGACGATACCGTTCCGGTTGAGCGAACGGTTCACCAGAAGCATGTGCAAGACAATGATTCTGGTCCATTGGAGTATCAATGGGTTTACAATCCAACATTCCTGCCTTAGTCAAAATATCCAGAGCATACTTTCGTTGAGAAAGAAAGATGCCCTCTAGACTCCGAGCAACCTTGATGCCTAAGAATTACTTAAGCAAACCCAAATCCTTCATATAGAAGCATTTGCATAAATAGGCTTTGAACCTAACAATAGCATCATGAGAGGAGTATGAAATAATCAAGTCATCGACATAAACAAGAACATGTAAAGAAACATTGTCCTGTACATAGCTAAATAGGGAGTAATCAGCATATGAGTTTCTAAACCCAAAACCTCGGAGAGCACTCGACAACTTTGAAAACCACTGTTTCGGGGCTTGTCTCAAGCCATATAAAGATTTCCGCAACCTGCAAACTTTGCCAGGTGTCGGAGTACCGTACCTTGGAGGAAACTGCATATACACTTCTTCATCCAAATCACCATGAAGAAAAGCATTATGGACATCCATATGATGTAACTCCCAATTCAATGACACAACAACAGCTATTAAAACACGTACCGTAGCCATCTTTGCAACTGGAGAAAACGTCTCATTATAGTCAACACCTTCAACCTGTCGGTTGCCATGAACCACTAAACGAGCTTTGAGACGTTCCACCTTTGATTTGTCGGTGTACTTGATTTTATACACCCAACCACTACTAATAGCCTTCTTACCGGGAGGAAGATCCTCAACGGTCCATGTGCCACTACGCTCTAGACTCTAGAGCATCAATCTCATCTTGCATTGCCTTACGCCAACTGACGTCTTTAACCGCTTCTTTAAACGAAGATGGTTCCTTTCCCTTAATGATCGTTGCCAAAAAACACCTGTGTCTCATAGAAAAACGATTATATTCAACATGACAAGTGATTTGGCTTGGGGGGAGATTTCTTGTATATAGGGTAACTTTCTTTCTCTTCTCTCTATTTATTTCTTTCCTAGTGTAGTTTTTATTGCTTTCTTATATATGAAAAATACAAAAAAAATTGAAAAATAAAAAAAATCCAAAAATACGTTCCAATAAATTGTAAATTATGCTTCCCTGTGCCCCTTACTTGAGAAATTTATTTTGGTTCTTGGTATTTGATGATAGGCATTGTGAATTAGTTGATCATGATTTGATGTTTGATTGCCTTGAAACTTTAACACGCGTCAATTTTTCCCAACTGCTTGTAAATATAGTGCTTGACTAGTTGATTTGGTAAGGAATGTGTGATAGTTCCATAATTCCTGGTATGTCAATGAATTTGAGTATTGGTTTGCAACTATTAGTAATATTTATATGATTCATTATTATGCACATTGTGGAGGACGAAGGCATTTGTTCTTTTAGGTAGCCTCCAGATATTGTAGATACATTTGTTCCCTTCTTGCCACCCATGTTGTTGCCTTGACTGTTTGTTGTTTATTAGCCACATTACAAGCCTATTTTGCCCCATTGGTTACTAGTCCCAAGCTTGGATTGGGGGAGCTATTAGTGAGTGAGGTGAGCGAGTTTGTAGTGCGCTTATTATTTGCACAATTTGGGTGGGCTTTTGAGAAGTTATTTTGTTTTTGACCATGTTTATTTTTGATGAGTTTGAGAATTATATTTTCTTGAAAAAAATAAAGCATGATGTTATGAAGAAGAAAAAAAGAAAAAAAAAAAGAGAAGTTCAAAGAAAAAAAATATATGTTGAAAAAATTAGTGAACTTCAAAAGAAAAGAAAAAAAAAGTGTTCAAATGTTCTAGTTGGAGGTTGATCAAAGAAAAATAATTTTGAGCCTCGATGAAAAATTCGAGTTTGGAAAATAAAGTTTGTTTATTCACTCTATTTCTTCATTATTATATCTTATGAGTGAAATTGTAAGAGTTGAGATTATTTATTATGATTGGAGTATATTTGGTTTTTTGTTGGAGTTAGTTATGTTGTTGGAGATGTATGATCATTGATATGTCTATTTTATGTAGTATTTTACCCCCGTCCCTTGGTCGTAATTAGTAGTGTTTTTGGCTCTTTAGAGCCACTTTTATTACTAATTGGTGTTTTCTAGTGTTTTCGTAGATTTGGTTTGACTTTTGCAGGGATTTATGCTTTTGGAGTATTTTCCCGAGATATTTTGGAGCAATCACGAACATTGGAGAAGCACGACCAGAGTTTATAGCCCATGGCCGGTTAGAGCCATCGAACCGGTGATTAAGGGCTCGGTATAGGTGATATTGGGGCATTTGGACCGAGTATTCACGACCCAAAGAGGAAACCCAGATTGGCCCGAAGAATTGGAGCCCAATCGAAGTCCAAATAGTAGCCCAAATGAGCCGCTCGGCCAAAGAGGCTGGCGCCCAGAGGCGCGCCCGGCCGGGCGCGAGATTTGTACTATGATAAAAAAAGGCGCGGCCGATCGGGCGGTGCCTCACCCGATCGGGCGCGTGTTTTATTAGTTGATGTTTAACGTAGTTTTAATTTGTTTTAGTTTAGGATTTTTGTACGGAGTATAAATACTCCTCCTTAATACGTTTTTAGGACCTCTTGTTCTTCTCCTCTTTTACTTTTTTCTTTACTCTCTTAATTATTCTCTTAGAATTCTCTCTCTAAACCTTTGTTCTTAATTCTACTTTTAATTCCAGATTTATTTTGGTAACGATTCTTCTTCTCTTAATCTTAGTTATTTATTCTATTCCTTTAATCATGTCTTATTTTATTGCTTTGATTTGTTTAGTTTTTAATATGTGTGAGTAGTTTTATTTCTAGGGTTTATGGGGATCTAATAAATAATATGAAGGGGTAATTTGTTGTTGTTAAATATCAATGCTAGATTAATTTCCTATTGATTGATTTAATGCTCTGTGACTAGATTAGGCCTATCTTTTATGCATGAGTTTGTCAATATTGATTCAAGATTCGAGAGATGAGAATTAATGTTTAGGTCTAGTTTCAATAGGCAGGTTAATTTATAAATGGTTAAGTCGAGATTCGAGAGATGAGATTTAATACCGGTAAATTAATTGTGTGATTGTAATACGTAGCGAAAGCCCTTTACAACCTGGTTAATTGATGCATTGATGATTGACTATTATTGATTTTTGGTATTGCATGATAATTTCTTATTGAATTGTTTTAACGCTTTACAATTGCGGCTTGTAAAAGTATAGCAATATTGAATTGATGAATCGAGTAGATGTTAACTTGATATTAAAGGCTATTTTCAATAAGAACTTAGATCTAGTAAATTGCGAGAGCCTGTTAGATCTATGTTGATTAATAAATTGCGAGAGCCTGTTAATCATGTTATTTATGCAATGTCAATGATTGATTACTATGTTTTACCCTGGAGTATTATTTATTTGTGAACCTATGCCCTAGATCCTTTTATATATTGTTTTCTCCCTATTCCTATTCTTTGTAGTTTAGTTTCATACTCAAACATAAATATTGGTTATTTAGATTATAATAATTAATTAGGAGTAAAAAGACTTGTTTCCCTGTGGAGATCGACCCTACTTCCCTATCTACTTTAGTTAGAGGATTTAGGTATTTACTTTTTATTAGGGGATACGACTTTACCTGTCAATCATCATTTATTTTTTATCATGGTTTTATTAGGATTTGGCGCCCTTAATGCATAGATTTTCTCACACATACTCCCAAATTTATCTTACCCTTTACCCTAGCCTTACATTACAAGCTTTAAAGACCTTCCGACCTTTGTGCATAGAATTGTATGAATGTGAAAGTGTTGTTTATCAATGCAAGTTATGATTTGGCATATTTCGAGTCGACTAGTAGAATTGAGCGTTCATTGTTTTATACACACGAGAGTGTGAGTTGGGAGGGCATTGTTTACATAAAGGGGTTGGATGGAGAGTGTGAGTTGGGAGGGCATTGTTTGATTAGGGGATACGACTTTACCCTGTCGTTGTAGCATAGTGGTAAGTATTCCCGCCTGTCACGCGGGTGACCCGGGTTCGTTCCCCGGCAACGGCGCCAAATTTTGACAGGGTAAAGTCGTATCCCCTAATCAAAAGTAATACCTAAATCCTCTAATTAATGTAGATAGAGAAGTAGGGTCGATCTCCACAGGGAAACAAGTCTTTCTATTCCTAATTAACTAAAATAATCTAGATTATGAAGTAACCAATATTTATATTTGAGTATGAAACTAAACTACAAAGAATGAGAATAGGGAGAAAACAATATATAAAAGGATCAAGGGCATAGGTTCACCAATAAATAATACTCCAGGGTAAAACATAGTAATCAATCATTGACATTGCATAAATAACATGATTAACAGGCTCTCGCAATTTATTAATCAACATAGATCTAACAGGCTCTCGCAATTTACTAGATCTAAGTTCTTATTCAAAATAGTCTTTAATATCAAGTTAACATCTGCTCGATTCATCAATTCAATATTGCTATACTTTTACAAGCCGCAATTGTAAAGCGTTAAAACAATTCAATAAGAAATTATCATGCAATACCAAAAATCAAAATAGTCAATCATCAATGCATCAATTAACCAGGTTGTAAAGGGCTTTCGCTACGTATTACAATCACACAATTAATTTACCGGTATTAAATCATCTCTCGAATCTCGACTTAACCATTTATAAATTAATCTGCGTATTAAAACTAGACCTAAACATTAATTCTCATCTGTCAAATCTCGAATCAATGTTGTCAAACTCATGCATAAAAGATAAGCCTAATCTAGTCACAGAGCATTAAATCAATCAATAGGAAATTAATCTAGCATTGATAATTAACAACAATAAATTACCCCTTCATATTATTTATGGATTCCCATCAACCCTAGAAATAAAACTACTCACACATATTAAAAACTAAACTAATCAAAGCAATAAAATAATTCATGATGAAAGGAATAAAATAAACAACTAAGATTAAGAGAAGAGAAATCGTTACCAACTAATCTGTATTAATGGAAATAATTAAGAACAAGAGCTGAGAGAAGAGTTAAGAGAAAGAAAAATCCTAAGTAGAGAGAGAAAGTCTAAGAAAGAAGATAATCAAAATTCCGTACAAAACTCGTATATAAACGTTTCCTAAAACAAAATTAAAACTAAACTAATCAGGCTATATAAAAACACGCGCCCGATCGGGCGGCCCTTCCTTCTCCGCAGCATCGCCCGATCGTGCTAGACGCTCGCACGATCGGGCGCTTGCTCCACTTTGAGGCTCGGACTTCGATAGGGCTTGATTTCTCGGCCCAATCCGGATTTTCTCTTCGCGTCTTGAATACTCGGTCCAAATACCTCGGGATCCCAATTACTGAGCCCTCAATCACCGGCTCGACGACTCTAACCGGCCTTGGGCTTCAAAGATGGTCGTGCACTTCTAAATCTGTAGTTGCTTCACGAAAAACTCGAGAAAATGCTCCAAAGACGCACCTTCCTACAAAACTCAACAAAGACTACGAAAACACTAGGAAGCACAAATTAGTAATAAAAGTGGCTCGAAAGAGCCAAAAACACTACTAATTATGACCAAGGGACCGTGGTAAATTACTATATAAAATAGACACATCAAAAAGCTATAGGGAAAGGTTTCCCTGAGGAATGTGATTGAGGAGGGACGACAGTTGATGTAGACGGGTCTATATTTTCAGTAATGATACGTGAGTAACATAATTCCGATGCCACGAAGGAGGACGTTTCTCACGATGACCACGACCCAAAGTATCCGACGAACTCCCCCTCAAATATTCCGGATTAATAAAAACATTATCACCGTCCAATTCTTGCTCAACCAAACGTGAAGGTCGCGCATCACCAAGTAAATTACGGGAAGACGTTGAACCACTATCAAGCATCATCGTCGGCTGCCGGACCACCGTGGATTGAGGTGGTGACTGATCGGCGCCGGAAGCAGGTACACCAGCCATCGTGCAAGGCTGCTGCACGTGGCTAGGCTGTGACTGACCGAAACTAGCAGCAGCTGGATCAAAGTGTTGCTGCAGCTAGCTGCTGTCCCAGCCTGCGGGCTGGACAACAACACTTGGCCGGCTGCTAACAGGATTAAACAAGCAAAATAAAAAAAAGGAAAGCAAATAAAATGACTCTAACAATAGCAAAAATAAATTTAAACAAGCCGCTTCCCCGGCAATGGCGCCAAAATTTGATCGGGGTAAGGTAGGTCGTTAAACTACTTCCCTTATCAAATTAATCATTTATAAACCTAGACTACCCTAATACAAGTATAGGGGTAAGCATGGGGTCGAACCCAAAAGGAAGCATGCAAGTTAAACATCAAATTCACTAAGTAAGAGTCGAGGAAAGGATAATTTTGTTGATTTTTTAAATTGAAGGCACTAAAACTACAAACAAAGAAAGATAAAATAGATTAAATCAAGAGAAAACGATGCTAGGGATACGAGGGTGTCAAACACGATTAAATAGAGGGGAACAACAATGGTTATCATGATGAACATGCCAAAGAACACTAGATTCTACCTAAACAATTCATTCTCATGCAATAGTCTAGGCAAATCAATGAAATAGGTCTTTACTAATTAGGATCATTCCCATGCATCCTATTAGTTACAATCAAAGCAAGAGATTAAAGATGCACAATCCATAAAACTCTACTTTAACAACTCATTCTCATGCAATCATTAAAATAGAGATGATCTTAATCTAATTCAAATCACTTTCATGCATTTAAACTAGAGAACATCATTATCTCAAGCTATCAAAAATCATATCTTTCATCAATTTATGGCATGGGTTCAATCTAACCATCATCATTCATCCAATATCAATAGGGCTGTAAAGAGTGCGGTTTAGACCGCACCAAACCGCATGCGGTTTGAAAATTATTTGCGGTTTGAAAATTGCGGTGCGGTTTTTTAAAATGACCAAACCGCAGTTTGCGATTTGGTGTGGTTTCTAAAATTATTGAGACCAAACTGTACCGCAAACCGCACTTTAATGCGGTTTGCAATTTTTATACTATATTTTCATTAAAATTATATAAAAGAACTAAAATATATGAGCTAATTTTTTACTATTAGTCAATTAAAGGTTAATGAAAAGAGTTTAATATTTAAATTATCAACTAATATTATAATATAAAATAAAAGTTTTTTTTTTAAAAAGAATAATTACAATTTTAATAAAATACGGTTAAATCGCAAACCGCACCGCATCTTGCGGTGCGGTTTGGTGCGGTTTTTATAAAAGTGTGGTTTGAAAAAAATTACAAACCGCACTGCGAACATCCCCTTCCCCTAGCTAAGAAATTAGCCTAGAGAAGGGAGATTATTTTGCTTCCCGTTGGAGATTATTCCGCGGTTTGGTAATTGGAGAGGCTGTCGCTGCTGTTGTTGTTGGCGTTGTGTGGTGGTGTATTGGTTGCGGCGGAGAGGTGTATTGTGGTGGCAGCTCAAATGCGGCTGTGAGGGAGCAATTGAGTTACGGGTTGGTCAGTGGTTGATTAGTGTTGAAATAGAGGTGAGGGATTTTGGGGATGCGTGGCTGTGAGTTTTGTGGCTAGTGGAGTTGTGTTTGTTGTTGTTGCTGTTGGTGTTGATGTTGTTGAGGAAAGCAGGGGAAGTGTTTTGGGTGAATTGAGAGAGAAGGGGAGTGTGGTGTAGGATAGGGAGATGGAGTGGTGTATGGTAAGAGTGGCAGCAACTTGATGCTTGGAAGCTTGTTGTTTGTCACATTTGACTCGAATCCGGAATTTCAAACTTGATTTGAACATGAAAATTGAGCATCGACCTGAACACACCTACAACCAAAAACCAACACGAGGGTAGAACAAAATATAATAAAATAAAACGAAGTAAAATAAAATGCTAAACTAAAATAAATAAGAAAAAGAGAGAAGCTAGAAATTTATTATATAACAAGAACTAAAAACTTAAAATATAAACATAGAAAATAAGAGAATTTAAATAAATTAAGAAAATAAGCTAAAAACTATTAAAAACTACTAAAATACATAAAATAAAGATCAAATAAGGAAAATAAGAAAAAGAGAAAAATAAAGCATAAAACAAAGGAAATTATTAGAAACTAAACCGGAAAGTAAGCATAAAAATACCCTAAAATGACATAAAAGTCACTTATCAATGGGGTGAAAGAAAAGGTAAAAGAAAAGGGTAGTTTCCCATTTATGAGGATGAAAGAGGAAGCAGATTAGATACAACTCATGATACGGTCAACAGAATCCTGGTCATCAAAATTGAAATAGAGAAGGCGGTGACGAATGAAGGGCCACTCCATTCTATCATCATAAGCCTTCTCCAAATTGATTTTCAAATCAAACACTCTCCTTTCCTACCCTTTTTCTTTTTCTCCAAAGAATGAATGATTTCAGAAGCAATGATGAAGTTTAATTTATATCAGTCTCTCTCCCTGGTAAGAAGCTATTTTGATTGGGGGATATGAATGAGTCAATCTTTGGCCTAATTCTATTCACCAGAATTTTTGAGAGAAATTTGTAGCAGGAGTTGACAAGGCTAATTGGTCGAAAGCTGGTTATTTTGGTGGGGTTATCAATCTTTGGGATCAAGAAAATGATTGTCTTGTTTATTAAAGGGGGGAGGACAGATTTGCTTAAGAAAATGGAGGATAAGAACTGCAAACAATCCTCCTTTACATAATCCCAAAAATGTTGAAAGAAAAGGGCATGTAAACCATCCTCTCCAGGTGCTTTTAGAGCACCCAACAGCCTCCCTAACTTCAGAGATATAGGGTAAGGAAGAGCAGGAGATTGAGTTAGAGGAAGAAGGGCTGGCAGGTAAAGAGATGGGAATAGAGGAAAAGAGAGAGCTAAAATTAAAAACAAAGTGGTCATGGATTCTGTTGGGATCAGAAAGCCATTCACCAACATCATTTTTAAGGGATTAGAAAGCCATTCACCTTATTTGCTTTGCATCTCTCTTTTTGCACATTATTGGTTTTAGACCACAATTGACTATAATTGATTAAACAACCATAAATACACACAATAGGTGCATAATAAATATACATGAGTTTGGACTAATTTAGTCAATTATCTGGTATGTGACACATTATAATAGATAGTACATCATTGCATGTAACTATAATTATTAATTACAAATATGAGTTTATAACACTTGTACTTATTATACACGTGAATGTCAACTAATTTAGTCAATTGCTTCGTATGTAAAGCCATGACACATAAGATAATACACAGTTGCATATAAGGATATTACAAGTAGTATGAGTTTATAACACTTGGACTTACAAATTGCAGGCGATTTCAAGATCAAGAAGTGAACAAGGGCAATTTCAAGCTCCAAATGCAACCCAAATGATGACGCAGCAGCCATGGCCTAGGATGCTCCATGGAATTGGATCCGGACCATGGCTTTGGGGGCCTCAAGTAACTAACCAAACTGGATATCCAACAGTTAATCCTATACTTGGACAAGGTGGTTTTGGTAGTGGTGTTCAAATCCAACCAATGTCTCATAGTCAGGTTCCAGTCACACCAATGTCGTGTCGTCTACCATGTTACACCACTCCTATCATGTCACCATCTACACCCGTTGTATTGCCCTTTGCGCCCTCAATCACAATCTATCCTACTCGGCTCTTTTAAAGAAGTGCCTCATGAGGCTACTTAATAAACACCACATTGTACATTGTAGTCTGTAGTAGACTAGCAAGTAGTAATACCAGATGTATAAAAGCGAGTTTACTTCTTTCAACCATGTAGTAAGATTAGGGGTGAGCAAAAATTCAGGGTACCCTGATATGGAACCGGAACCTGTTCGGAACTGCAGGTTCCAAACCGGAACCTGTTGATCAGGTTTCGGTTCCGGGTAATAAAATTAGGAACCTGTTGCAACAGGTTCCGGTTCCGGGTAATAAAATTTTGGATCTAGAACCTGTAGGGTACCCTGTTAGTACAGGTTCCCTATAGGGTACATGAAACCGGAACCTATATGGTATTAAAAATTCTAGACAATTAGTGTTGGTTTGTTATACGAAGTATTTGAAGTACTATACTAAAGTTGTAAGCTTTTATTGTGATCATCTATTTTAAAAAAAAAAAAAAATTTGTCACAATTTATCAAGTAACTATTAAACTTACTTTGACAGACAGGGTACCCTGTTTAGGAACCGCAGGTTCCGGTTCCGGTTCCGGTTCTCAATTCTTAGGAACCTGTTGCAACAGGTTCCGGTTCCGGTTCCTATTTTTAGGAACCTGTTGCAACAGGTTCCGGTTCCGGGTCCTGATATTTTTACAGGGTACCCTGCTACGCTCACCCTTAAGTAAGATCATATGTATGTAAAAATATTTTGTAGAAGCCTGAAATCATAGTAAGGCTATGTAATTCAAGCATTTACCCGGTATTATCTTTGTAATACAAGGTTTGTATCATACGAAGTATGTATTATGTCAAAAAAAATAAAATAAAATACGAAGTATGTATAATGTATTCATGAAATCATGAGTTTATGTTCTTTTGGGCTTTAACTTGCTTACTTGGACCAACAAAGTACGCCAAATTCGTAGGCTAATATGAATTCATTTCCCGTTCAATCTATATTTTTATATTGTGATATGTTGATATTTTTTTAACTAAATGTTTATTTTTTGTGACGTGTTCATATTTTTATACTAAATGTTCATACCATAGGTGTGATCCACCTATTCTAGGTATATTTTAGGTGTGCCATATACACGTCCTTAACATGAAGTACCGTACAACTTTGGGTTACCCTTTTGGGCTAAGGCTAAAAAGCCTATTGTGGAGCAAGTAGTGTGAAGTAAGGCATATTCTTACGTGCATCCTCATGCATGTAGAATAGGTGCAACACTAGCCCAAACTCAAATCAATCAAACAGCTCTTTGTTTCCTTTTTTAAATTTTTTGTTTCCTTCTTTCAAATTCTTTCTCTTTTGTTTTCTTTCTTATAATAATTTTGATCCAAATTATCATCAAATTTTTCAATATAATTTTCTTTTCCTCTCTTTTTTCATTTTCATTTTCTCTCTCCTCTGTTTTTTTTTTATTTATTATTTTTCACTTTTATTTCACTTTTTTGATTGAATTTGTTTCTTGCAATATGGAATTAGTTGTTATTCCCAAAGAGACCGTCAATGCAGATTAGTGTTTTGTTTTGTTGTTTTGTAATTAGGTTTTTTTTATGTTAGTTTCATTTTTTTTTTGTTTTTTTTTTGTGTGGGTTAGCGTCGATCAATTTCGATTTATTATGTATGATTTTTTTTGTAAATTTAGTTCTTCGTGTTTTTTGTTCATAATTTTTATGTATGAATTTCGATTTAAAAGTAGAGCCCCTTCCAGATGTCTTTGGATACTTTTTTTAATCTAAGTAATCTCCTTCTCCTGAACTCTCTGTTATAGTGACTGCTTTGTGCATTATATTACTCTCTGTGTTTGCTGTGATTCATTTAGGGCTGACAAATGGATCAGGTCGAGTCGGGTTCGTGTTCGGGTCACCTAAATTTCGGGTCAGCTACCCCCAACCCGAACCTGATCCATTTAATTTTTCGGGTTGAAAACCCTAACCTGAACCTGATATTTTCAGGTTCGGGTCAACCCGAAATTGACCTTATTTGACCTGATTTTTTATTTGGGTTAAAATCAGGTTTCTTTGACCTGAAATTAACCCGACCCAAACCTGATATATTCAGGTTTGGGTTAACCCAAAATTGACCTGAATAACTTTTTTTCATTTCAAATACAAGTTGTTCAGGTTAAACATTTTAATTCAAACCAAAATTAAATAGCTTAGTCTAACAAAGTAACAATCCTACTTAACGATAATAAACCAATAAAAATTGTAATTCACTAATTACAAACCAAAGATAAAGTTTTAATAACACAAATTACAGTTTTCAAAAAATAATAGAAGATGCAATAAGATTTCATTTGGATTAAGATCGGGCGATGTTGGGACTGTCAATTTGTCATGGCTGTCATCCTTGTTCACCACCTCAAGCTTCAAAATTGATCCACAACATTTCCAATTGAACATTGGTGGGCTACTTCTTGCTGCCAAACCTATAAAGAAAAACAACACTAACATAATTAAAACATGCAATTCTAAATCAGACTATATTATCTAGATCTAACTAGTAAGATCTAAATTAAAACATGCATGCTCATGATAAACAAAAGTAAACAACAAATATTAGCAAGAATCACCATAACATAGACAACATTTAACAATAAAAATTAGCATTAACAATAAAAAATTAGCAAAAACAACCGTATAATAACATAATCAACAACATTTAACATCAGAATTTAGTAATAACACTCGAAAATTAGCATGTAAAAAACTAAAATAAACGGAAGCAAGTAAATATAAAATTAACAACAGAAGAATTAGAAAATAAACAAAACTAGCATATAAAAAACACGAAAAAAAAACAGAAAATAAATTAAGAAGCAAGATACCTTTGATGAAGGAGAGGAATTCGTGGAGGAGTGAAGGATTCAAGCCGTCAAGGAAATGACAATGGTAAAGTTGGGCTTAACGGAACTACCTCTATCGAATTAAACAATGAGTTTTTGAGGAGAGAGAAAATTAAAGAGAGAGAAGTGAGGGGAAAAACGGCTGATTTTCAATGAGGGGAAATGAGTTCATTTAGGGTATTGAATTTATATATGGAAGCCTCTTTGTGAATTTGGGCTGGGCTTAATAAGCTTTTTACGTTTTTTTTCTTTTTCTTACTTAAATTAGTTCGGGTTATCAGGTCGGGTTCGGGTTGACCCGACCTGATTTTGACCTGAAATTTATTTCGGGTTAAGTGGGTCGTTTTCGGGTTGAGATTTTCAACCTTAACCTAACCCATTTAATTTCGGGTTCGGGTTCGTGTCGACCCATTTAAGTTTTCGGGTCGGAAACCTCAACCCTAACCCGCTTTTTTCGGATCGGGTTCAGGTCGGGTCAGTTTTTGCCAGCCCTAGATTCATTGCTTCGCTTCATCTATTTCTTTGATCTCTACTTGACATGGGGATGGCCTGAAATCGAAAGAGAACATTTTGTAGTTGTTTACTAATCCCTCTCTCTGAAATTGATAGTCATGTATACTATTTTGGATTATCCTTAAAAACTATCACAATTCCAAAATAGAAACACAATATGGCTGTGGATCCCAATAACATTCAACAATGCATGGTTCCTGGCTTCCTGCAGGCAGATGAACGATCCACATGGTGCATCCCTTGCCAAAAAAAAAAAAAAAAAAAAATCCGGAAAGAACATTGTATAGAAATATAAAGAACATTTTTTTTGAAAGAAAAATACAAAAAACATTTAGTTAAAGTGAAAAGAACATGTTATAAAATTGTAAAGAACATTGTCTAGAAATTTAAAGAACATTCAGTTAAAGTGAAAACAACATGTTATAATTAAAATGTTAAATATTGTTCTTTATCTTCATGTTCTTTGATTGTCAGTATAATGTACTTTTATTTGTGACATAATGTTAATTGTTTATGTTGAAATGTTCTTTAAATTTTGTCTTTAGATTATGGTGGTAAAATAAAAATAATGTTCATTACATTATAATATCATTATAGGTGATCAATATTTCGGATCAGGCCGGGCCTTAATATAATATCTCGTCCCCAAACCCAGAAAATATAGCGGGCTTTTCGGGCTTTTTTCGGGTTGGGTTTGTATTTTTAACTAAAAATGCGATTTTAGGCTTGTCCAAACCTGCCTTATTTTCGGGCTGGGCCTGGTCGGGCTGAAGTTGACCACCTCTAATTATCATTTCTTTATTATTATTACGGATGTTCTTTAGATATATATAAAGAGCATATAGTTTGATTTTTTTTTTTTTTTTTTTTTTACAAAATAGCTACATGTTCTTTATAAAACAACTATATGTTCATTACAATACAACTATATGTGATGTTCTTTATAAAATAACTATATGTTCTTTATAAAATAATTGTATGTTCGTTACTGAACAACTAAATGTTCATTCCGCCTTTTTAGAAAGAAAAAAACGGATGCATGGAGCATTGTGCATCCGCCTCCATGGAAAAAATTTCACTACTACAATATAGACTGACGAAGTATTTGTTAGATTCAAGGAGCTAAACTACTAGGCTATTTAGCTGAGGTCTAGTTTCATATTATCAAATTTTGAAGACGGAATATCTCGTCATTGATTATTTCACATCCCGAGAGCAACACGAGCACACAGGCAGTTTCAGCGCCAATGTGACTTGTTGCTCCTGGAAATCAATATTATTTGCTCAAAGAAGAAGTAGAAAATTAGATACAACGAAGACAAATAGAAAGCTCTGCATCATAAACATGTTATAGAATTAATCGAAGAAAACAACCAATTTGTACAACAATCCTAACAATGCAAGTTTGATTTTTATGAAGCACAAATATTCAACCGTTATATCTCTACAAACACACACACACACACACAAAGTAGTAGTTCTGTTTGTTAATCAAACACTAGTCTTTGAGTAACTTTGATTTGCATCTACACTCTACACTAGTCTCTCTTGACCTTGGTGGTCACAGTTAAGCAAACAATATGCTTTCCAATTTTGAACTCGAACTCGCGTACACGTTGATTTGCTATACTATCCTTGTTCTTGTTCATATCATCAATCTGATTACTTGCTTCATTATCAAGTGGTACATAGTAGCTTCTTCTCAACTTCATTCTCCTCAGAATCTTGGACAACTGCAATTTCATAGAAAAATCAAATTCAAATCAGCCTTCCATGTTATGTTAATTAAGTGTTTTCAATTATTCGAATCTAAAGCAATATTAATATTATTACTACTTTAGAGCGGTGTCTTGTTATATTGTTACTCTTATACGGGTGGGTAGTACGTTTGTTTATCAAGGAGATAAACTTGACACCCCTTATTTTATTCGATTAGAGGCTATACTAATACTTGATGTTGCAAGTGTCACTAATTTCTCATAAAATTGGTACAATCAACAGTCAACCCTAGCAAATCAAAAAGAGTAATTTGTAGCACTAAATCAAAGAACATTAACAGATAAATTAATTAATTGGTAAATTCAAATAATTAATTAAAGATGCAAAGAGTAAATCAAATAAACAATCAAAGAGACAGAGATTACTATACATTAGGTAACTTGAACTTGGCGCAAGCATGGATGATCTTGTTCGTGCAGCCTGAAACAAATTTCACTGAATCCTTGACGTCTTCCTTAAATTCAAACCATGGTAGTCTAAAACATAAATCTTTTAAATATTCTCCATCGTATTCCCAATCTTCCCAACCATTCCAATGCAAATCCCTGTTCGTCATTCTAATCGAGTTATCTTCCTAAATTTCAACTAATTCTGCGAAGTGGCGACTCAATTTGCCTTTCTATTATACTGTTATTGTTCTTTTTTTTATTGGAAAAGTTCGAGCCTTTTCTCTTTTTTCGATTATTCCCCTCTTGTTAAGGCTGTTTGGTTCTATATTAGTAAAGGAAAAGAAGAGAAAGGATGAGAAGGGGAAAAAAAAAAAGGAAAAGAAGGGAAACGAATTCAATATTTGGTTGATGAAAGGAAATAAAGGAAGAGAAAGGAAATTACTTTTATTTTTATCTTTTCAGTCAAATTCCTCCAATTTTGGGAGGAAAGGAAAGATAAAATTATGTTAAGAGACTTTCCTCCCACCAAACATGAAATATGATTAAAACAATTTCCTTTCTTTTCTTTTCTATCCAAATCCCTTCAACCAAAAAGGGCCTTAAAGTTATTAATTATCTCTCAAAAAAATTTATTTAGATAGATTAAGTTTATCTCCTTTTTATATACGTTTTTTAGGCATCCTTTTTATATACGTTCAACAGGCGTAATTATCTTTTTGGAAAAATTGCTATAAATAGTCTCAAGTTTCACATATTCCGTTTAAATAATCCCAAATTTGAGATTGGTATGTATTTGCTCAAAAGAGGCCCAAACTGGTTACTATCCTATTATAACAAGTTTTGGGACACGTGGTATCACGAGATTTGTTATTTTTTAAAAAAAGTTTTTAAAAAATATTTATTTTAAAAAAAAAATGCCAGCAGCTTCACCCCACGAACCACCTTCCCCACCACCACCGCTACGACCAAATGCCTCTTCCCTACCCACATGACGGCCAAAATCCCCTCCCCCGCGCCGGTAGCTCCCCCTACCCCTCTATCAACTCCTTTTCCCGGCGCTCCTTCCCCCAAAACCACCAAACCTCCACCCATAAAACCACCCAAAATCCCTAACAACTATCTCTCGCCCAACCGTCCCTTTCCCCACCATCGACCCCTAACATTAACATTCTGATGGCGAGAGAAGGGACAGTCGGGGGTTTTATGCGGCAGGAAGTTAGTTTTTAGGGATTTTGGGTACGGTGGTTTTAAATTGGTGGGTTCGGTGGTGGTTTTAGGGGAAGTTACGCCGGAAAGGGAAAGCCGACATGGGGAGCGGATCTAGGCGCATCGGGGTTTCAGCTGGGACTTGGCTGGGCTGGGTGGTGGGAGGGTGTTGCCGGAAATGGGTGGTAGTTGGGGTTGCGGTGGTGGGGCTGCAGTTTTTATTTTATTTTTAAGTTTCTCTTTATTTTTTAAAAATTTCAACTAATTACGTGGTGACACATGTCAGTTTAAACAAAAAAAATAAATCCTCTTTTAGGGCATGTTCACTTGACCTTGGTACACGTTGATTTGCTATACTATCCTTGTTCTTGTTCATATCATCACTCTGATTACTTGCTTCATTATCAAGTGGTACATAGTAGCTTCTTCTCAACTTCATTCTTCTCAGAATCTTGGACAATTGCAAATTCATGAAAAATCAAATTCAAATCAGCCTTCCATATTAATTGAGTGTTTTCAATTATTCGAATCTACAACAATATTAATATTATTACTACTTTAGAGCCGTGTCTTATTGTTACTCTTATACGAGTGGGTAGTACGTTTGTTTATCAAGGAGATAAACTTGACAAGTGTTACTCTTATTGATACTAATACTTGATGTTGCAAGTGTCCCTAATTTCTCATAAAATTTGTACAATCAACAGTTAACCCTAGCAAATCAAAAAGAGTAATTTGTAGCACTAAATCAAAGAACATCAACAGATAAATTAATTAATTGGTAAATTCAAATAATTAATCAAAGAAGCAAAGAGTAAATCAAATAAACAATCAAATAGACAGAGATTACTATACATTAGGTATCTTGAATTTGGCGCAAGTATGGATGATTTTGTTCGTGCAACCTGAAACAAATTTCACTGAATCTTTCACGTCTTCCTTAAATTCAAACCGTGGTAGTCTAAAACATAAATCTTTTAAATATTCTCCATCGTATAAATCCCAATCTTCCCAATGCAAATCCTTTGTTCGTCATTCTAATCAAGTTATCTTCCCAATGCAAATCCTTGTTGTTCATTCTAATTCTACAAAATTTGCCTTTTTTTTTTTTTTTTTTTTTGATTGGAAAAGTTCGAGTCTTTTCGGATTTTCTGATAATTCACCTCTTGTTTAAAGTTATCAATTCTCTTTCAAAAAAGAAGTTGTTTAGATATATGAATATATCAAGCTTTTTTTTTTAAGGAAAATATATCAAGCTTATCATCTTTTTATATACTTACGCGGGTAAACTCGAGTCGGGTCAATTCGGATTAATGTTGTACCTACGCGGGTCAGGTTTGGGTTGGGTTATGTCGGGTCATACATCTTATTGGGGTTGGGTCGGGTTAATAAAATAAATCGGGGTACATTCGGATTGGGTGAATAATAGGTTGGGTTTAATTCGGGTTTTCACGGGTTAGGGTCGTTTTTGGGTTTGAGTCGGGTTTGGTTCAGGTCTGTAATTTGCGAGTTATAATCTGGTCGGGTCATTCTCGAATTTAAGTTGGGTTCAGTTCAAGTTAATAATTTGCGGGTTATATTCAAGTCGGGTCATTTTCAAGTTGGGTCATTCTTGGCTTCAAGTCGGGTTCGGTTCAAGTAAAGAAAAAATACTTTCAATATTAACATAGAGTAGTTTTAGGCTTTTAGCCTTACGAAGTTATGACTTTACAAGTAGATTACAATATATTTATAGCATATATCTTTATTTAGCTAGTCAATATCTACATGCAATAATAAATATGTATAAAATAATAAGTCGAGTTAATTTCTGGTTGATTCAAAAACAAGTCGTGTTGTTTTCGGGTCGGGTTTGTAACAGACCGGGTTGAATTTCAAGTAAGGTTAGTAATAGGTCAAGTTAAATTCGGGTTGGGTTGGGAACAAGTCGGGTAAAATTCGGGTTTTGACAGGTTAAAACGAGTTTGGGCCAATCCGGTTTAGGTCGGGTTTGGTTAATTATAGGGTTCGGATCAATATTTCGGATTGTATCAGCTTTTGACAGCTCTAGGCGCAATTTACCTATTCTAGGTCTATTCTAGCCTTCTAGGTGCACCAGGGTGCGCCATATACACGGCCTTACTTAACATGAATTACTGTAAAACTTTGGGTTACCCTGTTGGGCTAAGGCTAAAAAGCCTATTGTGGAGCAAGTAGTGTGAAGTCAAATAAGAAAAGCACATTTTGATTTTGCGAGAAACCCAGAAATTAAAAAAAAAAAAATTAAAAAAAAATGGTGCAGCAACTCCTATCTTCTTCTTCTTCTTCAAACTTCTCCATTGGAGCTCAGTTTCAAAACCATGGACCAACTTCTCTCCCTTACCTTTCTCTCTCCTCTCATAACTCCATTATCACTAATACTACCCAATTCAAGCTACCCAGAAATTGGGTATCCCATGTTTCCTCATCAAAGCTCTCACTTTCTGTAAATTGTCGTCAATCTTCAGAATACTTTGATAAATCTCCTCCTAGATTTTCTCCCTCTTACTCACCAAATCCTTCAACTACTTCTTCAGGTGAAATTTCTAAATCTGGGCTCTTTTCTAATTGTGTTTTTGGATTCCTATTGAATGTTAAACTGTTTTCCTGAGGAAGTATTGGTTGAAATTTGGGTAATCAACGGTAATTGTAAATGGGTATTCTTTCAATTTGTCTCTGAATTCGTTAATTTTTCTGGGTTTGTGTTCTATAGTTGCATGTTTGCTTCATTTAATCGTTGTTTGCTTCAATTGGTTGGAATTTGAGTAGTTTACTTGGTATATCTTGAGGTAGTGATTATTGCTTTGTTGTTCATATATGCTGATTTTTGATTAATAGTATTGTAAATAAGTTGGTAATTGAACACATTACAGATTTAATTTTGAATTTTAGTAATTGGGATTTTGATGTTGAACTATAGGTTTTCCACCTAAGGTTTTTGTGGGGCATTCCATATATAAAGGGAAAGCTGCGCTTACCGTGGAGCCGAAATCTCCAGAGTTTGTGCCATTGGATGTATGCTACGCCATGAATTTTTATTCTTCTCATTGTTGTATTGTTTTATTTATTCAATTACAGAATTTTATTGCAAAACTCAAGTGTTTTATATATAGTCAGGCGCATTTAAAGTTTCGAGGGAGGGTTATGTACTGCTTCAGTTTGCTCCTGCTGCCGGTGTTCGTCAGTATGACTGGAGCAGAAAGCAGGTGAGATGTTACAATGCCATTCTTATCTAGGGCTCTTATTATTTGGCAACTTAATCGAATTGTCGATTAGAGTATACTTTGTGGACCATCATATGCATGGGGGTCATATAAGATTACCTAGTGGCTTCTAGAATTTGAATGTTAAATTGCATATCCATATCACTATATGTAGCAAAGAACTTCTATTCTTTTGAACTTATGAGCTTTAATGCAAAGGCCTATTTTAAAAATTAACGATATCCTTTTTTTACTGATGTATATGGTCTTTTTGTTTGTCAAGTTGATGTGTTTCTATATACTGAAAAGTATTGCACTTCCAGGTATTCTCTCTTTCAGTGACTGAAATTGGAAGTCTGGTGAGCCTTGGTGAAAAGGAGTCTTGTGAATTTTTTCATGACCCAAACAAAGGAAAAAGGTACTCTATTTTTTAAAGGATGCTAAATCTTCATCATTTTTATTATGCTGCATTTGGTTAATATTGAAAATTGTAAAGTGGTGGTTGGAGAGATTATAGTTCGGAGGTTTTTGACTTCTAGTAGGGTTACCGAAACATATTTAGGTTGACCATTTATAGTGCTTGAGGTTAGTAAAATATGCTGTTGACTTTGGAACCTTCCTTGTTCTGTTGTTTGTGTTGGGATGTGCCAATGTGGCATCATTAATGGGGGAGATAGGGTGAGACTTACATATCCAATTTCTATTTATTATTTAAAGAAGGGTATAACTCCATGACTTCCTCTCCTGTCCTTTAATTCCATAAATTTCCTGGTCTTTTTCTGACCTTGTCAGTTGGGTACTTGAACTATCAGCTTGTTTGCTCAAATTCTGAATAACCTGAAACCCTTAACACAATATGGTGCTGTTCCCATATGCTTGTTAAGCAGCAATAGTGCTATGTAATTATGTATACAAAGTCAACTCCTTTCAGCTTTATATGTGCTAGGCTGCTAGCTAACTTGCTTGGATGATGACTTTATTTATTTTTGTCCCTATTTTTTTGCATTTATTTTGCGCACGAGAGGGGGGGCGGGGTAGGATGGAGGAGGGCTTGGTTTATTGTGCTAAAGTAAGAACTTCATGTGCAAGTGTCAGCAGCCACCATTTGAGTATCAAGTTTCTTATTTTAACAAGTTGTCATGTTTATGAATGATCCAGAGTGTACTTTAAATGTTTTTCCCTTTTAAAATGCAGTGATGAAGGCAAAGTAAGGAAGGTATTAAAAGTAGAGCCCCTTCCAGATGGCTCTGGCTACTTTTTTAATCTAAGTAATCTCCTTCTCTTGAACTCTCTGCTATAGTGAATGCCTTTTGCTTTATACTTCTTATTATTCTATCTGTTTGCTGTGATTCATTGCTCTGCTTCATCATTTGTACTTGACATGGGGATTGCCTGAAAGAGAACATTTTTTTAGTTGTTAACTAATACCTCTCTCTGAAATTAATAGTCATGTATACTATTTTGGATTGTCCGGAAAAACTATCACAACTCCAAAATAGAAACACAATATGGCTATGGATCCCAACATACTACTACTTCAATATAGAGTGACGAAGTATTTGTTAGATTCAAGGTGCCAAACTACTAGGCTATTTAGCTAGATGCATCGTTAATTTAAAATTATTAGTTAGACCATACACACACTTTATCCTTCAGTGCTAGAATTCCTTCAATTCAAGAGATGTTTTCTTTTTTTAATTTGAAAATGTGAATGAATTTCCAAAGAACTAAAGCTGCTCTATTTATTACAATTTACAATCACTACAAACTAGAGAAGAAACAAGAAAGTAAACCTTATTACAATCTATTAGGTGAATAGGTAATAACAGATTATAATAATGTTGCAGACATGACAGTGGTTGTAACTAACTGTAATTGTTCTTATTGATGCCTTTTGTATTCTTAGCTTTGATAACATCTGGGATGAGTGCTGGATAGACTAGCTGTTTTTGGCCCTAGATCTTCTTGGGTTTGAGCATCCAGTCCAATACATACTAGGTGTGGGCGTGTGGCTAGAGATCAGATAAGTGAGCTAAAAGTAAGCAGAGAAAAAAGAAAAACAGAGTGTTAGAGAGAGAAATTGTGCAGAAATGAACAGAAAGAAGTACTTGTATAGACAGGAAGCAGAGCAACGATTTTTTATTTGAGAGGCTCACGCATTTCCTTTCAACGCAGCAACACATACTGTATATTACTGGATGCCTTTCCATCACTCTCTTCTCCCTATTTATTACGAATAACTGATATCTGACGTTCCTTACTACCTTTCTTCTTCCTGTCCTAGATATCCCACACTGAATGTGCTTATCCCCGAAAGATGTTTGCAGAATTTAGACTGAATTTCCCCAACTGCCCTTCCTTTTTTGCATAGGTTACACAGTAGCTATCAGCTACTTCAGGTGGTATTATAGCAATGGTAAAGTTCTTTTAGATCTCACAATGGACGAATGCAAGTCCTCCAATTTAATTGTTTCAAGATTGTGGTTCACTTCTAGAAGGTCCAGCTTGGTACCAGTGTGGAAATTCAATTCATTCTTTAACTCTTACTATCTATGTTAAAAAGAAGGGAAGAAAACTATGAGCTAAGTGAAATCTGTTAGTTTAATTGTCCCATTAAATTACTTCAGATCATATGCCTGCTAATGAAAAAACTTTTGCTGTGATTAACACCTTAACTGCTAAAGCTGTCCTTAATTGTATCCAGTGTCTGTTTAGATTACTAATATACATGTCTTTAAAAAAAAAAATTATCTTAAGATAAGTGTCTGAGATCCTTTGAGGTCGTTTGAGAATTTAAATTTGTGACTCAAATCTTCTTTTGTGTCTGGACTATTTTTACATATTGGTTTATAATTTTTAATTTTTCTTTTGAGCCTATGTTACCAAACCAACATTCCTTCATTCTCTTTCATTTCTGTTAAATCCATGTGATATGTAAACTTTTGTTATTTGGAAAAAGTTTCTGCATGCCACGTCATATTGCGCGGCACCAAAGTTCACTACTTGGAATATGGTATGCATAGTTGATGGTATTATGATTCTGCAAACCATAAAGGATGTTGGCTTGTAGTTCATCTCTATGTTTTGTGTTGTTTTTAATCTGACAATTTTAGTCTACTTCTGAAGTATTATTTAAGCTTGTCGTGAGTTCCAGGGTTGCAATTAGCTTCTTGTTATAAGCACTTTGCACAGTTAGGATACATTCTTTTTTGAAGGAAATCATGGCAGTCTGTTTTGCAATTCATGTTTTCGAATCTTGAAACTTGTTTCCTAGATTGCTCATGCCCTGTTATTGGAGGTTGCCCATTCCTATGGCATACGAGACAAAGTTTGTGTTTTGCTTCACCATGGCAGACTCTTAAAATTAAGGGGGCATTTGGTTTGCAAAGTGGTATGGGCTTGAATTAAGAATGAAATTAGGGTGGTGTGGCCGTGTGGGGTTGAAACTTGATTCTTGATGCCATGTGTTTGGTTTTGTGTGGATATGAACAATTTCTTTTATTTGATACCTAATGGTATGAAATGAGTCATATTCACCTCCCCTCTTAGATTTCTAAACTGTATAGCTTTGAGGGTTTGAGGTATAAACAAACACTATCTAAACCCATACCTCATACAAATATGTTGTGAATCAAACACCCTCTAATAGAGAAGTGTTATTAATAGCTCCGTTCATGGCTATATAAATTTGTTTTGTTTTATTTTATTTATTTATTTATTTTTGAGATTGTAATTCTGTGTTGATATTTAGGTGTTCAAAACAAGCTTCTGAACTTGGACGAGAATGTGTATATACCCATCTCTAAAGCAGAGTTTGCAGTTCTTGTAACGGCATTCAATGTAAGATGTATCTCAATGTTTCTTTTTTCTGATCCTTTCATCTCATCTCAAGCATATTCAGTATTCAGATGCTTTGCCCTCCTAGCTTATGAACTAAGTGATGTATTCACCAATCAATCTTCTAGTTGTCTTATTAACCCATTATTTCAATGTGCAGTTTGTCTTGCCATACCTCTTAGGCTGGAATGTCTTTGCCGATAACATAAAGCCAGACGACAGCAACCGCATCAACAGCTCAAACACAAGAACGGGGGATTACGAATGGAATAGATAGTTTTCTACATGTTTGAAGGATACCTAGTGGTGTATTTTAAAGATTCTCTTTGTAGATGTTATTTGAAGTAATGTTTTAGGTTTTCAGGCTTTATTCACACAAGCTAAGAAACGCACACGATGGGTGCGTGTGCAATTAGTGGGTTACAAAATTGTTGAAAAAAAAAAATGTTAATGAAAAAAAATAATTGTAGTTTTTTTTAAAATAAATAAATTAGGATTGTAGTTTTTTTTTTTTTTAAGGATGGTAAATTTATAAAAAAAAAATATTGAAATAGTAAATTTGGAAATGGAGAAGGGCATTTTGGGAAAAGTCAAATTTATCAACCAAGATACCCTTTCTCTTATATAGTACTATAGATAGATTTGTTCCTTACTCATTATTTGAGACTAGGTAGTTTTGTGGAGGAGATTGACAGTTAAGTAAAATGGTTAGAGAAAGATTAGTATTCTTCGATATTTTGTTTGCCTAATCCATCTTTCATCTTAATGTTTCGGTACAAGAAAATCCAAGTTCATTTCCTTGATAGATTGACAATAGAATTTAGATAGTTGAATTTTGTGAGTTTACAAATAAAAATCTTGATGTGTTAGAATGTTTATTGAGGAGACTATGACATCAATTTGACGTTTGACTACTCATCAATTTGCATGAGTATTTTTTTTTAATTTGCATTTGGTAATTTGGTAATTGTTCGTTGTAATATACTCCCTCTGTTTGGGTCAAGAAAAATTGCATATATGTCAATACACCAGTTTGACTTTATTTTTGTATAATTAAATATTAATAAAAATTATTTTTAAAAATTATATTATGAAATTTTTTATTAATATCTATCTAACAATATATTTTATGATAAAATATGTTTTAATTATGTTAGTAAAAAAATTATGGTCAAAGTTAATATATAAATAGTGAAAAAGGTCCAATGTCTCATGTATTATAGACGGAGGGAGTAGAATGAATTGTCCTGCACAAAACAATTAGATTTGGCTTTTCATTAGTTTTATAGTCGTTTTAGGAATAATAATAATTAGGAATATTATAAAAGCAGCTCAACCATCACCTAGGAATTAGGATACGAGCATTATGTCATTAAAAAAGAAAATAAAAAAAACGTTACTCTTGGTCAATAATTTCTGTACATAATTTTCAACTTGCAAATTTTCTTCCAATGTTTTCAATTTCATCAAGGAGGAGAAATTTCTTCAGGGGGTAAATGGGTAATACAGAATTTCGAAGGTGATTAAAATTTCTTCAGGGGGTAAATGCTCAAGACTATTAAATTTACGACTTTATTTTCCATGTCTTATTTTCAATTATTTAAGGTTTAACAGGATGTATATGATTAAAGTTGAAAAAAGATTTGTTTTGGATGTATATAAATAAGTTTAGATTTAATTAGTTCGTTTAATATTACATAAATTAAATCTAATTAATAATTAAATAATATAACTTAGGTCTAATAAGTTCATACAAGAGGTTGTTTCAAAAAAAAAAAAAGTTCATACAAGAGGTAAAATTTTATAATGATTAAAATGTGAGAATTGTAAGCTACTATGAAAAGTACATTGTATTAACCCGTTCACTTCTCCTTATTTTTGTTGAACTGAATTTTTTTTTATTGAACTGAATTTTTTTTTTATTGAACTGAAATTATTTTTAATTGTTGAACTTAAATTATTTTTAATAAACAATTATTTTTATTGAACTAAAATTATTTTTGCTGAAATGAAATTATTTATACCGAACTGAAATTATTTTTGCTGAACTGAAATTATTTATACTTAACTGAAATTGCTTTTACCGATTTTTATTTTTTTAAGGTGAAGTGAATAGGACCTAAGTATATATAATAAGTTGTACATACATTTCCTCAAAGAAAAAAAAAGTTGTATATAATGAGTAAATTATTAGAGGTTTGAACAATTTCTTTTTTTTTTAAAAAAAAGGTTTGAACAATGTAATAATCATTTTGTATTAAAAATTAGAGAGCTTAGGTTTTTATTTTTTTGTGTTCAACTTGATTCACCTTCTAGGCTAATTCGACTTCGAAGATCTGTTCTGGATAGTTAGGTTTTAGTCCCTCCCAATAATTGTTATGGAGAGTCATCAATTATGCAGTTTTTCTTACAGTGTAGCCCCAATCATCACTACACTAAAAACCAATTAATAATTAGAGAGCTAAGTCCATATAGGAAGTAGATGTGAATGGAACTATTATTAAATAATTATGTACGAAGTATATGTTTTAATTAATTATTTGACAATAGATATACATCATGCCAGTACAATAACATTGTACACCCAACTAGTTTTATGAGACTTAAAAGTTCCAATAATTGCCCTAGTATAATCTCAGTTCTTTGGCTGTACATGTTCTATTCGTGTTACTTTTCGTACTAAAATTGAATTTACTAATTTAAACTAAAATTAAATTAGGGCAGCTTAATTAGGTGCTTAAGTGGTGTTTTAATGGATTTAACCCTATAACCTTATACCTAGTACATGAAAAAAATTACTACGGAGTACGTATTAGTGATGTCGATTAGTCTTATACATACATCAAAAGGCTCGAGAAAGAAGATAGTAAGTACAATGGTTGTCATCAACTAAATTATTTGGTAAAAGTCATAGAAGGTGATATGATTGACATTGATAAATTGAGATATCATATCTTGTCTACCTCATTACCCTTGCCTCCTACGCAATACTTAGGTCCCGTTCACTTCACCTTATTTTTGTTGAATTGAAATTATTTTTACTAAACTTAATTATTTTTGTTGAACTTAAATTGTTTTTACTAAACTTAAATTATTTTTACTGATTTTCTATTGTATTTCTTGTTTAGGTTTACTGATTTTTGCTGAGCTGAAATTATTTTTGTTGAATAAAACTTATTTTTACTGAATTGAAATTAGTTTTATTGAACTGAAATTATTTTTTTAAGGTTAAGTGAACAGGGCCTTAGTGCTTTAATATTAATTAGTTCCTCGGGTTCATTTACCAAACGGTCTACACCATCTATATGAGAAATCTACATAGATATCCCATAAAATAAAGAATCATCAAAGATAATATATAACCTTTATAACTTATTATTTTGGAGATTAATGAAAGCAAAATTATTGATTGAGATAGAGTGATATCGTAATATGAGTCATTCGTTTCAATTAAATTACAAGTACTACTTTGAATCAAGTACAAAACCGTATACTATCATAGCTTAGTTTCATGGAATAAATAATAATGAATATTGCTTGTTTAATGACCACATATTGTTGACTTAATTGAAAGTTTATCCATCTTATGCAATAAGACAATGGCTACCTAGTAAAAATATCTTATTTAAAATAACCTATTTATTAAGCAAATAATCGCAAAAAAGATCTAGTCACTGTTTTTTTTTTTAACAAGATCTAGTCACTTTGTTACATAGATTAATTTAAATAGGATATGTACGAACTTAGCTTATGTATACGAGCAACTAATAATGACGTAAATTAAATTAAATTACTTGAAAAAGTATACACGATCAACCAATTTAATTTGAAGATTCTTAATGTTTTCAATTTAATTTTGCAAGCAATTAAAAATAATGACATACGTAGTATGATAACTAAATGGCGGCAAGAAGTTGGACTTAAATTTAAAGTATACATTAATTAATAAGTTAATAATATCCTTTTGAAAGTTAGATATGGTTTTTGTCACCATTAGGTTAAGGTCTTACATCAAAATATTCAGTTATCAACACTTTAACATCATAAAGTTTACTTGATCATCTTTGATAATTTATTTATTTTGCAAAGTATGTCATGTAATTAGCTATTTGTAAATGTAATATAACGAGCCTCCAAATATGTGTGACTATAATGTTGTTCATTCAAATTCACCAACCAACTAAATACTTTGACTAGGGTTATCAATTTGCATTGCCAATTAACATGGGGATGAACAATTTGTTAAAATAAAGGAAATTGATATGTACAAAGTTGAGGATTGCAAATAAGAAAATAAAATTGGAAAATCTAAGTTTTATTAAACAAATAAACAATCTATTAAAAATAATAATAATCAAACATCAGAACGCTACTCGATTTTGTAATGCGATATAAAACCATATTATTATTTTTTTTAAGAAAAAGAAACTTGCTTGTAATAACTTTATTTATAAAAGTTCCATTCATTTGCTATTCTTTGTGATCTAAATAAAATAATTTTGATCATATTTTATGATTTATATACTACGGAATAGAAATTAATTAGCATGTGAGATCTTAAAAAAAATTTCTTATTGTAAAATTTTTAAATATCAACTTTTTATAATTTTCACTTATACATAACTGAAGATATCAATAGTTAAAGATGTTCACCGGAGACCATACATATGCCAAATGAGTCGAACTTTAAAGAACGGATGGGGTATCTTCTAAAGGATAGATATGTCATGTCAAGATGACTAAACAATTTAAATTCAACCTATCCCATATGTACTACTACTTGTTCATTTGAAATTTAAGGTATATAATTTTTTTGTAGATTAATGATGTATTGTTGCACATTTATGACTAATTACAAGTCTTAGATCATCAATTAATTATTCTAAAGGTCAATGAAGCACATGAAATCTAGCTTTTAGATGTCTGATTTCAGCAATCCCTGGTTTGTAAATTGTAATGTCAACTATACAATTGGGTTGTAAGTTGTAACGACGTACATGTTCGGTCCTATTGGTATATTATTATTATTATTATTATTATTATTATTATTATTAAATAACAAAAACCTACAAAGTCAAAAGATTTATAAGAAATTAGTGGGGAGCCGAGATACAATCTGGGCCCCCACCCCTCTAGCTATAGCGAACCCAATCCTGTTAAAGATGTGAGCAGCCGCACGAGCTCCAATATCCTGAGTCCTAGCGAACGCCTGAACCCGCTTCAGCAACGCAACGACATCCTTCTCTAATTCCCCCAATGAAGAAAAGGAGAAAGGAAGAAAACCATAGCCAATAGCCCTGCAACGCGCCCCATACTTGTCTCGCTTCCGCTGAGCCGCAGCCGACATAACACGACCAGGAACGAAGTCAGACAACCCAGATTGAGTCAATGGAGAAGACCCCGTCAAGTCAACACATACATCTAGGCCTCTATCCCAGGAGTTAAGCAACACATCTGCTGGCCGAAGAGCCCCGTCGTTCCCTCCAGTTAACCCAACGTTGACCTCCTTCCTTGCAGAAATCCCAGAGCGGAAACAAATATCAACAAGGGTATCACGAACAACGTTATGCCGATGTTTAATACCCACCATCCCAGCACAAGACACTGCATGATCCCCATAAATATCCCCATCAAAAACTCTTGAGCAAGCAGAACAAGGTGCCAATACGGAGAACAAGGGAACACCCAACCGGTAGCAAAGAACACAACGGTAAGTCTTACCATTCATAGTCTGACCCAGACCTGATATCGGGACCGCTCGCAACCAGGCAGAAGAGTAATCCCCCTGCTGGAACTTCCATAAGGCAACCTGACGCGGAGACAAGGAGAAAGTGGATTCTGCAGATGCAGTGACCTTTGTGAAATATATATCTGCCAATTTCTTCATGAGTTTGGGGGCAGCGATCTCACCAGGGTAACGCAAAAGTTCAGTCTCCACAGTCCTATTAAAAAGACTAAGAGCGTCGTCGAAGGCCGGACCTGGACCAACAATACCAGAATTGCGAAGAAGCGAAGCCTGTTGACCAGAAGACTGCAAACGCGACGCAAGGAAAGCATAGTGTCGAACATCACCCGCTGAATAGACACCCAATCCTCCATAAGAAAAAGGTAAGGTGGCAAGGCGCCATTGCCAATCACCAAAACCTGGCCCCGAAGCAGTTACAATGCGCTCCACAGAACCTCGAAGGGCCACATCAAAAGAATTCTGGGCCGCTTCAAAAAGACGAGGAGGACAAGTGCGCATAGAAAAGTAGAGTTTTGAAACTCCAGTACACGCACGAAGAAGTAATAACTCACATTGGGGATCCTCAAGCTTAGCAACAGCATCCATGAGCACAATGGTCTTCGACACCCTCTGCGAAACAAGCTCACCACAGAAAGAGGCATCCGCACTGACAGGACCCCCAAGCAACTTAACACCATGAGCAGGACGGGCAATATCTGGAGGAAAGACACCGGCCAGACGGCTACGAGGGTCCTCCGTGGGCCAGAAAACTTCCGTTTTCTCAACGTTAACATGGAGACCAAGACGAGGTCCCTCCACCAAAATCAACTCCATAACCTTCCCTACCAACAAGGTGTCACCAATAATAGTGCCATCATCCAAATACCAAGCCTGCAAACATAAGTCAAAAGAATCCCTAATTTGACAAACCAACGGATGGAGCACCAAAGCAAAAAGCAAAGGGCCAAGTGGATCACCCTGCTGCACACCCTGACATGACCTTAAGGTATGCTCCCCATAATAAAGCCTGGCTGGAGTAGAGTAACAGAATTCAACCCAACGCGAAAGAGCTGGACAACGGAGACGAACCTCACGCAGTAAAGCCGTACGATCAACCAAATTAAAGGCATTCCGGAAATCCACCAGCAACATAGAGAGGCCAACATCACCACCTCGAGCCTCAACCAAACGATTAACAGCATGAAGAATAGCCTCGCCACCCGCCGGCACCCCAACACCAAACTGAAGACCTCCTAAATAGTTCCCCATACGCGGACCAACTAAAGCAGCCCCAACCTTTGAAACCAGACGCCGCCAAACAATACCCACAGCAATAGGACGAATACCACCACCAGGCTTAACAAGTGGCATGAGAGGAGCACTAGCAATATACTCCCCCAACTCAGCAGGACAATTTCCTGCGAGAAAGAGATTAACCACCTGCGTAATAGAGCCCACCAACTCATCTGAAATAGCAACCGCAGCACCACTCAAGCAATCCAGAAGGTGCTGAGCACGCAAGCCATCTCTACCGCATGACGTACCACGCGGAAAACCCCTAATTTGATCCAAAACAACAGCAGATGTAGCAATAAGGGGCTGATCAACGGGGATATCCGGTAAGATGGGAGCCGGAAAGGAAGGGTGCTTAGCTTGTAAATCAGCAAGAGTAGCATCATTGTAAGGGGCAAGACCAGAAGACGAAAGAACCCGAACCGCAGCAGTGTAATGTCCGTCACAAATCTTTCTCTTACATTGCTTAATATTTCGCTCAGACAAATCATGCTCATCATCAGCTTCCAACAAAGGAGGAGACACATCTGCCAACGTATCTCGCACAAGATGCACAGAACCACCATGCTCACACCAAGAACGAATAGCAGCGGTGATACTCTCTTCCTGCCGCCGCCGCCGGACACCCGAAGAACACTCACGACTACTCCTCGGGGTAAAAGTTTTAAGAACACAAAGAGGCAACACAAGTAGTTGAACCCAACAAGAGACGTCATCAGGCTTGCAAATCACCTTATCAAGCGCTCCTTTGAGAACCCGAGAAAAACCCAAGCGACACTTTGGAGGAATAGATTTCACCGAACGGAACCGCTTAGATAGCAAACTATCCAGGAGAGCAACATCGAACGCCAAAAGAGGCTGACGAGGCGCACTAGAAACAAGATCAGATACCTCCGAAGAAAGACCCTGAGGTTTAGGAAAACCATAAAGAACAAACCGAACAACACCATCCCCCAAATCAGGTGGGTCCACAATATCATCCGAACCACGACCATGTCGACACTTCGTACGAAAAGTATGAGTCTTGAAACACTCCCCACAAAGCCAAATGCCCATACGCCGAAAAGTTGACTCCGCCTCTAAGAAAATAGCCAGATTAGAAGCAAGAGAGCATCGGGTCA
This sequence comes from Chenopodium quinoa, assembly GCF_001683475.1. NCBI lineage: Eukaryota > Viridiplantae > Streptophyta > Magnoliopsida > Caryophyllales > Amaranthaceae > Chenopodium > Chenopodium quinoa. The sequence continues at coordinate 1,124,407 of NW_018744041.1, read as the reverse complement.
TATCCCGCGCATCCGCACAACAATGACGGTCACGGAGATGAGTGATCAAAGAAGTTTTAGTGAGCCCATTACCTCTGCCATCTTGACACCCATTAAGACCCACGAACGGGCAATGAAAGAGAACACTAGGAGGCATAACATCCACCACAACTTGCCACAAGAGAACCGTAATACAACACAACGCAAACTGCACCAAAAACTAACCAAAAACTGCACCCAAGAAGCACTAGAAACCGCCTAGCAACTGCAGCCAAGAAGAACACACAAGAACGCAACTGAAACAGCCCGGAAACTACTCCGAAACCACCTGAAAACAGCCTACAGAAACTGCCCGGAAACTGCTAGAGGTACTGCAGCAAAACAACCCTATGAAACCGCCTAAAAACTGCACCTGATCAACCCAAAATCAGACCATAAAAAAGTCCTGAAAACAGATGCCGCGAACCACTTAATACTGCCTGAAAAACGGCTGTAATCGCCGGAAAAGAGAAGCCCTCGCCGGACCTACAACCGCCTGGTTAATGATCGCAGAACCAGCCTGAAAATGAACGTGGAACGAGCTTGAATTTCGCCCATAAACTGCCCTCGAATTGCCCTGAAATTGCCCAAACAATGAAGCCCGAAACAGCCTGAATTTCGCCCCAAAAGAACCGAGGAAACCTCCGGAAAGAAGCCTGACCTGAAGGCGCCGACACCGAGCACCGCCGCCTGATATTAAAGGACTAAAAGCCGCCGGAAACCCCCCCCCACGCCCAGCCTAATCGCCCTAACGAGAGTGTTTTTATTATTATTATTATTATTATTATTATTATTATTATTGTATGTTGTTGTAGTCCAATAATGTACTCTTAAAATATACCAAGTACGAAGTAGTAAGACAATAAGTCAGGTATTAAAAAAATGTGTTAGCTCTGACCTCTAGTCTTATGAATAGCAGCCTGTAAGAAATTCTGGAGTAGGTTAAACTTCTTGATTTATTTGATTCTAATTAATAAAAAAGCTATTAATTAATGTTTATTTGAGGGAAGAGAAGGTTATATATAAGTTAATTTGGATAGGGTATTGAACTGGTAATGTTAAAGCACGAATCAATGTAATATGAGCAAGTGTCAACACTAAGGCCCTATACTATTCACCTTATTTCCACTTAATTTAGGAGAAATAAGTTCAGATAAGATAAGTTCAGGAAAAATAAGTTCAGATAAGTTGTGATAAGGGTTAATAAGGGCTACTCAAGTTCAATTTAAATCTAAAATAAGTTCTAATAAGTAAAAATCAAGTGAATAAAACACATCACAACTTTTCTCCCTATTCGCACTAGTTGTTGCTTATACCATACCATTCATTTTATGATTATGTAAAAAAATTAAATGATTAAAACTCCTTATGTTTAAATGTAGACATACAACTCCACTAATAGATTTGGTAGAATATGAGAATAATAAGATATAAGTGTATGATGTATTTTCCAATTTTTTTTTTAAATAAATTTTGTAAGAAACTACCTATTTTAAAAAATGTTGTAAGTTTTGTTTAAAAAAAATAATAAAAAAAAAACTACCTAATAAATGTTGTAAGATACTATCTTTGGCCGAATTTCTAGTGTTAACCTAATTTTACGGCGTTTTCCACCTCAAAACACCCACGAGACCATCGTGGAGTTGGTTTTCAAGGTGGAAAGGTTATTTTTGGAGTGGTTGATTAAAGGATATTCTGAGTCGGTGTAGGTAGTTTCATGCATGCTTCGGGATGGTTGTTTTTTGATTTAGAGGAGGTAAGGGTGGTTTTGACATGGTGGAGGCTACTTCAAGCAGGTTGTGGTGGTTTTGTGGATGAAAGCGGTGGTTTCGGGGATGTTTTAAGGTTGGCCAACGGTGAAAATCCGGCATAACAACATTCTACCTTTTATTAGGTAGTTTCTTACAACATTATTTTACCTTTTATTAGGTAGTTTATTACACATTTTTATTAGATAGCTTCTCACAAAATCTGAGTTTTATTAAGTAGTTTTGACTATATATATATATATATATATATAGTATTGAAGGTGGTACATCTTTGTGAAACGGATTGATAATATGCAAAGGGAGGAGTATGAAGTAATAATAGGATCGAGTGGCAAAAGATTGAGTAGAGTATGGCTAGAAAACATTTGGTCAGCTGACTCGTCAAAAGAGGGAGGAAGAATTCAATTTTATGCATTCAAACCTAGTCTAAGGCATGTATTGCATGAATATTATTGAGCAACTAACCCTAAATAACAAAATATTCACTAAGACCTTTCCGTCCACCATGCGTCCAATGAAAGGTCGCCATGTCACCCTCCAAATATAAAGTATGCTGACATGGCTTCACTTTATTGGACAGTAGTTGGGACCCACAAGGTCATCCACAAATTCAAATTCAAACATTGATAATTAACTAACAACAAAAAAGTTTCGGAGGCTTAAACTTTTGACCATGTTAATTAGTTCATTGGTCCAATTCTTTGTTTTTTTCCTACATAGTTTTAAAGATGAAGTACTTGTTTATAATCCCTTCAAAAAAAAAAAAAAAAGAAAAAAAAGTACTTGGTTTTTTTTTGGAACCAAGTACTTGTTTATAATAATGTTAATTAATAATTATAGTAATAATGATAAATAAATTAAGAAAATTTATTTGACCTTTTCATTGATAGGAGAAGTCCATTGGTCAGTTGTGCATACAGAAAATGGGTGCCCCACTGTTTCTCCTCACTATCTCTCCTCTTAGAAGCAATTGTTGACGTTGACATTCTAATTTTAATATGAAGTACAATAAAATAAAATTCTTTAATTTTTATTAATAAGTATTCCTTACGTCTTTGAAGTGTCTCATATTAACTTGACATATATTAACTTGACATATATGACAATGCAGAATTTTGACCAATTACAAACTTTGGTGTAAAGTAGGTTAAATAAATAGTATAAAATGTATCAAATGACACTTACAAAAACAAAAGGAATACTCTATTATACTCCGTATTAAAAAAATAATTTACACAAGCATCAATAGTTTTTCAAAGTGCCAAACAATTAGCTATGTATATATAATCCACAACAATCCAAAATTATTTAACTTATCTATCTTACCTCAACATATATACGGAGTACAAATTAAATGTATACAACTATATATATATATATATATATATATATATATATATATATATATAATTTTGAGATATGAAATACTATTATCATTATTATTTTCAAATAAAAAAAAAGTCAATATTATGCTTCATTTTGCTTGTGAGAGTGAAATGTACTAGATGGTTATAGTTGACATTTCTTTGTTTCCATATCAAACGAAAAAGATAAGGTCTAACACCGGCAAGTAATTTGATTTATTTGGTTTTGTATAAAAGTCAAAAATAAATGAAAACTCCCCTTTAGAATAGTGTTTAAAAATAATTATTTGACTATGTTCCGTACATTTCAGTCTATATATATGCAAATTAAACTTGCAATTGGAACATATTATGAAGCGATTACCCAAGATAACGTACTTCAACCTCTCCAAAGATTAAGGTAAGAATTTTAGAATTTGATATCCTGTTTTTAACTTATTCTGTTTTTTGGTATCGGTATAATGACCTAGTTTGGTCTAATTAAGCTTTTCACTTATTCTTTTTGGTACCAATATGATGATCTAGTCTAATCTAATCAAATCGAACTGTACAGACCTAATATTTTGAAAATTTTAATATAATGCCAGCTTTTTTTGCTTTGTCTTTTTTTTTTTTTTTTTTTTTTTTAAAAAAGACAAATTTTATTGTTTTAGAGATTTTCTTTCTAAAGTATCTGACTAAGCTAGATAAAAAACTTACTCTTTATTTATTTATTTATTTATTTATTTTATGTTATATCTATAAACCAGTTTATGTTAATAAATAATCAATGATGTCAAGATAAGTAGCAGCTGTTATATTGATATTGGCAGTATATGGTCAACTACTCTATCTTGATGAACATTATTTTATCTACGCATGAAATAAAAATCTAGATCTTTAAGTGAATGGTGACTATATAATATATATGGTTATTTAAGTCCGATGTATTTTTTATACTTTAATTGATTTATATATAATGATATTTATAGCTTAAAATGATGTATATACTAAGCTTAAATTATTCTTAGGTGAAAAGAGATGGGTTAATAGATCATAAATGAATTTAAATTATGCTTTATATCATACGGATTAGGTACATATATAGTGATATAAGTTTTAATTTCACTTGTTTTTTTCCTCCTAATTTGGATCATTATTGGATGATGAAGTTAGTAAAATATACTTAGTAACTAGTAAGTAATAACTCCTAGAACCTCTCCTATTGATTGTTGAAATGTACTCCTTAGAGAAACAATAATGTGAGATTTTTAGAACTACTAGCTAGATCCACGATCCACACATCTCGAATTCTCGATCATTGAGATCCTATCACTACACAATTACTTCTTTTTTTTTTCTTTTTTTTTTGAACGGGAAGAATAATATCATTAAACAAAAGCCATACGGCATCTAAATTAGTTATAATTTTGATTGTAAAAGTTAAAATATTTTCTCTAAATTTGTGGTTTACTACACAATTACTTTATATACCATTAATTCAGTATTTACAATACATTAAAGAAAAAATTATCAGTATTTTTATTTACTAGATTACGGTTGAAATATTTTGAACTAGTGTTTATTAAAAAAAAAAAAAAAAATAAAAGACTCTTAGCACACCTAGATCATACCTATATATATGTGAGATTTAATAATTCATCACACGCATCTTGGATCAGAAAATACATGTTTTTAATTCAAGTTTACAAGATTAGACTTCAACTAGTGGCAAATAACATATTACTTCAATTATTATTATTATTATTATTATTATTATTATTATTATTATTATTATTATTATTATTATTATTATTATTATTATTATTATTATTATATACTAGTTGCAAATAGTATTATTTACGTATCATTAATTTATTCCATACATACTGCCAAAAAAAATAAAAAAAATAATAAAAAAATTATTCCATACAAAATGTCATTGATTAACGAGTCTGTCAAAAAATCCGACTATTTCCTCTGACCTATATTAAAAAATGACATGAATCTTTTGTATATAAGAGGCCCCCACAAAGTCAACATAAAATGGTCATGGATTCCTTTTCAGAACAGCTATACTATATTAATATAATTTTTCTTCTGATCATGTTCTAATCCAATTTCTTCATCTGTCATTAATGTTAATTAATAAGACTGATTGAATCTATTTTTTATACTAATTATAATTATCTCGTTGGTTAACCACTCTTATTCCACGATCTAGCTAGCTTCCTTGAGTTGAATTATATATATAAATAATTTTATCCTATATATAGTCCACATGTGCTAGCTTAGCTTAGCTAAGGTAATTATCATTTTATTTGTTGGGAACTACTCTAATCCATCTTATTTTAATTTATATATCTTTTTAATTTGTTATGGGTAGTCGACAAAAGGTTGATTTACTATATGATATGTTGTATATATATCATTTTGGTTGGTCTAACATTATATTAATATACTAATTGGCCTCTTATTACTATATATATTTATACATTAGGTTGTCCTAATTCACAATTGTGTGTATTGTAGTTTATTTTCTCATACCTACTTGTAAGAGATCGAAAATGGAGGCCGAGCTTAGTGGTTCTTCAATCTATAATAATGATCAAGTAAGTCTTGTAATTTTTCATAAGATTATCCCGTTTTCTCTCTTAAGCACCATATCTGGATGATCTAATAAATGGAGAGATTCCTTAATTATATATGCATATGTAAAAATTATGTCATTCTTTGATGTTACTTTGTGTTTTATATGAATTTCACGTATGATTTTATCTAAGTATGCACGCACCTTGTTAATTATATATGTAGGAGGAGCTTTTGAAATCAGCCAAAGCAAAGATGGGAGAAGTAAAGGAGGAAAATGAAAGGCTAAAGAGGCTATTAACGAAAATTGTGAAGGAATATCAATCTCTAGAGAAGAAAATTTCGTCGATGGATCAATCTAAACAATCAATAGAAACGAAGTCATCGAGCAACAACAACAATGAAGATGATGATCAAAACCAAGAGCCTGAGATGGTTTCTCTAACTCTTGGTAGTTGGAGCTCTAACAAGAAACATAGTCATGATAACAACAATAAGAAACAAGAAAGTGATGATTCTTTGAATAAAAGAAGAAAGGTAGAAGCCGGAGGGTTAGAGCTAGGTCTAGATTATCGTAAGATTCAGCATAACTCTACGGCTAGTGCTACTGATTCGATCAAGTATTCGAGTTTGGAGAACTCGAACAAAGAGTCTAAGGAAGATGAAAACGTCGATACATGGGCATCTAGCCATCAAGTTGATCTTAAGGCAAAAGAGAACACAAATTCTAATAAAGAAGTGGATGATCAAGAGAGCTTGCATCAACCACAAGTGAAGAAAACTAGGGTTTGCATTAGATCAAGATGTGACTCTCCCACGGTTAGTACAACAATTTAAATTCACTAGACTTAAATTTCGATAACCACCTAAGAATTCACTTTACATATGTAAAAATGATTTATTTTCCATTGCATATTTCTATATACCTTTTCTTTGGCAACATAATATCATTGAAAAAAAAAGATATGTTACAATTGATAAATAACACGTATGTAGGAACTGAATTAAAGTATATAAAGTTTATTATGATTTATGAACTTCTAAGACTTTAACCAAAATATGAAGAAAGTCATCCCCTAAACGTGTTTGTTTTATGACAAATAGATTCATGACGGATGCCACTGGAGGAAGTATGGGCAGAAAATCGCAAAAGGAAATCCTTGTCCTCGAGCATACTATCGATGCACAGTTTCTCCGAATTGTCCAGTTAGAAAACAGGTAATTAGTCTTATTTCAACCATAGCTTGATCAACAAAGTCCATGATCCACTTTATCAGGCGTCAATGAAGCCTTTGACCTTCCCCCAATACCTCCAAGAAAAATCAAGTTTTATTTAATTACAACTTGTTATATATATAATTGAATTTTATTATTACAAGCTGAATAATTAACAACTTGGATGTGGTCTTAAGATATTTTAAATAATGCATGCTAATTTATACTTTATAATACTTCTCAATTCTAACTCAACATGAATTTTTTTATACGTTTGGTTGATCCAATATGAATGAAAACTATTTAATCATTAATAAAATTTTATTGTTTAGGTTTCCATTTATCTATTGGTCAAAGTTTTTGAAGGAGTAAACATTTTATAAACATCATATGACTTGATAATTATATTTGTTTTATCGAGGAGATTGGCTTTAAAATAATTGTGAGCTAGTCTAAAATGAAGAGCTTTTAGATAATATGCTACCTCGCCCTTTATTTAATTTGTCTAGAATTAATTGTCACCCTATCTCAATCTTTCAGAAAACATTTGTAGAGTATGTGATACTTTATACGTAGTAATAGTTAGTCATTTGTCACTTAATTTTATAGTAGCATATTGAAAAATTTATCATACTTTAGGGTAACGGTAATAACATATACTTGTATTAGTTTAGTTAGTTTATTTGGAGAAGTTTAAACTAAAGGAGCAAAAATTATAAATTAAGCAAAGAAAAACACTTATAGAAATAAGGATTTTTTTGTGAAAAACTACCTTTTAAACTCCAGATTTTGTGAAAAACTACCCTAAAAACAAAATGTTGTAATTAACTAACTTATAAAATATAAAACGTTGTAATTGACTACCTTCTATCGGAATGACACATTTGACTTTTATTTCCTGACGTTGTTCATGTCACGTGAGGGTCACTTGACCCTTTAATGACTTAATAAACCTATAACAATTTTATTTTTTTGAAATGTTATGGTGATTGATTTTTCAATTTCTTCTGTAGGTACAAAGATGTCCACATGACATGTCAATCTTGATCACAACCTATGAAGGAACTCACAACCACCCACTCCCTCTCTCCGCCACGGCCATGGCTTCGGCCACCTCGGCTGCCGCCTCCATGATAAAGTCCAACTCCTTAACCTCTCAAACTCCAACCCTCACAAACCCTAGCCTAACCACTTCATCTCTAGGACTACATTCCACAAACTTCATGACCACTTTTCACAATAATCCTTCCTTAATCTCAGCCTCATGTCACAACTCACACCCTACGGTTACCTTAGACCTCACGGTCCCGAACTCCGGCTTCTCCTCCTTTGATTGGTTATCCTCATCCTCATTATATTCTTCTTCTAACTCAGCTAGAAACTCTAGCTTCCTTAACTTTTCGTCGTCGCCAGCTTCATCATCATCACTCCCTTCATTAGACTTTACTACTTCATTACCAACTAGTACTACTTGGGCTAATGGCTATTTGTTACCCTACACTAATAATAATAATAATAATACAAGAAATAATAATATTTTCCAAAACCCTAGTAATAATAATGCTCAACAGTCTTTGAATGAGACAATAGCTGCCGTAGCTACTAAGGCAATTGCATCAAACCCTAATTTCCAGTCAGTTTTGGCAGCAGCAATCTCATCTTATGTTGGAAATAAGGCTAACAATGACCAGAAAACGGCGTCGTTCCCTTCGGGTGGATCGGAAAGTGGCCGGAGCTTGGCATTGTTCCCTACTTCATTGCCCTTATCGACGTCGAAAAGCAATAATGCTTCAGTAGGTGCAGATGCAAGGGATCATATTGGGTGAAGGTTGGAATTGAGTTCCATAGTTATATATATGCTTAATTGGTGTGCATTTTGGCATTTAGTTTTTCCCCTTTATTTATTTTTTGTGTAGATTTTTTTTTATTTTTTGGGGTGATCCAAAACTTCCAAGTACATAAACATACTTCCTTTTGTACAATTATGTTTAACTAATTAGATGAAATCTTTACTATTTTGGCATATTTACAATGCATAAAACTGTTAGGTATCTCAAAAAAGTTTTACGCATAAGTTTAGAAAGTTTGACTACATACATAATATGTTTTAAAAATTTGAGCACATAAATATATGAAAACTTATTAAAGAATGTAGTATATATGACAATGTGGCTCTCACCACAAGAAGTAAAATATTAAGCTTTCTTTGCTATTTATTTTTCAAGTTGGTTATTCAAGCATTATTACTAATACACTCTATTAATTTTAGCCATCTCAATTATATACATATATTCTAAATTGTCACAAAAACGAATCTAATTCTTAATAGCTAATCAAAATGATAATAAAATTGAAAATAAAATTTGTAAACATTACTAAAGAAAAAAACTAAGATTAAATGTGGAGAATGTTGGAACAAACAAATTATGTGGATAGTATCATATTCTTGATGTCACTTAATTATCTCTTGAAATCATATATTTGACTCTGTTAATATTTCGTGTTTAGATATATATAATCCCTTTGAATATGTAAATAATACTTCATATTTCATTATAGAGTTGGATATTATATATATCCCTTACTTGATTTAGAATTTACATATTAAACGAGTTTTGGGGTGAAAAAAGTGATCAAAACCCATAAAAATGGGTCTAGCTTGGGTCAGATTTGCAGGTGATCGAGTAAATTAAAAAAATTGACATGTCTAAGACTTTGCATGTTCTTTTAAGTTGTAAATCTGCTCTGCTATACTTCATTCGATCTGTTTAGAAGCTAAAAAAAACAGGCCTTAAATATACATAATCTTGAATTGAATCCTCATATAGAAACAAGATTAATACCTTGATAAGGACAATACTGTTGATAAGTATATCTTATTTAGTAGGTGTATGTATGTATCCTTCAACTTAAACTTTTCAAACGATGACATTACGGCTTTGCATGGCTCTGATTACATTAAAATATTGACCAGTATTTTGTTATGAAAACGTACTATGTTGCCTATTACATAATTGGTTAGATAACGCACTGAAATACCAAATCTGTTAGAGAAGAATAATATTCCCTCCAGAACATTTGGGACATCTAGTTTATCAGTCACATATATACTCTAGATAACTTTCATATGTATTTCAATATCAAGTAAAAATAAATTGAGACGAATCTAACAAAATTCTATATAACTATTTATAGTTTTTTTTAATAAATTTTATTAAGGAAGATTAAAATAAAACGTGTAAATAGTGTTGAAGTTAAATTGCAACCAAATAAAATCAATGCCAATCAAGAACATCACAAAGGATAGATTGGACCATAGAATTTTAGCCGTATCAACAAGACAACAAGCTAAGTGAGCCAATACGTTTGTAGTCAATGCCAGGGTATCAAGGGCACCTGTAAATTGTAATTATATACTCGTACTTGTATGCATGATAATTGTGGACTAAGTTTGTCAAGTTTTGTTATCTCCGATCTTGTGCAAGACAATGATGGTTGAAATTTATGTTAAAAATAACAAAACCAAGAGATAATATTTCTCTGGTTTGTCGTCAAAAGTACTTTGTAACTGTAGTTAATTAACGACAAATACAAGTTTATCTGCCACATAAACAAATTTTTGTTAATCTGGTGACATTTTTGTAAATATATTAAAAAAAGCATAGCCGTCCAATTACTGTTTGTGTTAAGACATATTAAGGAAATATTATTTAGTTGATTGGGTAAATATTTAGTCTAGATATTATTTCCTTATTTCTAGGATATTATTGTGATATCTTTCATCATTGGTTTACCTTAGTTGTCATACACGTTTTGGTGTAGGCTTAGGAAACTAATTGGTTTTGTATTATTATAAATATTGGGCTCATGAAGCTAATCAAGGCAAGCTAAAGTTTATCACTTTACAGTTTGCAACTTGTATTTACTGTTTGGTGAGAAAACTACACATATACCCCTCAACTGGTATATGAAAAGACGTATGTACCTTCCACTGATACTTGAAAAGACGATTATACCCCTAGATAAACAAAAACTGGGCAGAGCACATCTCGTTAATTGAGTAACATAATTCAATGTATACTAGATCATGAAATTGATTAAAACCTACGTAACTTTGTAGTCTAACTAGAACATGAAAGCAGTCATAGTTTCATACTATACTATACTATGTTCATATCACAACAATTTGTATATATTGTACTAATTTGAAGCCCTAAGAAATATTGGGCCTTGAGCGGTTGCGCAGGCTACACCGACTAAGGGTCGGGCCTGATAATTAGATGGAGGAATGAGGAATCTCTATCCTTTAAGGAAATTGTATTTACTGTATCTTTTGCCTTAGTCAAAGACTTTAATTCAATGGCAGATACTCCGTATGAGAATAAATTTGGTTTGCTGATTGGGTTTGGATTTAGATTAGTCTACAAATCTACAATGAGTAATAGGATTTGGAACACTACGTGATTTAAGGATTTGGAAAAAGACAAAGCAAGAACCCTACAAGATAAACTTCGACTATGACCTAGTTACCAAGTTAAAATCTAAGGATGTGTGTAGAAAAAGTTACAAATTCAAATCCCACCATCTCCGTTTGTAATTTATATCGTCCTTAGAACTCATTCGAAAAAAGGGAAAAAAAAATTATAGAGGGAATAGTCATGAGTATCAATGCAATATGGGTATCTCAAGGCCCAGTTTATGATGGATTACCAAAGGCCCATTGGGCCTCTCCAGTGAAAACCCAAAAACTGTAGCTAATTGACACTTGTACAAAATAGACACGTGGGAAAACAGGCAATCCTGTGGGTGGTAACAAACTATCAATCAGAACAAACTGCTAATTTTGGAGGACAGTGGAAAAAAAAAAAAAAAAAAAACAAATTAATCTTTCAGTTTCTTCCATTTCATTTCATTTTATTCTATAAAATTTTATCATCTTCTTTCCTAATATTGCTAGCAATTATTCTGCAACAGGTATTATCAATCTTTATAACTAATTCATATTAAATTGTTAGTGTTATATTTCGTTTAGATGTATGTGTCCGTAAAACAATCCCAAGTTCATAACTTTATGTGATTTGATCTTATAATTTGTAGTTAGATAGTAGTATTTTGACAGATTGCCTAATATATTGCCGTATTTGTCCTCATTTTCGTATCCGTTTTCGTGCAGCCTGCCTTAACTTTGCTACTTGTATGATATATGATGCATGTTCAGTTCAATGAAACATGAGTTATATTTAGGAACAAAATATAATCCTTTATCATAATAATGATACGGTAATAAAAAATAATAATTGTACCATAAAGAAAGTTATCAGTCGGATGTTATGAAATAAACATAATCAAATTTATATTTTATAGTACTATGGTTGTATTTATAATAATGTTTTCGAATGATTTTGTTCCAATTTTACAAACTGCAGAAACTATAAATCTGATTGATTATATTATTACCAACTGTAAAAATTGATATTAGATATTAGTTGTTGTTTTAGGCATGGATAAATCAGATGAGAAAACAATGGAAACTGCAACAACAGTGAGTTATGATGCTTACTTTGAGACGATTCAGAGTAGGAAGAAATTGCCCGTTTCCTTACAAGAGACCTTGACAGCTGCATTTGCCAGCATTCCTGTTTCATCTTTCCCACAAGTTCCTGGTGGCAAAGGTAACAGGTTATTCATAACTAGGCTAAATTTTATGTTACTAAGACTCGGGTACTTGTGTCGGATATGGGTATGTGTCCAGGTGCCTGACTCGGCTATTATATGACAAAATTCTGAGATTTTTTACCCAAAATGAAGTGTCAAAGCGATCATAGCCAAGATCCAACACGGGTACCTGAGATGAAATGAAAAGTCTGAGTAACATAAATTGCATTGCTTTTATTTTGCAGTGATAGAAATCTCAGCAGAAACATCCATATCTGATGCTGTAAAGATACTTTCTGAATGCAACATACTCTCGGCTCCAGTAACGAATCCGGATAAAGCTCAAAGCAATGATTGGAAGGAGAGGTATCTTGGGATCATAGACTATTCAGCGATAATATTGTGGGTATTAGAAGGTGCTGAGCTTGCTGCTGTAGCTTTATCTGCTAGTTCTGCTACAGCTGCTGGAGTTGGGGCAGGTGCAGCAGGGGCTCTTGGAGCAGTGGCACTAGGTGCCACAGGCCCAGCCGCGATTGCTGGGTTAACAGTTGCAGCAGTTGGGGCAGCCGTGGCTGGTGGTTTTGCAGTGGACAAAGGGATGGGAAAGGATGCTCCGACAGCTGCTGATCAGTTAGGTGATGATTTCTACAAAGTGATTCTACAAGAAGAACCATTCAAGTCAACCAAGGTATGTTTATTAAGGTTCATTCAGGATGAATTTTTATAGCTGCCAAAATCTGGTATTCATATATTTATGACAATTATCATATATTGACATTATTTTAACTAAGATTTACACATTCTTAAAAGAGTTGTTGGCACCCAAAAAATGTCTATATCTGGGAAATTCTGTTGACATCTGCTTGCATTTCCATTGATCCTTCATGTAAAGCCGTGTTGTGTGCTGTACATATCTTTGGCTTTGCAGATCAGGGAAATTGTGAAGTCTTTCAGATCCACACCATTCCTTCCAGTTTCAACTGAAAGCAATATGTTGACAGTTTTATTGCTTTTATCGAAGTATAGAATGAGAAATGTACCAGTAATTGAACCAGGGAAGGCTTTTATGAAGAACTTCATCACTCAATCTGCTGTAGTGAGAGGCCTTGAGGGATGTGGTGGACGAGATTGGTTTGATTGCATTGCTGCCCATCCCATTTCTGAATTGGGCCTTCCTTTTATGTCACGCGATCAGGTGTTTTCTTCTGCTGTCTTTAAGTCACCCTCTCTGTCTTATTTAATACTAGATACATTATGGAATAGCAGTTTGGTACTGATATTTTGTAAGGAATTCCTTCTGTTGGCAGGTTGTAAGCATCAACAGCAGTGATCTGATTTTGGAGGCATTTAAGCGGATGAAGGACCATCACATTGGTGGCCTTCCGGTTGTGGAGGGACCAAAGAAGAAGATTGTTGGTAATTTGAGCATGAGAGATATAAGATACTTGTTACTCCAGCCCAATCTTTTCTCCACTTTTAGGTATTTTGTTCAGCGAAAATTTGAAAAGGATCTGCAGCATTTTTTATGTCCTTAGCTGTTGTTATTTTCATCCATAATCTCTATAAGTACCCCGTGTTAGAAAACATGAAAAATCATCAGAAAGTAGTAAGACTCAAACAACTATATGTATACTGTGCGGGAAATTGAATCAGCCAAGGAGTGCAAAAGAAAAAAATTGTTTTGCTGCGCAGGAAAAAAGACATAATTCTTACAAAATGTTAACCTTAAGTTATTGGGATAAATTATAAGCTAAAAGAAATCGCTCTACATTAAGAAGGTGACCAAATATATTTAATTAGTTAGAAATTTCACAATTACAATTAACTTTAGCTGTTAATTTAAATGTGATCCCTCATTGCCTGTACATTATTTTATATGATCTCAGGTGCAAATTGGATATGTGGTTAGTTCTTACAATCTCTTGTATTTCAGGCATCTTACAGTAAATGACTTTATGAAGACAGTTTCCTTGATGAGCCAAGAGGCAGGGAAAGTTACCCAACCGATAACATGCAAGACGGACACCACCCTTGGCGATGTTATCCACAGCTTAGCTTCCAAGTCAGTTCACAGGATCTATGTGACAGTTGAGGAAGATGAAGTTGTTGGTGTTATAACACTTAGAGATGTTATTTCTTGCTTCATCTATGAACCTCCAAACTACTATGATGATTACTTAGGTTATTCTGCAGAGGAGTTGCTCGAGAAGTGAGATGTCTTTTTTCTTTTTAATTAAATTAAATGCATCCAATCTAGATTTTTGCCTTGCAGAAATTTGAGTTGCAAAACTTGCAAGTTACACAATGTCCTAGCAGTATACTAGGGGTACATTAGTTAATACAAGAAGTTTTTACATACCTACAAGGCTACAAGTATTTATTTAAGGCACATCCAATAAGTTTCTTTTGTTGTACTTTGTATCTATAATATACTCTTATTTGATGGAGTATATGTCAATCCAACATACCAATACAGAAGAAATCTCATTTTGAAGTATACCATAATGTTCTGTCACTTCTTGTTACCTTACTCGAAAATGTAAAAATAGGCATAACAGAGCAAAGCTTGTTAACCATCCAAATGCTTTGTAAGCAAAATCAATGTTATCGAACACATAGGAGCAGTGCACAGCAATTCTGTTAAGAATATGTACCTTCAACCGTTCAAAATCTTGTGGCATTTCAAAGATCAGCAGAAAAACCATTTACAGTGGACCTTAAATCTTGTGCACATTAAGCAGTGAAATTTCCATTTTCAGTGGCATTGCTTCTCCTAGTTCAGTCGATTGTCGAATGTTTTCAAGAACTCTTCGCGAAGTGCAATGTCCTTTGTTGATTGGATTCTTCATCTTCCTGCTATACTAGAATAGGCTGATAGCCTTTTCCTCCCTTAACAAGGTGCCGGTAATTGTGTGGCATCTCTGGTTGCCTGTCAGGGTAAATATGAGGATCATTTCAGGTTATTTGCACACTATAGCCAGGATATTTCTCCAGTCCCTTCACATCAATCATATTCCTGATTCTCTCAACATCCGCCCACCTACCCACTGCTGCATATACATTGGATAAAACCACGAATGTAGCTCGATTTCCAGGCTCCAACTCAGAAAGTTCCTTTGCCATATCTTCACCAAGTTTTGGATCCAAATGGTGCCCTGCAGCACCAAGCAATGAAGAATACACAGAACTTGAAATTTCAGGGATTTCCTGTATCAATTCTTGAGCTTTCTGAAGGTGCCCAGATCGACCCAATAGGTCAATGATACAAGCAAAATGCTGCTGAGTTGGTTTCAGGCCATACCCTGTAGTCATCATCTCAAATACTTGTAATCCTTTGTCAAGTTGACCTGCATGACTGCAGACTGTCAGTAGGTTAGCAAAAGTGCTACTATTAGGCCTGACATTCTCTTTCTGCATTAGATTAAAAATTTCAAATGCAAAATTTTCTTCGCCATTTCTTCCATATCCTGAAATCATTGCATTCCAAAAAGCTGGGTCGTCAGGCTTATCTTTGTAGTGGTCAAAAATCTTGCGTGCCCAAGAAGATTGCCCACACTTCATGTACACGTCGATGAGAGCAGTAGTGAAGAACTCATCATTACTGATATCAGCTCTTATGGCAGCTGCATGAATCTGAGTTCCCAACTGCAGAGATGAGATCATGGAACATGCATCCAAAAGGCTAGTAAGAGACTTCAAACTTGGAGTAATTCCTTCTGATACCATCTCAGTGAAGAACTGCAATGCGCTCTCATAATTTCCTTGTTTTGAAAATCCACTGATCATTGTATTCCAAGTTGCCGAATCTGGTACCAATCCTTCAGATTCCAATTCAGAGAACAACTTTAGGGCAGTATCACAATCACCAGTCAAGAACATACCGGCAATGATTGAATTCCATGTAATCAGATTCCTATTACCCTTCATTTCTCTGAAAACATGATAACCGGAGCAAGAACCACATTTAGTATACATGTCTACAAGTGCAGTTCCTACCATGATATGAAACTGTAATCCAACTTTTACAGCAACCCCATGAACTTGTCTTCCAAAGCGAAGATTAGTGACATTGGAACAAGCACCCAAAACTGTAACCAAAGTAACTGCATTAGGCCCTTCACTAGAAGACTCAAACATACCCCTAAACACCTTCAAAACAACGCGATAAACACCATTCTGAACTAATCCAGATATAAAAGCATTATAGCTCACCACATTCTTGTATTTCATCATTCCAAATGCTTTCGTGGCCGAGACCACTTCAGAACAAGTCATATACATTGTCACAACCCCAGTTGCAACATAAACATCCCTTTCAACACCAATCTTTACAGCCCAACAATGAACTTGACTACCATTCTCAACACCATCACAAGCTGACAACACACTAGCAATCATAACCGAATTAGGCCTACACCTCCTTAACCCAACCTCTCTAAAAACCACAAGAGCTTCTCCAAAACACCCATTCTGAGCAAACCCAGAAATCATAGCATTAACAGAGGCCTCATTTCGTTGAGGCATTTCATCAAACACCTTGATTGCATATTTCAGTTGTCGAAATTTCATGTACACATGAGTAAGACCAGTTGAGGCGTATGTATCGCAGTAAAACCCAGATTTGATGAGATGGGTATGAATGATTTGGCCTTGAAGAGGATAATTAAGCTTGGCGCATGATTTAAGAAGACATGGGTAGGAGAAATGGTTAATGGGTAAAGAAGAAGAACGAAGGTGTGAATATAAATGTAAAGCTTCTTTGTAATAACCATTTGTGACAAACTTTGCTATATTATGACTCATATGCAACACTCAACAAGCTCTGATCCATGAAATTTGATGTTTATACTGAAATCTTAAATTGCTGTTCCAGATTGAAGTTATTTTTAAACTATACGGTAATTTTTTTTATTTATTTATTTATTTTTATTTTTTTTAGAGAATAAATTCGAAATCTTCTTCCCATAGACACGTAGTTTAACTCCCAGTTTCAGGACCTATGATCGATTCTCAACCCGCCCTTGTAGCTCTCTAAAAAAAAAAAAAAGTGATTTTATTTAAAATATTTGTTTATTACGGGGTATATAATAGGTTCTCTCTTGTATTTCATTATACACCCACCAACTTTTATATGGAGTAGAACTCATGAGGCTCATTAGTCGTTAGTGTTACAAGGGTTACTCAATTTGTATTACTCTTACAAGGGTAACTTCGTCATTATTAGGAGTTATTCGGTCAATATTAGTATATTACATGGTTAGGCCCTATTCTTTAGCTCTACTGTCACATGTCCTGCTCTGCCCACAAGCTCAAAAGAACCAGCCTTACTCCGTTAGTGTTTTTTTTGTTTACATAAAAAAAAAGCATAATACTCCGTTAGTATGTTAGTATTATAGAGGTTGATTTGCTATTATACAAGCGACCGCATGGTGAGACTAGCAACACACAAAACGCGTTCAAAATAATCCAACCTTTGATATCCAATTACTCGTTACAAGTTATTAACCCATTATAACTGGTGCAAATTTGATTGCCACTTCCTTATTGGTTTGAATTTCTTCAATTATTAATTTGAAAAAAGATTTTAATTTTAATTTTAATTCTAATTCTAGTTCTAATCTAATCTTTAATTTTAATGATAAAAGTTAACCTAAACAAAAATCTCCAATAAGGCAGATTTTCATTATTCTATTGTAAGCTTAGTTAAAACTACTCTTATAGTCTTTTTAGTTTGGTGTCTGAGCCATGCTAGATTGTTGATAAAATTTCAGTATAAACTTTTTTATTTGAATGCTAAATATGGTCTTACAATCCCTTTTGATACATAGGATTTTTAGACATACAATGTCATATCGCTAATTTAATTAAATAATAGTGTACTTTTTGTAGTTTAGGTTGTGAATATTTATGTTATTATTGACTTGAAATTATTTTTATTGAACTTAAATTGTTTTTATATATATATATATATAAAAAAATTCTCTATTTTTTAAATATAAATTAAATATATTAGAATTTTAACGAATTTCATAATGGATATAGAACCGATTTATATGATATCTATCAAAAGTTATGATTAATTTTGTACATATGAAGTATTAGAAGTGTATTGATGATAAAACTCTATACAACAATTTTATCTTTAAAAAAAATAAATCAAAAATCACTTACTTAGCATCCTATGTGTCATAATAATATCTATTTTTTGCCTAAAATTGAATTACTATACTTATATAAATTTTGCTCAATTGAAATTAATTTTACGAATTAAACTTACTCTTACTAAGGACCTGTTCACTTCAGCTTAATTTCAGTTCAGTTCAGTTCAATTCAATTTAAGCTCCAATTAGTTCAGTTGCTCCTAATTTCTTTCTCTCATAAAATATTCATTTCAACTCTATTCAGTTCAGCTCCATTCAATTCAGTAAATGTGAACATGCCCTAATTATTTGTTATATTTGTTCTCTAAGGTTACTGTTTTTTTATTGAACTGGCATTTTTTTTTGCTAGACTGATGAACTTATTTTTACTGACATAAAATTATATTTTATTGAATATTATTATTTAAAGCGAAGAAAACAAAATCTTATACAGTTTTTTTACTCCATATTACTATTTTTCTATTAAAAAAACAATTAATATATCCCCATATTCCCCAACCAAATAACTATACTTTCCCCTCCCAAAAAAAGGCTACTCATAATGGAGTATACAGTTAACTATACTTGAATTTTTCAAAAAAAAAAAAAAGTTAACTATACTTGAAACTCCATACCATAAATTCCCCTTATTGATTCCGACCCTATAATTTCTAAGACTTTGGACAATGATTAGTATTGCAATTAATAGTATTACAATTAATATAAAAACTAAGGAAGTACTTCGTATATGTTTCTCTATATATACACCATAGAAAATACTCCATAAATTTTAATTTCACATAATTTTGGTACCATTAAATTCATACTCTTATTAATTTTTATATATTATCCGCATGATTAATATTACAATTAATATACTCCGTAAAAACTAAGAAAGTAAATATTTTTCTCCATATACACCATAAAACATACTCCATTAATTTTACTCTCACGTAAAAACACACTCTTATTAACTTTCTTATACTATCCTCTACTGTAATTTTTTTATTAAAAAAAAACCGTATTACGGAATAAAATGTTAAAATGTTGTGAGTATTTAGAAACGGAAATAAACAAAACTCGTATTCTCTGTACTGGTAGTCGTACTCTCGGTTACAGCTTGGTTTGGTGATCTCATTCCCAAATTGTACCATATATAAATCCAATATTCTCTCTCCTCATTTGTAATCGATCAATGAATTTTCATTTCTAACACCGCGTTTTCTCACCTCCCTCCATCATCTTCTTCTTTTTCTCTCTCTAAAATCCCTAATTTCTCAGCTATATTCCCCAATTCTGACCTCTCTTCGTGATTTCTTCTCTCTTTTCTCGCCGCGTTTGTTTCTCAGGTATAATCGAATTTCATCTCCTTTCTTTTTTTAAATTTTTTTAATTTTTGTCGAATTAAAGCTTGTTCTTTGCTCTTCTATGAGTAAATTGTTAATTTTATTTGATGAAAATTAGTCTTGGTTTTAGTAAAGATTAGCTTTGATTAGGTTTTTGTTTTTTCTTGTTCAACCCTAATTTGATTTTTTTATTTTTTATTTTTTTTTTTATTTTAATGAATCATTTTCTTCTTTTTTCTGTAAGGGGTGTTATGTTGTCGTGAATTAAAAATTGAAGTATGTCGTAGATCTGATTGTTTGTTTTTGATGATAAATATACAGAATAATTGAATTTTGGGGTGATTAATTAGTTGAAAAGTAAGCAAATTTTTGTTTACAAGAATTTTTTCCATTTGAATGATGATAACCTAACTAGTTATTACTTTTTTCCTGCTTTTGTTTGCAAGAAGAATTTATAACTTGTTGGAAGATTGTGATTTTCCGTTTCAGTAATCATTTTAAAGTAGTAAATGATCGAATTTCATTGGAAAAGAGGTCATTTTAAAGTAGTAAACGGTGCATTTTCATTGAAAAAGAGGATTTTTTTGGTATGACTTAATAGTGATCTTGATTAGCTTATCACGAACCGAGGCTGGAAATTCTCTGATTAGCTACTTTTTCAGCTTGTTTTGAGGGTTTTCTTGTTGGCATATTGTGGTTGCTCATCATGGGAAAATATTTATGCTATTAGGTTAAAATTGGTTAAACCCTAGGAAATAGATCTTGTTTAATTGAAGTGCCTCTTTACATATTTCGAGTTTTTTTTGGTTTTGTTGTGCTAAAGCTATTCCCTTGGTTAATGTTTTAGGCGGTGAGGATGTCTACTCCAGCAAGAAAGAGGTTGATGAGGGATTTCAAACGTCTGCAGCAAGACCCACCAGCTGGGATTAGTGGTGCTCCTCAAGATAATAACATTATGCTCTGGAATGCGGTTATATTTGGGTAGGCATAAACTGTGTTAAGAGTTTTTATCAGGTTTATTAATCTGCAGCTTTGCAAGAGAGAAGCACGAATATTATCTAATTGTTTTCTCTTTTTCAATTTGATTGCAGTCCTGATGACACCCCTTGGGATGGAGGTAATGAGAAACTCTGGAGCAATCTATTTAATGTTGATTATTCTTGTCATAGTTTAGTTGTGGTTCATTCAACGTAAAATCAAATGTGCTGGTTACATTGTTCACAAGTTTTATGCCATTTGTTAATATTCTGTTTTGATACTTATTTTTTTCACTTCTGAACCACGATAGCATTATTAAAGCCTTAATCTAAAGAGATGGGATCAGCTACTCGAACCCAGATGTCACATAAACAAATCCTTCTCCATCATTCACTCCAATCTGATGCATTGTGATTATGATGTCCCTATTGCTTCATTTACTTTTTTTACCCTTTCCATCCTAGCCATCCTTGGTCTATCTTAACTTTTTTTTTTTAACCAAACTATTTGTCATCGCAGTTTTCCAGACTTCTGCATGCTGATGTTGGCATTGGATATGCCTAAACCACATCAATCTGTTCTTTGTTTCATCCTCAAATAGCCACTTTGACCTGATTATAGAATGTAAAAACGTACACCTTAACCTTCGCATAACCACCACATTCATCTCTGAGCACAGATGCACATCAATTTATTCAACTCCTATTTCATGAGAAAGATCTTCTGAATTTGACCTTTCTTCTCTCTTCTAGGTCACGGTATTGATTAGGTTTGATATAGTTCCTAAATTGCAGCATTCTCATATTGAATGCATGACTTACTCGTGGGACACGTGATGTTGTGTTCATTAAATACTGTTTTTTTTCTAATTGTTGATGTTTGTGTATTGACGGCTGTTTTCTGCTGGTCATTTATTGTTTTGGGCCTTTCCTAAATTTAACGTCTAGTTTTTGGTAGGTTGTACACGTGTTCTAGTGATGAAAGGATCTAAGGTGTATCTCCTAAATTACAGATAACTTTTTTTCATTCTTGAAGATGTATGTATTAGTGTCGTACTTCAAAAACTGCTGAGGTGTTTAGCAGAAGTTTTTGTTTGAGTTAGACCATGATTTTTTTATTTTTTTTGAAATCTAATCTGTCTTATCTGTGCTCATTTTCTTAACATCATGAATTCTATTCCTACTTATTTTCTGTTATTTATTTTGAGTATGTCAGGCACGTTCAAATTGACACTTCAGTTTACTGAGGACTACCCAAATAAGCCTCCTACAGTGCGCTTTGTCTCTCGGATGTTTCATCCAAATAGTAAGTGCTAATTTTGAATCTGTTTATTCAAGAAGAATGCTTGTCTTCTTGCAGTGTATTTACGCTCTGCTTGTTATTGTTAAATCTCAGTTCTTGTGCTGATTGTTTTATTTAGAGGCTTTTTGATGCGTAATTGTATTGTTGTCATTTGTGTTTTAAACTGTCATTTGACCAATCGAATCTATATATTACAATTTATTTTTCGCTGCCTATGGCTGTTATATAATTGTTACAAGTAATATTAAAGTCTACATCAAAAGAAGGTATAATATCTTTTAAATTGTGAACAATTTCATTCCAAACAGGATTTTAGCCTTGTATTATTAATCATGAAAAGCTTGATACCACACTGTAGTTTCATTGAACTTTGGCTAGCTTGTTTTATACTGGCTAATTTAAGATGATCTTGCATGGAGCGAGTAATAAATACTTTCTTTTTTCAAATCTTTAGTTGCGAATTTGCAAAGCAGCACTGGCAAGCCATTCTTATGTGTGGAGGATGCAAGCTAGAAGCTTGAATACTCCCTCCAATTTTGTATTTGTTCTTTATTGACTTTCACATTTGCCAATGCACTACTTTGTTCTTATATCTTTAATTATGTTGAATTAAATCTATAAAAAGGTTGTATTGTGAAAAACGTAAATTGAGACATATGACACATATCCTATAATATATTACGTGATAGCATTTATTTTTATATATTAGTAGAAATAAGTGGTCAAAATGGTACACGTGAATAGGGCTAAAGTCAATATAATGCAATTTTAAAAAGAGAGTATATATTTTGGTTTGCTGGTGTGGTTCAGTTTACTAATAGATTAATCTTCAATAAAATAAAGAAGCGTAATAAAAGATTATGCATGTAAAGTTTTATGCTGCAATTTGCTTATTGTTCTTATCCAATTAGATGGTGTGCCTAATGTTTGTCTGCTCACTTTTTTCTTTCAGTACAATCATGCCATAAAAGATGATTTCTTCTTCAACAGATTTTGTCTATTTTCTGCATGTATTTGTCTGCAACTGCAATTTTTATGTATGCTAATAAACCTGTCATTTTTTGTTCTAACCTTGCAATGTGTATGTTTGTTTTGGTGGGATTTTATTAGTTTATGCAGATGGAAGCATCTGTCTTGATATACTACAAAACCAGTGGAGTCCTATATATGATGTTGCTGCGATCCTAACCTCAATACAGGTAATGTGTTACCCAGAACATTTGTTACTAGTTTATATATCTTTTTTTTTTCAATTTCATTTTTTGGCAGTGGTGATCATTCTCTTCTTGCTAATGCTTACCATTTTGGGAGGCAATACAACCTCTTCTTTCAAAACATTGTTGCTGTAGAATTTCATTATTTCTGATTCCACAATACCATGTGTGCTGAAAATTTTTCAGCTGTGCTTTATATGTATTTTGTATATTTGCATTTCGTTTTGATTCCTTGCTCTGGGGGATGTCATAATACCTGATATATGCCCATTCTAGTTTCAAAATGAGAAAGAGTTAAAGAGAGATAATTATAGAGAAAGAGTGAAGAAGATTCCATCTTTTGAGGTAGGAAGTTTGATGATTAGAGGCTCATATGAGCTCGGTCTTGTAGTATTGGCCTCAATTATGATTTATGAGAACATCTATAGGTTCATGTAACAAGATTGTTGGGTCAGAGATTAGAACAATACATGTTTTGAATCCTTTTTTATTTAGTGTTTTGAAGAGTTCTGTTGATGAGAAGGGTGTTTGCTTATTTCTTAAACAAATGAGAAAGAAGTATGTTTATTATACTTTTTTATGTATATTTTTAAATAAAATGGGAAGTAGCATAGCATAAACACCATGGTAGATTGGTAGTACATTTCTAATTCCAGCATATTTAAGAATCTCATCATCCAATTTCCCATATTCAGCTTCCTTGATACACTTCTCAAAAGCAAATGCCTTTCTTATCTACAATGTATACGTACAGTAATTACACACCTTTAAATAGTAATTAAATTCATCTTTCTATAGGCATGATCAGTTGTATCATGTGAAATCAATTTTCTAATGATTGCTATTGATGAAGGAGGTGTTTCCTGGGGAGGGAATGTATTGGCTCCAGATCTGGTGACAAATGCTGCCTGCCTTAGCAATTGTTGTTCCATTGATTGTGAGGTCGTCTTGTGGTGTAAGGCAGTTAGTTGGTAGTGTTCTAAAACAATTGGATGAAGTAGCCTATTATGTAGTGGGTTATTAAAGAAGCTTATAGAATAAATTAGATGTGGTGGGTTTGGTTAGTGCAATTGCATTTTGGTTAGTGCTCTAAACAATTTGATGAAGTGACCTATTATTAAGTGGGTTTTTAGTGAAGCCTACGGAACAAAGGAGATGTGGTGGTTTTGGTTAGTGCAATTGCATTATTGCATGCTGAAATTGTAGTGTTTTGGATTTTTTTTCCTTTTCAATAAAGGGTAGGAAGTTATTTTATTGAAGTTGCTATGAGATTTTATGCTTCCCTGACATCTGAAGCTTTAGAATTTGCATATTAATCTTTTGTTTCCCTTGAGCAATAGAAAAATCCCTCTGGATAATGAATTGGAAGTTAATTAGTATAGATTTCAATTAAATGTTGCTGGGGGATGAGGTCAGGTATTTGATGGCCGCTGGTCTTAGGTGCAAGGACTTTGAGCTGTAGAAGGAGGGATTGTTTTGGGTTCAGAAGATAAAAGTATTTATGCATGCTGCTTTGTAGTCGCCATGATCCTTGTAAGAGAAAGGCTAGATAATCAATTGGATTCTTTGAGCAGTTAGAATTAATACAAGTTTTTTGAAGGATTAAGTCATTGATGATGGAGGTTTGCACAAATTTGAAATAGTAATTGTAAGCGCAACTCACTGTGGTCAATCCTTGTTAGTGCTTCCCATAGATTGACCGGGGATCTATTTTTGTAGGATAGACCGAAGAATGAGTACTGAAGGTCAAGAAAAGTAATTGCAGACAATTCAGAGCATTCTAACCTTAAGTCCTTAATTACTGATTAGCAAATTGTTCTGGAATTTCTTTTACATAGGGCATTTGCTAGATCAATGGAATTGTTTAATAATGTATGGGTGATGGGATTTTTGAAAATTCTGCTCTCTTTTCCTTGACCTCTAACATCTTCAAATGAAAATCTTTTGTTGGAGCCTGTCAATCGATTGACTGTGGTCAACATTGCAAGCTTGGGCTTTTGATTTATTTCACTGTATAGGTCAAGATATATGTATATTGATGCATCTGAGATAGAAGTAATACATGTTTACATTTTCGAGAATGTAGGACCAGGAAGCCAAGGTTTTATTATTTGTATACTGCTTTGAAGGGTTTAATACACAATATATCGAGATCAATAAGATTGCCTAGTTTTGGTGCATCCACCATCCTGCTTAGAACTGATTTGGATCACTAACTAGTAACTACACCTTTTTTTGCTATTCCCTGGGAACCAGGGTCTGGTTGTCCTTTTTTGATGCCCCTTTTCGCAGCAATTGCAGAAAGCCTGTTTGTAGTTTTTGTTACGAATTTTTGGTGGTTTGAGCTTAATGAGTGGTTCCTAGCATTTTTAGTTCACATGCGGTTTAATGCCTTTTTTAAATAAACGATATGTGAAACGTAAAAAATTTTGTTTCTTCATTTGTATGTCGCATGTTTATTATTTATACAATTCCTTGTACAATATGAATGATATGTCTTCCTCTCACACACCTGTTTTGAAATCTTGTAGTCTTTGCTATGTGATCCAAACCCAAACTCTCCTGCAAATTCAGAAGCTGCAAGGATGTTCAGTGAGAACAAGCGTGAATATAATAGGAGAGTGCGTGAGATTGTTGAGCAGAGTTGGACTGCTGATTAATCCTGTGTTTGCAATGTACAACCTGTGAAGAAAGTTCGGTGTCCTGTCTGAGATAAGTGACTTCAGGAGACTAGAACAAAAAAGGGTGAAATGGAAAACAAAAAACAATTTGTTGTGAAACTATCTGATTTATCTTATAATATCTGAACTTCTGAAGTACTTGTTCAGAAAGGAATGCTAGATCCTTGTGGATGTGTCTGTTGAACTTAACATTGCAAGTTATGTAAGTTCTGCTTTAGCTTGTGTTTGATTGTTCATGTTTTAGGTTTTAATCTGAGTTTTTAGTTTTTGTCTTGTATATCAATATATGTGAATGAAGTATTGAGCAGAATCCTGTTATGTGGTTGCTTCTGATATCCTGTATTTTCATGAGAAGGAAAAAAAAAGTACAATTAGGTTTGACATCTGTAATTTAATGTTGTTCATTGGATGACGGAGTAGCATAGTATAATTTTGGCAAAATACGAATTAGGAGGGTAAAAAGAAGTGTTTGCTAAGACCTTGTTTAGAGTAAATTGTTAGAAGGTACATAACTGGCTTTGCAGTGATTGTTATGACTTAGTAGAACTGATCCAAATTTAATGTACTCTTTTAAACTAGACAACCCGAAAGTGACCCAACGCGTTATGCGACCAAAAAAATCTGGACTGAAGTTTACTACTCTTGTAGTATATACGTCAATGACCTATATAGACATAAATATGGCCCTACTGATGTTGAACGTATGCAATCTGAACTAAACAAGTATGTTTGCCACCTCTACTGTCATGATTTCATGGTACTATGGTAGGTACTAGGTAGTAAGTATTCATGTGCGTGTATCGTCACAAGATTCAACAGATCTAGTTATCTACCATAATTTTTTTTCGTGTTTTTTGTTTCATATAAGAGGCGTAAAGGCTAGTAAAACATTTACGATAGCTATGGGTAGATAACCCGAAAGTGTACCCAATATTCTGGTTGTGTCAAGACCTAACCAGCATATATTCATCACAATTCAAAAGCACAAGACAGTCGATGAGTTTAAATTTTGTAACCACAAAGTTCATTGACGGTTGATGTAAATTGAATTGCTTGAATTTGACTACAATGCTCTATCACGACGATTTCAAGAGGAATAAACACAGGTTTGATACCCATTTTATTATGATCGACGAGTAATTAAATAACTAAGAAGTATAGGAGTATTATTAACTTTTTGAACAAGACTTTTTTTTTTTTTTTGGGGGAGGGGGTGGGGAAAACTATTTTACAAGGATATGTGTAGAAAGCAGGAGTCACCATATTTACGGACTTTGATATACATCACTTATTCAACCCAAGATTTCCGCTGTTGAGAGCAAGATTTCCGCTGCTAGTCCATGTTTGTTGTGCCTGAATCGAGTACTGCAAATGCCATACAACATCCTCCATGGGTGGCCGTCTGATGGGATCACTGCATAAGCAGTTGACAGCGAGCTCAACAGCAGTTTTGATGGACTGGTAAGCATAAGTACCCTTCATAGAAAGGTCAACTGCGCGCTGAAGTGCTGATGCAGATTCTGCTAAGCTCCTTTCCAGCTGCAATATCAAAGATGCCCAACAAGAAGAAAAAAACAAGTGGGTTATGATTGAAACGACTTTTGACATAAAAGAGCATCTGTATGGAAAGTTCTGGGTATGTAGAAGGGGCGGCGGTGGGGTGGTGGGTCTTAAAATATACCTCTTGCTTTAGTTCATCTACTTGGCTTTCTGATGTGATCTGCCTACCAGTTAGTAACTCAAGCAGGATTACACCAACTTTGTATATGTCATCCTTATCCGGGTGTATCGAAATAGCTGCATTTTGGCCATTTGGTACCTCTACCTGCAAATTTCAAACCAATTAACTAGAGAATAAATTAAGTTCATAGAATGAGGTTAGATTACATGCATTGCAATATTCTTTAGCTTAAAATTGTTCAGAATTAATTACCTTGAAAGGTAAGGGAATCCTGTAGTTGCTGACTTTTGGAGTAAGGCTTTCATCCAACAAGATATTCTTAATACTCAATTCATTTCCAAAAACTCCAGGTACCATTCCTGTGTGAAGGAAGTGAACTCCTTTTGCAACTCCCATTGAGATTGTCATCCTCTGCGGCCACTTTAGACGATCTTTTCTTCTCCAATCTGCCCGAAAAAAGAAAGTATTACAGTATGTATCACAATTTCTTGAGAATAAAATAGATATTGGTGTTAAATTTATGAATGAAATCTTGTATGAATTTACCTGTCAAATGTTCCCTTAATGAACCATTTGTTACATGCTCGAAAACAACAAAGATCGTGCTACCCTGATGGCGATCCTTGTATGTTATAACACAGTGTCCAAGAACACAAACCAGATTCTGATGTCTTAACTGTGCTATTACTTCTAACTGCTGGTTCAATGTCTTAGATGAAAGCTTCTCTTTCACTTTTACACATCTGACCAAAATCGCGGTACCACTTTGAAGCAAACCTCTGTAAAGCTGTAAACACAATGGATTTACCAGTTAGTTGATCATTCTATTTTCGCCAAAATTCCAACCTAGAGTGTGAGATAATACCTGTCCCTGAGACCCTTCTGCAACCAAGTTTACTCGATCGAAGTTGTTTGTTGCTTCTTCTAGTTCTTGTAAGGTAAACGACTGAAAGGATGGAAGACCAAGGGCTGGCATTCTCATTGATTTTGGTCCATATTCTGTGCAACACAATTAAAGTACATCAATTACGCGATAATTATCAATCTAACCAAAACTTAATGCTTTAAAACTAGTAATTTACATGGATTCTTAATAGGGTAAAAAAAAAATCTGATTATGCATAGAAAAAAAAATTGAACCTAGTACACCAAAAAAATTGAGACAAATAGTAATATTCATAGAAAACAAGATGATTTTGGAAAGAGAGAAAGAGGGAGATCTTACTTGCATCAACAATAGGCGAAGGGCGATTCGCCAACTTCCCACCAACAGATTTATCATACTTGTGTAGATATTCAACATCTCTTGATTTCCTCTTACAAATCAACCACATTAAAGAAACAACAGTACCAGCAAACAAGATAGTCCCACCAATTATACCAAATATCAGCCCAAATTTAATCCCTGTATTCTTCTCATCATCTTGTAATCTACCGCTACTACTTTTCTTAGGAGGTGGGATCACAGCTAGAGCTTGTCTCTGGCAGAATTTAGCAGGGTGCTGAAACCTCGAACCCGAAAGACAGTTCCACACACTCAACACTTTCCTATACTTGCCAGCTTCCGAGCTAACACAGCTCGGAAGCTGTCCAACTAACAAATTACGTGAAATATCGACGAACCACAGTCGTTTCCCACAGGTAGTACTCTTAGGGAGCTCACCAGTGAGCTGATTTTCTGCAAGATTAAGGTACCATAATGCAGGAAGAGATAGAACAGAAGGCGGTATTGGCCCAATGAGATTGTTTG
The DNA here is from genome assembly GCF_001683475.1 of Chenopodium quinoa. Classification (NCBI taxonomy): domain Eukaryota; kingdom Viridiplantae; phylum Streptophyta; class Magnoliopsida; order Caryophyllales; family Amaranthaceae; genus Chenopodium; species Chenopodium quinoa. The sequence goes on along the minus strand of NW_018744041.1, from coordinate 1,094,726 downwards.
AGGATGCATCAAATCTTTGAAGCTGATTAAAGCTCTTAATTTGAGATGGAATTTGTGATCTTAAAGTGTTGTTTCTTAATATGATGCTTACTACATTGCTTCCTAATGAAGGGAAATCTGGTCCTAATTGGTTGTTGCTCAAGTCGAGCTCTTGAAGAGATTGTAAGGTACTTAAATCTGGAATATTTCCATCTAACAAATTATCAGCCAATATAATACTTTGTAAGCTTTTCATTGATGAAATTTGTGGTGGGATTTCGCCGTAGACGAAATTCGAGCTCATGTTAAGGACTTCAAGGGTATGAAATCTGTTGATCTTTGAAGGTAAACTTCCCCAAATTCCTAAAGAAACTAAGGAAAGCTTTTTTAAACTTGTGAGTTTTGTGATAACAGTGAATAATGAATCAAGGGAAAATTTTTGTGACAAAGTTTGATCAGAAACAGCAAATTTGCCTGATTTTAGTGGGATTAAAGAGTGAGATGGAGAAGTTCTGTTTCCAATGACAGTTAATTCTGTTATATGCCCATTTGAACATACAACAGTAACTGAAGGTGATGGTTGTAAGAAGCAGAAATCAGTCCATTGTTGCCATGATTTTAGAGAATCTGGGTATTCTAGATACTTCTGAAGTTGTAGCAGGATTCTTGCTTCTGCAGGATTAACCTGTGCTTCTGATATCGAGACGAATCCAACAAGAACCGAACTGATAAAGCATAATCTAAAACAAACCCAGAAATTGAAATTCTTTTCCATCTTTTCCAATTTCTGGGTAGTTTTATTTTTTACAAATTTGAGAGTTACAACTGAAAGCAACTCAAAAAATGGCCATATTAATTGGCCTACAAAAACAGAGGAAAACAGAGGAAATTGGTGAAAAAAGAAGTAAAAATGTCACCTTTAAAAGAAATGAAAAATCTTGGAAATTTGTTTATCTGGGTATTGCCTCAAAAATTCCCACCTAAGATTTTTTGATCAAAATTTTGGCACAAAATGTGATAGCTAAGAAGTAAATGAGCCAACCAACTAAGGAAGATGTACATATATGAACATTTATTATAACAAGTTTAAGAACCAACTAACCCAGTTTGTTTGTTTCCTTGGAAAAAAAAATAAAATATAAAAATTAAAATGCATAAATTGCAATTAAAATATGGAGAAAATTAGATAGCACAAAAATCTAAACAGAGCAAAAACAGAGGAATTATTATTTATTCAGTGGAATTATTTATAATTATTTTATTATATAAGAGTAGAATGGTGAGTTATTTTGCCAATCTGTCAATGCACTAAGAAGGCAGTGGAGCAGTAGCTAAGCTATGATCCTCTGTAACGCAGCCTATTTTATTTAATATGGATTATGTGTTAATTACCGTCTGATTTAGGAAAGTCAAACATTGGGTTTAGTCAAGAGAGATCTCAAGGGGTTTGACTAAATTCACTATTGGTTGATCTTGGAGGTGGTGGTATCTCGAAGCACGTGATATGATCATGGATATATCATGAAAGTAAAATATAATAATGATAGTTGTGGTACGAGTAGTAGTAAAATATTAACGTTATTGTTAATGATTTAGAGTGTTGACTATATAGAGTTATAGAATTAAAAGAGCATATATATCAACAAAATACTCATAGTTTGAAGGTGGCAATTAAATCGTTTTCAAATTTAGATCATGCTTGGTGAACGATAGTTTAAGGACCTCACTTCAGCTTAATTTCAGTTCAGTTCAATTTAGTTCCAATTAGTTTAGCTCACTTTAGTTCAACTCTTAATTTCCTTCTCTCATAAAAATTCATCTCATAAAAAATTCATTTCAGCTCAATTCAACTCAGTTCAGCTCCAATAAATTCAATTAGTTTAGCTCTAATTAATTTAATTCGGTTCAGTTCAGTTCAGTTTCAATCAGTTCAGCTCATTTCAGTAATTGTGAACAAACCCTAAGTTAATTTTGATTTTAATTGGTATGAGTTGGACCATTTGATTCTCTTTTCAATACACTTGTTTTGATAAGATGATCATTATTGATTGCGTATTCATTATTATTTATCAAGTATGTCTATTCATTAGTCTAGTAAATACATAATAATGATGTAACAACATTTGGAAATTTTCGATTAGGACATTTCAAATTATATTTACATAGTACAAAATTAAATGTCATATCATGTTGAAAATAATTAAATAAGGACTTAAAATCTTTATTATAAAGAAAAGAAAGATGCTTAGCTTAATATTGAATGATAAATTGATAATAGTACGTAATATTTTAGTAGCATTCCAAAAAAAAAAAAAAAAAAAAAAAAAAAAAAAAAAAATTATTCCCTTATATTTGTATTCTCCAACATACATTCTTGCACAGTAAGTACTCCAAAGATTGTACTTTACTCAAATTAAACTGGTCTGATTTAATATGTGAATTGTCTACTGAATTCTTTAATTAAAGAGAAAAATTAATTAAAGTGGACATGTCTTAAAGAAAATGTCCTTTTATGTGTAGTCTGTGTATTAATGAATAATGACCTACTAGCAAATTAGCAATGGTAGTGACCAGTACCACCTTATATTGTCAATTTATCAAGGGATAACTGGCTAATGTTTGTACTTGCCAGTTGCCACAATTCATAATATCTTTACCAATGGATTTTTTTTTCTCTTATTCATTTCGTATTACATATCGAAACTAGAGAATGGAGATAATCTATTCAACTATTACGGAATATAAGCTCATATATTACGTATTACGTTTATTTTATGAGTGTTCATGAATTCGGTATTGTAGTATTCTATTTTCATCACATGATATATACATATAAGGGGTAGTGTATCTCACAATATTATGAAAATTATTGAGAAATTGTTTATGGACATCCCAAACGATATGATAATGGAAAAGTAACAATAATAATGTGAAAGATGATGGGATTTGGAAAAAAATGTGATTAGGACATAACTCAAATAATTGGCATGTAGTACAAAGAATGTCATTTCATATTTGATAATAATGGATAGACAGAAAACAGTTAGTGTGGGAAATGTGCTGTGTCGGTGGTGTGCTACAAGTATTATTTTTACTCTTCAATTCTTTTTTTAATCATAGTGGCTCAGTAATTAACAAGCTTTCCATGAATAAATAAACGGTAACTTTTGTCTCTAACATGGGTTAATCATGATCTGCTAATATCCTAATAGTAATATCACCCTTTTTTTTTTCAACATCTATAAAATTTTTATTACTCCGTACTACTTTTTACAACAAGAACTTAGTTACTTAGTGTATTAAGTAATTAATTAACTTACAATTAGTTTTAGAGTAAGTATTCAGTATTAACCAATTTAGGGTTACGTTTAACCTGAATTGATGGTTTTAGTACATTACATATGACGTTTTAAGAGAATAATTTTTTAATAGGTAGACAACTACAAACTTTATTCAAATTATATTGTCTTTTGAGATAGTAAATGTTTTACACTTCTCAAAATAAAATTAAATAATTGCTTTACAAAATCTTTTAGAGTAGTATTTGATTTTCTCAGAATGAAGCTATAAAATTTCCATTTAAGCTTTTATTAATCAAATAGTTTTTTTTTTTTTTTTTTTTTTTTTGAAACAATTATTCAAATAGGTACTTAATTAGATAACTATTGCTATTTTCTAACATCGGCTCTCACAAGTCACAACTACTATCAGCCACTATAAGTTTATAACATGTACTTACACATCGATCAGCCACTATAACTCTATAACAACTAGTTTGGCCAAAACGCTTATAAATAGAAAATCGTAACTTTCAATATGAATTGACCTAGGATGGCTTGACCAATCTTAAGATAACTTTACTCCATATATACAATATTTATTACACAATTTCCTTGGTGAATTTCTGCTTTTAAACTACTCTTATCTTAAATCTTAAGTATTTTGTTTTGTCATCTTCACATACATTTGTGGTTATTAGTAAATAAGATTTTTAATGAAAAGGACAAGCATAATTCTCCAATAAGCTAGCTTAAGAAAGAGGGCACACCGCAACTTCTGACAGATATGTTGTTGCAGATTTTTTTAATTAATGATGTGGAGCTCATGAAATGATAAATATATATCTACTCTATATGAACTAAAATAAGTACAGAAAAGAGGGGTGTTTTTGAGCAAAGGTAAATGAAAAATAAATAGTGAGTAAGACCAAATAATTTTATTCTATCTTTAAATTGGTGGCCTTAGTATTCTCTTCACTTATACTAACATGCAAAGTATTTTTTTATTGAAGGATATAATACCAGAGTATTGGAACTTGAATATTTTGGTATATTATACATACACAACAAAATTAAAACAAAAACAAAAAAGGATAAAACCATCAATATGTATAATAATAATAATAATAATAATAATAATAATACAATCTGTGATTTGGCCTACAAATGCATATATATGGACTTTACTACGGAGTAACATTTGTACAAAACTACAAACAGTGTAAATGTGCAATATTTTAGAAGAATACAATTAAAATATACTCCATAGTAATCTTAATAAATAACCCTTCATTTTAATTTGGAATTAATAAAAAATCTAAACCATTTATATATTTTACTTTGTAATACTTTTGAGATTTTTTGATGAATAAATCATCCATTTAAAAGTAAAGCTTCTTTATACGTTGTCTAAAAAATAAACCCAAAACGCAAGCTACTATTTGGAAACAAACAATGCCTGATCGAAACATGAGGCGATGAGTTACAATTATTTGAACAAGATTCCGGATAATGTTCACAAAAGTTTTCATGTGCAGTACTATTATTAATAACTTTTCCGAAAATAATTTATTTTAGAAATTCACTTTTATGAATTATGTTCACAATAATAATGAAAGTGCAATATATAGTATATAGTATAGAGTTGAAGTTTAGGTATTTGAATTACTTATATGACGCATTACAACTTTACAAATCATCTTATCTTATTTTGATTATTTGGAACTTTATCCTACATGTCCTACATATATAATGTCTATAAAATTGCAAAATTGCTAGTTTTTAAATTTTGTAGTTTTAGAGTGAATGACTATAAAAAATTGCACATTATTTTAGAATTAAGGCTTTGTTATTGACTATAAATTATAAAATCGTAAAATTTGTACATTAAATCCAAATATATTGTGCTAAATTCACTAAAAAGAGTAATAATAGGTGTAATTGGTAGAGGTTTCACCGTATAAACTTTATATCACGATCTTTATGATCGAGTTTAGTTCCTATCAATCATGATTCGATCTTAGGGCAGAGATTTTTATATCCTTAATTTCATGATTTTAATTAAATTCCATTGTTAATAATTTAAGTAATTAATTTATTAAGTAGCTTTGCATGGTGCGATTGGTGCTCTACCAAATATGGTCCATAACAAACTCCATTTGGTATATCCTTGAAAATTACCACATGAACTAACTTCTTCATTCCTTTGCAAATTTCTTATGGAACTAACTTAGAGAAATAGGAGCACCAAATTATTATTATATTATATCCACATTCCTCCAAATAAAGGAATGCAATTAATAACTACTTGTTAAAGTTTTCAAAGTGGATGTTATTCATCATAATAAATAGAATTAGAAAGTCATAATACTAATTAATATTCCTAAGTTAACTAAAAGTAGAACTAGATAGAATTTAGTATTAACTTTTATTGATAATAAACCTATAAGTCAAAACTTTTAAAGGCTTTGACAGCAAGCTAAGATTAGTGTGCATAGAAGTATAATATAAGGTTATAAGCATGGACTCACCTTTTCGTAAGATACTAAGCCAACGAATATATCACATGGTTGACGTAAACTCACTAACTGGCGCATATTTATCTTATATTATACGAATGCCATAAATAAATAAATACAGAGAATCTATATAAAATTATGTTATATTATATGATAGGGGAGTATACATACAATTTTCTCAAACCATAAAAAAGACAAAGTTTTATACTAGAAAGAGAAATAATGTTTGAGTAAAGGGTTGTTATATTATGAGATATAACAAGGTTTATTTTATATGTATGTTATTGGGTTGCTAGGATCCAAGCATTGAAAGTGGGTTTTGTTAGCCAAGATAACGACCGAGAATGTGACTTCGAGGCTACGGCGGCGCTGCCTCCATGGCATATGTAACTATGCCTAAGTATGAGCTTGCTTGAATGTTGATTCATTCGAGAGCTTTTTTGTAGGCCTTTTTTGGTATTGAGTAAAGTCGAGAGATGTACGAGTAAGATTATTTCATCGTATAAGGTATAACTAATACTTTGTTCTAAAGCTTAAATAGTTACACTTTCCCTGTTTCTTTTATTTGTAATAACGTTTTAACTTATAAACTATTACTTAATTTTGATTAGATTTGATGATTTAATTATACCGTTGGTAATTAATAAAAAATAGTTTCATTTTCATTTACCTATCATCATATCATCACTACATAATAATATTTCTTATAATAAGTACACTATCACTATCTCATCATTTCTTACATTAC